>NC_090437.1:967018399-967321429 GCF_031143425.1 Pleurodeles waltl
TGGAGAGCATCGATCCAGTTGGTCTATGAACATATGGATAAATCTAACAAGCTCTTATATTGTCTGGCAACTAACAGACAATGCTTCGACCAGGATTGTACCGGCTACTCATGATGCTCACGGAGATCTCTGAACGCACACCCGAGGTTGTCCAGGTCTTAGCAGCTTACTACCAGGAATTATATGCGGCAACCCCTGAGCTTCCACAAGAGATCATAACCCCACATCTAGAGGAGATCCCCCTGCCCTCAGTCCCCCAGTCTTTGGCCTATGAACTTGACCAGCTGATCACGAATGAGGAGAAAAGGAGGCCATATCAGATCTCAACCCAGGTAGGACTCCTGGCCCGGACGGATTCACAATCAAATTCCCTAAACGTTACCGGACCCAACTGTTCCCCCACCTACTGCCACTTTACACTGAAGTGTGGAAACATGGATCGTTCCCCCCAGGACCTAGACACAAACTCATCAGCTTATTTACCAATGGCCCTATAGCTCCGGTCTGAGTGAACGAAGTCCTTTCCCCACCCTTCCCAATTTGCAGAGGCACCCACCAGGGTTGTTCCCTGTCTCCAATATTACTTGCCCTAGTAATTGACCCCTTGGTGCGCCTCATCAGATGTTACGCCCGAATAAGGGGATGCTTTGGGAGAGAGGTTCTGAACAGCGCACAGCCCTCTACATGGACATTTTATTATTTCTTGGAGATCCACAATTTTCAGGCCCAAGATACCTTGAGATCCTTCACCATCATGGTGAAGCCTCTGGCCTGCGGATCAACATGATCAAGTTGTTGTTGGTGCCGGTTGAGGGAGACAAGGGTGGACATTCATGGTGACCCACAATCCCAGTACGGGATCTCTCCTTCAAATATTTACATATATATACACCTCTCGCCTCCCAGAACTGGCTTGGAATCCTAATATTCTGCCCCTTATGAAATGATTGACTAGGGACCTGAGGAACAGGGGCTGCTTGCCTCTAAACTATATGGGGCATGTTGCCTTGTTTAAGATGATGTGCCTACCATGCTTTTTATTTGTCCTTGCAACCTTCCCTCACCCAATACCCCGAAAATAGTTTCAGACACTGACATCAAAGATCACCACCTTCTTCTGGGCAGGGGGTCATCACCGAGGGGCCTTTCCATTAGGAAATCCATATACGAGGGAGGCCTTGGTATGACTGACCTATAGGGGTACTACTTTGCTGCAGAAACCACAATGATAAATGGCTGGTTTACTGGGGGTTGGGATGACCCCATTGACCATGTAGAAATCCACCTCCTAGGTCTAGAAAATATCCTAAGCCTACTCTATGGCGCACTGACCCCGCCACCCCAACTCAACTCCACCTGGGTGTCTCTGTTTTGCTGGAGGGCAGCCCTGCATTTTATCAACTGATATCGTAAACTTACAGAGATGACACCACTGTGGGATGGCACATGGCTGCGTCAGGTATCGGGCCTCAAAGGCTTTACCCATTGGGACAGCATAGGCATTACCTATCTGGAAGATGTTAGACGCGGTACAGTATTGATGTGGTTCCAAGATATGCAGGAGCTTTACCAGTTCTATCTGGAAGATGTTAGACGCAGTACAGTATTGATGTGGTTCCAAGATATGCAGGAGCTTTACCAGTTCTACAGCTGTCTTCAATTGCGTCATGCCCTACTAGTCCACATCCCTGTTGACTTCCAGATCCCGGGATACAATCCTCTCCAAGCTAAGCTACTTTGGGGGAAACTGGGCAAAGGGGCCATCTCCAGGATCTACCGCTTCTTGATGGTTAACGCACCAGACTGTTTCTTGGTCCTACAACAGAAATGGGAGACATGGGTGGGAGAGCTGGACGATGATTAATGGTTGGAGACCTGTCTGGCCCCTCAAGAACTGGCAAGCTCCTTACGCCTTTGTATGATTCAGCTTAATTATCTCCACATGACATAACTAACCCTCCAGAGATTACAGTGTGCGGGTAAGGCCCCACAGGCCAGCTGCACTAGATGCTCCCTAATTGACACAGACTTCTTCCATATTGTTTAGTCTTGTCCGGCACTGCCCTTCTTATGGGGAGAAATAGGACGTGACCTCTCCACGGTCCTCAGCCGCCAGGTTGACCCTGGTCCCAGGACAGCCCTACTGGGTCTATTGGAGGAGGTTGGGGGCCAGAGAAAGGAGAGGACCTTTTTCAGGGAAACCACCTAGGTGGCCAAACAAGATATCGTCTGTAACTGGAGATTGTTGCAGCCCCCTCATTGGTGTGGTGGAGAAAGGGTTGGACTAGTGTGCCTGCCATGAGAGGCCAATCTACGAGGTACAGCGATGCCCCTGAAAACATAAGATATGGAGAAGACGGTGGGCACACCATGGGTTGAGCGTGTAACTATGTTGATGATGTTGTATTTATAATGTCTATATACCTGATACATATTGATGTAGTTTTGTACAATTGTTGTGCCAAACTCTGAGAAAACTAATAAAATGTGGTTATCAAACTGTGCAATGTCGAACATACTTGGAATGCTGGAGAGGTATCTCTCTCACATTGATGGGGTAGATAGCCATGTTTAAGATGATCCCTCTTCCAAAGTTATTATATGGCCTACAAAATACAAATTACTAGATCCGCCTGGGATTCTTTACAGCCTTGGCACGAGACATGCAACTCTTTCTGTGGGAAAGGAAATACCCTAGATTTGCCCTCAAAATGCTACAGTGCAATAAATATAGTGGGGGTGTCTCTCTCCCAGACCTGGAGGTGTACTACTGGGCAGCTCACCTCATTAACATCAATGACTGGATGTTTGCCCCAGGAGATCATCTTCTTTTCGACTGGAGAGACAGAAATGGGAGAGGAAATCTTATCTCCACTATCTTTACGGGGAGAGGGGTGGTGACACCTTTTACCAGCCACTCAGGTGTCCTCCAGCACTGTAACGGGATGGCATCACCGACCCACGAGGGAGACCACCCTTTGGAAGGGATGTTGGTTACCAGAAATTAGTAAACTGATGGGTTTTGAGGCTTGGGACCGCATTGGTATTTCCAAGGAGGGGGATGTGATGGAGGGGGGGCAATATCATGCCTTTTGCATCCTTTTAAACTGAGTATTAGCTTAGTAAGCCATGGATCCTGCACTATGCAAGTTTGAGGCACGCATGGAAAGCGGAGGGCCTCGTGGGGCAGGGGATACCTGATTACACCCCCCTGGAGTGTAGATTATTGATGGAGAAACTAGACACAAAAGCGATGTCCATGATGTATAGGACTATTAACAATAATATGCCTGACACACTTCTCAGACTACGCAGCTGTTGGGAGACCGACTTTGGGGAATTGGAGGATGTGGATGGGGAGGCAGCATTGATGTTCCCACAAGAAGTAGCTACCAGGTCGAGACTGAGACTAATCCAATTTAAGATCCTTCATAGGATCTATTACGATAGACAACGTTTACATGCTATGGGAAGGGCACAGCACCCGAACTGTCTTAGATGTCATCAGACCATTGGCACCTTCCTACACACAATCTGGGGATGCCTTGTGCTTCAGGGATATTGGACAAGGATTGTGGGGGAATTAAGTGGGGGTGGTATTGGAGCAGATCCCACTTGATCCCAAACTTATTCTCCTGGGACATTGATTTGCCCTGTGCTAAGCTCCTATTTTGTGGACTCGGGCTGTTGGTGGCCAAGAGAGATGTCCCTGTCTTTGGGGCTCTGAGATATGTCCAACTATCTTGTGTAGAAGAGTGATAGATGGATTTATGACGGCAGAGAAGGCAACATACACCAATAGAGCCTGTCCTCGGAAATCTGGGAAGGTCTGGGGGGCCTGGATGGCATATTACTCCTTGGATCCATAGATAAATACGGAAACTTGACCCACCGGGCCATGCTGCTGAATAGAAACAAATGAATACCAACAGAAATATTGGTTATGATGTTTATAGGTGGGGAGAGTTACCAATTGCTGTAATGACTACCTATATGCTCAAGTGTCTGTGGGCTGTTGTGAGTGGGGTGGGGTATTGTTGCTTATTTCTCTCTAGTTTTGGTGCTAGGATGATTTACCAATATGTAATGTTTCTTTGGTCATGTTATGCACCTTTAGAAAAAAAAAATCTAACTGCAAAAGTTACTAGATGGGTATATTTTTCCCCATTTTACATTAAAGAGTAATGGTCTGCCTTTAATTCTTGGCACATGAGGTTAAAGTGTGGGTGGCTGCCAGAACCCACACGGAGAGAGGGAGGAAGGGACAGAGAAAGAGAAAACAGAATGAGAAAGAAGGTGGAAAATATAGGGAGGGGCAGATAATGTTGAAGAAAGGTACAAGGAATGAGAAACAAAGAGGTGGAGAGGGGGAGAAATAAATGGTGAGAGAGATGTGGAAAGACAGAAAGAAAGACATGGGTAAACAACATACTAAGAAAGAAAGCCACTCCAATTAGCCACCAAGCCTAATGGGTGAAGTCTGATAGCCAATGTCTACATTTTTAGGTAAAACTATGTGCATAAAGAAATTCCCCACAAAGGCAAAACAGGCAAGTTTATAACAGTTTTTTAAAAAGTATATTTATTTATGAGCGATTTCCAGAAAAATGGAAGTCAGCATAACAATTAAATAGGTCAGTGCTTCAAAACTCAAACAAACATCTGTCAAGGCCTATACATTCATCATTGAATACAAACACAGGTGGGTGGCTGGCGCCGAGCTAGTATGTTAGTTCCCCTGGTGAATGACATTCCAGGCAGAAACAGGCTTTCCCAGTCTAAAGCTCAGTATCTGCTGGTATCAGTCCTCCTGGGCAGATGCAATATGTAGATAGACTTGCAAAGGGGCCCTAAAGAATTGTGGTCACTTAGCCACTGGAATTGGAATTGTGGTTCCAACTGGGCATTACAGTTCACCATAGCATTTAACTGTCCCCTGGCACTGAGGATCATATCTCTACCTCACACATAAGCCACTTGTCATTGAGCTAATAAACGTGCATGGATGCAGTGCGGCCCAGCAGGGCCAGCTTGGGGTCTGGGGCCAGTGGGAAGCTGAGTATCTAAATCAATGAGGCCAACACCTCCAACCAAAACTCACAACTGCAGGGACAGTGCCACACTAGGTGGAGGAAGTCTGCCACCGGGCATATACATCTATTGTAGAAAGGGTCACCCTTCCCTTCATAGTTTGTCAGGCCCAGAGGGGTACGGAACACCTGGTGCTCATATTAAAAATGGATGACCTCAGGTGGCCGTCGGGAACAGTTTACCAATCTGCTCGCAACTGTACGTCCATTCCTTATCTGTAAGTACCATCCTCAGATCTGCCTCCCATTTCAATCTGACTTTGGGCCGAGTCAACCGGGCCTCCACTCTTAGAGTGTTGCAGAGGGATGTAACTTTATGCCTGATTGATGTGTGGGTGATGAGTATGGTTAAGGCTTTAACGCTATGGGCTCTGATAGGAAGGAGGATTAGCGGGTTCTACACAGCGCTCGCAGCCAAATATAAGCAAAGGTGTCCATTGGAGACTAATGCTAGTCACCCCTCGACCCTGGGTGATCTAGGAACTGCCCACCTGAGTAGGTGTCTCCCATCCTATGTCCCCTCCATGTTTGTAACCACCGGGTAAGTGCTGCATCTGCCGTTAGTTGTGTGAAAGGATGAGTCAGGGATTGTATCTGAGAGTATAAAATGGTGTGGGTCAGTCACCTTCTGATCCTCTCCAATGGCCACTGAGTGCAAGCCCCTATGTTACTGTCAGTACGACTGATCTTGGGAGTCCATCCCAGCAATGACTGAAGTGCGTTAGAATGTGTGATGTCCTGCTCCACTGCTACATGTGTCATGTATGGGGGTGGGTGCAACCAGTAATGAGCCAAATGTGCTTGTGGACAATTATAGTATAGTTTGGAATCAGGAGCCTCCAGGCCCCTGCTCATATGACAAAGCTAAATCCTCCCATCAAATTCTGGGTTGCTTACAGGCCGATGACAGAGGAATCATTAGCGTTTTGAACATTCGAAAGAAGGTCTGGTTCAGCACAATGGGTACATTATAGAACAGGAACAATATTTTGTTCATTTTCATCAAGGAAAATTTCCCTCTTAGTGATGGGGCAGACGTTTCCGTTTATTGAAGTTTTCTATTTTTACCAACACTAATCCGTAATTCTCGGAGGTCTCAGTATCAATGTACTTGCCTGACGATTAGCACCACGAGAGCGGGTATTCTAAGGCAGTCTGCTGGGTGTTTGGGATGAGCGGAAATACCGTGGATTTATTCCAGTTAATTGTGATACCAGAGATGGTTCTGTAGAGGGAGACTTCTCTTATCAATAGACCCAAGTTATGAGCCGGGTCACGAACATATAGGGTAATATCATCTGCATGGAGCAAAACAATTAGGTTTCCTAAAGTAAAATCTAAGCCTTTGGCAGTGTGCAGCTGTCTAATGGCACACGCCAATGGTTCGGAAGCAATGGTATAGAGTATGGGTGACAACGGACAACCCTGACACGTGTCCCTTGCAATATGAATGGGCCCTGAGAGAAAGCCATTTAAGTGGATGTGAGCTGATGGGTCCTGATGCAATAATTTGACCCATTTGATAAAGCTGTATGGAAACTCCATCCTAGGCCAAAGTAGCGAATAAGAAGCCCCATTCTAATGAATCAAATGCTTTACTTGTGTCTAGGAAAACTGCCTAATATTTTTGCAACGACATTCAGTAAGGAAAGCAGCCGGTAGGAGTCGCACTGAGGGGGGGCTTGCCTGGTTTTAGAAAGGCAATGAGCATGGCCTCCCTGAAGGTTGAGGGAGAGACCCCTTAGTGTATGGCTCATTATATACTTTCAGCAGTTTCAGGACAAGGATTTGTGAGTAGGCTTTATAGAATCCCTAGGGAATCCATTGCTATCTCTTCGAGTGTGATTGGGGCATCAAGAAAGTGACGCTTAGGGCCCTCTATCCATGCGAGGGCCAGTCAGTCAAAGGATACAGTGTATGCTGCGGGGTCTGGATCCATGCAGGTGGTGTATAAATGGGAATAAAATTGTACACATTTGTCCATGATATCTTTTGCTTCGTGCGCTGATTGCCCAGTAGCTCTATCAATTTGGAGGATCTCGTGGGAAGCACGGTCCTGCCTCAATAGCCTGGCCAGAATCCTGCTCCGGTGCTCTGCCTACCCATAAACTCTAGCTTGTGTCAATTTATGCTGATGTTTGACCTCTTGGCTGACCACTGCCACAAACACATCAAGGGTTGTCTGGAGTTTTGCCAGTGAACTCTCAGATCACGGTTGCAATGCAGCGGACTCCTGCTGCTTTATCTCCTGAACATCTATGGGAGCCTGCAACGCCTTTTGGATCACATGTTGCTTGGCTATGCACACGCAACACAGATACTCTTTAAGGCTTCCCAGGCTGTTCCCGCTGACTCTACCGACTTGTCATTTGTCTCAAAATAGGTAAGGCTCTCAGATCGGAGTTTGCCATGAAACACCGTGCCCAGTAAGGAAGCAGGGTTAAGTCACCTTGTAAATACACGGTGCTAGGATTTGGGTATCTCTATGATAGACTGGACTGAGGCATGATCAGAAAATGTGTGCAAATGATGATCGATCCCTTTCACCCATGCAAATATATCTCTAATCCCCAACCAAAAATCTAAGCATGCTCAAGAACCATGTGCTGAGGATATATCAGTGTTCTACAGTTCCCACAAAAAGGAAGGACTGCGTATTAGAACAATATAACTTCAAGATGTAGGGACTGAGTCCATCTACATCACAGGAAGTGTCTGCCCAATTACTAGCTAGCCCACAGGGCCTCATCTGAACCCCTAACCTTCCCAGGGTAACATGATTTCAGCAATCCCGGACATGACCACTCTGACTCCCAAGGAAGTTGTGGAAACAGATCTCATCATTTCGTTGCCTACTCATGCATGCCCAGGGCAAGCACAAGAAAGATACTAATAAAGGTTTTCAAACATTTACTGAAATAATCGTACTCTTGCATAGAGAGAATGAACAACAATTATTAGGCAGATTAAACAAAGCATTATAACTAGCAGTACCAACATGGAGAAAAGAACAAATAATCAAACTATGACACCTATTTCTATGTATTCCTACTTATCACTACCTACACTCTGATAGTATAGCAGGTGTACCCTCTGTCCGAAAGGCTTACTAAAAACAAGCAGCACGTACAGCGTATTCTCAGAATAATATTGTGCAAGCATAAAGTGTGTAAAATGTAATTGCTAAAAGTGATGTCAGCCTAAAACGTGTAAAATATAAAATGTAAAACGAAGCAAAAAATGGAGAACCAATGTGGGCCTAAGAAGGCCTCATGACATGAGTACCCTCTCCCCGCTCGCTATGTCGCAGAAGCCAGAAAACCACAAGCCCCTCAAGTTGCATAATGTTCTGCAAGGTAGTGGCTGCTGCTTGATGAGTACGACACGTAGCACTGGAGCGGTCAACAGGTGTCGAGCACCAGGCCGAAATCTCCCCGCCACAGTACTGTCCACGGGGAGAGATGTGTACATGCAGTCCAAGCCGGTTGAAGGAAATCTGCATCATCTGTGTTGAGGACATATGTGTTAACAATAGTTAAGTGTTTGCCCTGAATCATGGCCTGGTATATGTTATATCCCCCTTGGGAGTCCTTGGTCTAGTTTAGCATTCAGAAAGGGATCCCCCGCCTCACCAGGATAGCTGTGCCACTTGAATAGGAGATGCATGAGGCCAGTGCAGTGTAACGACTCCATTTGGTGAATGCACTTGTCTAGTCTTTGCACTTAAATAGATCACTTGGAGCAATGCCACGTCGACCCTGTGCCTATCTAAGTAGGATAAGGCTTGTCTGGTCTTGCGAGGGTTGTTCAATCAGAACACATTGCATGTCATGAATAATAGTAGGGTGTGGCATCTGGTCATCTAGTGCTAGCAATCTGCATCCTAGGGTAATCTCAGGCAAACTATAGATCTGAATGTATTGGTAGGGGTCGGATGCAGTTGCTTGCGTGAAACAAAACCCAAGCGGAAGAGGAACCATTTCTTTGATTGAGTCGTGTCTAACAATCCATTCCAGTAGTGACCACCGTGGACCTCGACATAACATTCAGCACTCCACTCCTCACTAACACCAGCAACCTCCAACCTGCCAGTGGATACCTCTCCCATGTGATCCCTACAAGTACACTAACAGGGTGTCATTAATAACATTATCCATTATCTCAGCAAACCAGCGAAGAAAAGTGTGGGTATTATCCCTTTGAGATACAGAATGCAAGCAGAACAATACCTCCACCAAGAATGGGGGGTGTTCGCCAGGCTAGGATCGCACTTTGTAGGCCAGCCTCGGGTGTGCCCAGGTGTTGACTCTGGCCCATGTATGGCGATTGTCCATGATCCCTACCTTCTGGAGCAGAAGCCTCCCTACAGGCCATCCATCCACAGTGTCTGTGTAACTATGATGACAATAACAGTTATCACTGTCAATAGGAGGAGCAGCCTCCCAGCCGCTTCCCATGAGTTACCATCGTTGCAGTACTCCACCAACAGCATTGCTTCCCCTGGTATTAAAATATACTGGTCTTTTCAGTCCATCAGGGTGTGAACAGCAACTGTATCACTCAATATATTTCCAGTACACGTGCATTCTCTGGGAGGGCCACCCATGGTTTTTCTACGCAGTTGTTTATTAGAAGAGTTGGCGGTCTGCAGTGTTTGAATTATGTGACGCTTATTTTGGTGGGTGATTTTCAGGCGGGCCTGGTATAACATGGTATACTGTATGCCAGCTTGATGGAGCTTGCACTAAACTGGGAGGTATTCACGGCGCGCCTCTTGTACCACTCTTGTGAAGTCAGGATATATTGAAAAGGCTTGTCCCCCATGGGACAACGGTTGATTTTTGCATGTCACTTGAGGCACTATGTCGCGCTCACAATAAACAGTTTGGCGATTATCAAGTGCAGGTGCGTGCCCAGAGGAAGCCGGGGGCCCAGTGACCTGTGAGCTTGTTCCACTGAGAACATCATGGAGAAGGCTTCAAACCCGAATAATGTCTTAAGTAGGGTTTTTATGTACTCCACAACATTACCAGGGTCTGTGGACTCTGAGAGCCCCACCAGCCATATGTTATTTCAGCGGGACCTAGATTCTAGGTCCTCACTCTTGGCTTGGATTACTTCCAGGATCTTGGACATCTCAACTAGGGGGTTGCTGTGTTTTGTTGAGTCATAATGAAATGTCGAAAGGCGGGACTCCACCATGCTGAGATGTTTATCACGCTTTTCCATAGTGGTAGTCATTTTGTCAACTCTCATCTTGAGTATGTCCAGTTTGCTATTGATGGTGCTGTATGTGTTGTAATCACGTTTTACTGTATAGATACGCTGAGTCATCTGTGGTTGTGCTGGGTCATCCATCTTTTCTTGTGTGCCCACTGAGTCCGCTTTGCGTCAAAGAACAGCTTTGACTGCCAGTGGTCCCCCTTTCTCATGTCGTGGTAGGCCACCTAGGCAACTATGGGCAGTGGTTCATATTTCGGCTGTGTGTTGCTCCCTTTGCTACCTGCCAACAGTCTCTGTCACTGGACTCCAGACTACTGGGGTACTCCACTGCTGTCACTGAGATCTTACGATGCTCCTTGGGGTGAGGTACCCTTTCCACCCCAAGTTAGCATGGTATTCCTTCAGGTATGTTGGTGACCTGGTCTCCAAATGCACAAATGTCTTGGTAGGGCAGTGGGATCCCACACTTCTATGATGATCTGGTCACTCAAGCTCCCGCTCTCCTCAGCGCGGTGGTGGCCTTATGGTTATGCTACGGTGTTGTGGCTCACTCACCTCACCATGCCTCCTTCCAGTGCACCTCTCCAGGCAACACCACGACTATCCGCATGACTCCGTCCCCCAGCAGACACCAGGAATTGGGAGCATGTCAGCATCCACCTCACCTCAATCTCAGCAGGCTTCCGGGTGGGGGGGCACCCAGTCCCGGCGTGTTAGCTCTCTGCTGCACCCCGTGGCCCACCACCATCTTTGGAGAATCCACATGGCCCTGTACTGTGTCAAACAGGCCTGCGGCAGCGCCCCCAGCAATACCCCCACTGCCCGCTTCCTCTCTTTGGTAAGCTTCGCACAGAATGAGTAGGTCGGCCCCCTGGTTTCTGGCTTTCATTTTCGGCTGCATTGGACCCCGGCACCGCCATATTGCCTCTGTATTTCGGCCAGAGGCTGCTGTGAGCGCCAACCTGCAGAAATCAGCTAGGCCCTCTGCACCCCACGTTAATCTCTCCTCTGTGGTCTCTCCCCATATGGCAGCCAGTTGGGTGAGCTGTGTTGGGACCATGGTGGCCAGATGTTACAGGGTCTCTGGCCCAGCACTAGGAACCTCACGGATGTGCAGCCATTTTGGCTCAAGTTTAGAATAGGTTAGAAGTTTAGAATAGGTTACAGGTTAAGGTACCTGCAGTAGAAATCATTGTGTACCAAGTGTTTTCCACACTGCAACCACATTCCTATAAGTCTGGTGATTAATGTACTTGCTGATAATATCTAATCTGTGTGCAGTTTAGTCACTTCTTTTACCTATTTTAGAATAGAAAAGAGGGGTAATGTGCTTGCTACAAAGTACAATTAGCTTGTAACGAGGAGGTCAGGTCACAAATATTTATTCCATGTAGATTTCCGGTTAGGAAAACCCTCACCCACCAGTGTTAACCCTTGGTGGCATGCTTCATCATTAGGTTTCTTCCCATTCCGCCACAGAGCGGGGCATGCTACGACCTACGGGATACGTGTGAGCACTGATGTAGTCTTGTCAATGTGAATCACATGAGGGATAGGAGTGGTGGAGTCTTGGGTGAGTTAAAAATACCTGTTTCCTAGTAATTCCAATGATTTATTAGATCTCTTGGATCCGGTATGATTAAAAAGGGGGCTGCGGAAGTGGGGGATATAATGTACCTGACTTCCTAGTCTAAATGTACTCTCTATTGTCACGCTCTGTGTCGTCACCCCTACTGGATCTTGGTTGGATGCTCATTGGACCTGAGGTTGTCTCTTTGATTTGCCCCTTGGGAATCTCTGGACTCTTCCTAAAAAAAAGGGGGACGGTACTGTGGAAATTGGTCACCCTGGGGTTCAAAATGAGGAGGATCCATTTGGAGTGGTTGGGGTCCTAGTGCATAGGGGGCTGGATGTGCCCCACCCTCTCCCTGTTCTGAAACTATCTCTCCTGTTTCTTCTGTTTTTCCACCTCCCCTGAAACTGTCCTTTCATGTTGGAGTCAGAATTGCTGGAGTCTGATGAGTAAGAGTCCTTATTGTACCCTGGATTCCTTCCCGAGGGGACATAGTTGTCTCTGATATAAGGGTATACTTTTTCATACGAAAACCTGCTTACGTCCTTCTTAAATTTTTTATGTTTTGTTTGTTTAAGGTATATCTCATATTGTCTGATTTAATTCCTCAAGGCATTTCTTAAGGGCCCCTGTGGATAGGTATGATTTAAGGCAAACCTCTATGGTGAGAATCTCACCTTTTAGTTCCTCTGATAGTCGTGTTACAGTTTTAATGATGAGAATCAGCCAGTCCCGGGTACAATGCCAAGATATAAGTGACCAGTCTTTTTTAAAAGTCTTGTCATGTTGGAAAATGAAAGTATCATTTCTTACTATAAAACTTTGTGGGGCTGCATTTGCTATGAGGTACTCTGTCATCATGATCCCATGCATCATGGTTTTGACTAGATTCCTTCTCAGGGTGTTGAGTTTGTCACAGTCCTTACTGTCCCCCACATTCTCCGATATTGATGTGTCACCAAATGGGGATACTGAAGCTAAAATTATCTCTACTTCTTCAGCCGAGAAAGTAAGCCATGTGATTTCTGCCATGTGTGCTGAAGGTCCTTCACACGTTGGTGTAGTAAATCTACTCGCAAAAAAACTTCAACAGAAACTCAATGATGAAGTATGCCACCAAGGGGTAACCCTGGTGGGTGAGGGTTTTTCTAACAGGAAAATCCCTTTTCCTATTCATCCTGTGGTAGTTATTTTAGCTGGGACTCTGCTGTAATGTTATAAAGGCTATAAGGAGGACAGCCCCAGCCCCACAACCTCCTTTTCCCTCTTTGTTTTGGACATTTTACACAACCAGCTACGAAAACGAGGAATAGTCACTGGCTTTGTACAAAGAGCTGCAATTTAGTTTATCACCAGAATGAACAAAGTGAGAGAAGGGCTTGACAATTTTGACAGCAGACTGCCATAAAATTCTGATTTTTTAAATCGCAGAAAAAAACATAATGAACCTTTTTTTTTTTTTTTAAACAAACCATTTGGTGAGTGCCACATTACTGCAAAGTGGCCAGTTTGAAAACTACAATATTTTCTTAACTGAGAGAGCACTTAATGAGGATGTAGAAGCCTATGCTCAACAAAGAACATTTGGGAACTGAGTTGTCAGTATTATTATATAGAATGCATGTATATATGAGGGCTACTAGTGCCATTTCTGTAATTGCTTTATTTCAGAAACGTAATATGGAACATTAACTTGCAGAGACAGTGTTTTTTTTTTTAAATAGTCATAACTACTCCCTTGACAACTGGAGAGTTGGAAGAATGTTTTTCAACTCTGACCAGAATTAAGACATTCTTGAGGAACATCATGATTGATAAAAGACTAAATAAATCAGCAATGCTCTCATTAGAGAGAGACAATGTTCAGAGAATCCCAGACTTTAATGCACAAGAAAAAGAAATGTTTGCAACTCTTAAAGACAGATGCACTGATTTTGTGGATTTGAAGTGAACAACAACATGTGATTTTTACAATGCTGGTACTTTGTGACCTGGTGAGGTGTGTCTCATACCTTGTACTAATAACGGAGTGAGTGAAATCACTAGTGTATGCCAGATTTCAATATTTATAGCTTTTACACATAGATGCTCCTAAACATGTGATATCTACAATGTGCTCTTGACATATGAATATAATGCTGCTTAGCATTTAGTAAGGTGTATCACTACTGAGAGTAATATATTGTTTATAACATTAATAATGTATGATATGTATTTATTTATGCACTATTTTTATAGTGAAAATGTGCCAAAAAAGGTGAAGGAACTCTACAGGGTCAAAGGCAAGCTATCAACGAGAGATAGGATACGCAGCTGGTTAATGGTTTGTTACTGTACTGTGACCTAGTTGTCTTTGAAACAAGATGTGTCTTAAACTATTTCCTACATTGGAGCAGCCTTGAGCGGGGTGCTGCTGGATACGGGGATATTGTTCCAGATCCTAAGCGCATAGTTGGAAAAGGCCTGCAGTCTTGTTTTTTTTCTTTTTTATACTCCTTGTCTCCAGTCTGATGGTGGCATGGCTGTGCCACTTGCCATCAGAGATGGTGTTTTTGTTTACAAAATAAGAGGGGGTGCTGGTCAAGGCAGGTTTGTAAATGCTGCAGCTTGTTTTGATGATGCTGTGGGTC
The DNA here is from genome assembly GCF_031143425.1 of Pleurodeles waltl. Taxonomy (NCBI): domain Eukaryota; kingdom Metazoa; phylum Chordata; class Amphibia; order Caudata; family Salamandridae; genus Pleurodeles; species Pleurodeles waltl. The sequence continues at coordinate 967,032,916 of NC_090437.1, forward strand.
AGTGTTAGAAATGGGGTTTTTGGTTGGCAGTCAGGTTACCCTCTGTCCAAGCAAGAACCCTCACTCTAGTCAGGGTAAGTCACACACAATCCAAATTATCCTGTGCCCACCCTCTGGTAGCTTGGCACGAGCAGTCAGGCTTAACTTAGAAGGCAATGTGTAAAGTATTTGTGCAATAAATCATACAATAACACAATATAGCAGCACAAAAATACACCACACAGTGTTTAGAAAAATATATAATATTTATCTGGGTATTTGCACGTCAAAACGATAATAGATGCAAAATGAAATTGTAGAGATATCACTGAAAAGTGATATAAAGGGCCTCATTATGACCCTGGCGGGCGGCGGAGGCCGCCCGCCAGGATCCCGCCCTCCAAATTACCGCGCCGCGGGCAAAAGACCGCGGCGGGTATTACGAGTTTTCCCCTGGGCTGGCGGGCGGTTCCAGTTAAACCGCCCGCCAGCCCAGGGGAAAACGACCTTCCCACGAGGATGCCGGCTCGTAATCGAGCCGGCGGAGTGGGAAGGTGCGACGGGTGCTACTGCACCCGTCGCGTATTTCACTGTCTGCAAGGCAGACAGTGAAATACATTTTGGGGCCCTCTTACGGGGGCCCCTGCCGTGCCCATGCCGTTGGCATGGGCACGGCAGGGGCCCCCAGGGGCCCCGCGACCCCCCCCTACCGCCATCCTGTTCATGGCGGCTTTCCCGCCATGAACTGGATGGCGGTAGGGGGGTCAGAATCCTCATGGCTGCGGAGCGCGCTCCGCAGCCATGGAGGATTCCAATGAGCAGCGGAAAGTCAGCGGGAGACCGCTGACTTTCCGCTTCTGACCGCGGCTGAACCGCTGCGGTCAGAATGCTCATTGGAGCACCGCCAGCCTGTCGGCGGTGCTCCCGTGGTCGGTGGCCCTGGCGGCCACCGGCCGCCAGGGTCAGAATGACCCTCAAAGTGTCTTAAGTCGTTAAAAAGCAAACAAAGTCTCTTTCAAGCACAAAGTACCTGGTTTAAAGTGGAAAATCCCCACAAAGGGCCGCAGAGGAGGCGATACGTGGAAATGGTGTGTGCGTCGGCTTTGCCCCTTCACACACGGACTTGCGTCGTTATTTTTCACGCGGGGAAGTCGTGCGTCATTTTCCGGCGCGCGGACAGTCTCCTTCTTTGGTTCGCAGGATTACCAGATGTCCTGGGGTCTGTGCGTGGAATCCTAGGCTTGTTATCTGGCTGTGCGCCGTTCCGGTGGGCTGTGCGTGGAATCTTCTCCCTCACGGCAGGCGTTGTGTCGATTTCCTCTCTGAAGTCGGGCGGCGTTGTCCAGGCGAGGCCGTGCGTGGAAGTTTCGGTCGCACCGCAGGCGGCGCGTCGAGCGGCGTCTTTCCGGATCAGCGTGCAGTGAATTTTTCACCACAGAGCAAGCTGTGCGTCTAATTTTTTGGCGCACAAGGTCTCCAGTTAAAAAAGAGAAGTCTTTTTGGTCCTGAGACTTCAGGGAACAGGAGGCAAGCTCTATCCAAGCCCTTGGAGAGCACTTCAGCAGCAAGGCAAGAGTTCAGCAAGGCAGCAGGGCAACAGCAAGGCAGCAGTCCTTTGTAGAAAGCAGTCAGGTGAGTCCTTTAGGCAGCCAGGCAGTTCTTCTTGGCAGGATGCAGGTTCTGGTTCAGGTTTCTTCTCCAGCAAGTGTCTGAGGTGGTAGGGCAGAGGCCCTGTTTTATACTAAAATGTGCCTTTGAAGTGGGGGAGACTTCAAAGAGTGGCTTAGAAGTGCACCAGGTCCCCTTCCAGTTCAATCCTGTCTGCCAGGGTCCCAGTAGGGGGTGTGGCAGTCCTTTGTGTCAGAGCAGGCCCTCCACCCTCCCAGCCCAGGAAGACCCATTCAAAATGCAGATGTTTGCAAGTGAGGCCGAGTACCCTGTGTTTGGGGTGTGTCTGAGTGAATGCACAAGGAGCTGTCAACTAAACCCAGCCAGACGTGGATTGTAAGGCACAAAGATTTAAGTGCAAAGAAATGCTCACTTTCTAAAAGTGGCATTTCTAGAATAGTAATATTAAATCCAACTTCACCAGTCAGCAGGATTTTGTATTACCATTCTGGCCATACTAAATATGACCTTCCTACTCCTTTCAGATCAGCAGCTACCACTTCAATAATGTATGAGGGCAGCCCCAATGTTAGCCTATGAAGGGAGCAGGCCTCACAGTAGTGTAAAAACGAATGTAGGAGTTTTACACTACCAGGACATTTAAACTACACAGGTACATGTCCTGCCTTTTCCCCACACAGCACCCTGCTCTAGGGGTTACCTAGGGCACACATTAGAGGTGACTTATATGTAGAAAAAAGAGGAGTTTTAGGCTTGGCAAGTACTTTTAAATGCCAAATTCGAGGTGACAGTGAAACTGCACACACAGGCCTTGCAATGGCAGGCCTGAGACAAGGTAAAGGGGCTACTGAAGTGGGTGGCACAAACAGTGCTGCAGGCCCACTAGTAGCATTTAATCTACAGGCCCTGGGCACATATAGTGCACATTACTAGGGACTTATAAGTAAATTAAATAGTCCAATCAGGTATGATCCAAGGTTACCATGTTTAAAGGGAGAGAGCATATGTACTTTAGCACTGGTTAGCAGTGGTAAAGTGCGCAGTCTAAAAGCCAGCAAAAACAGTGTCCAAAAAGTGGAGGGAGGCAGGCAAAAAGTTAGGGGTGACCACCCTAAGGCTGTCAGGTCTAACAGTCAGCAATGGGGGTTTGTGGAGTTCCATCATGATGGGGTTGACGTAATCATATTTCTTCAGGCACCAGGTAAGACGGGCAGCAGCTTGTAGGATGCCCTTTAGGGGAGCCAGTGTGGAGTCTGGGAGAACATGGAGCAGAGTGTTACCACCATTTGGATGCAAGAGTACAAAGGCTTGAGCAGCAGTTCTAAAGTTGCTTTCTGAAAGAAAAGGTTTCACCTTCTTTACCAGCAAGAGCTAGTAGCAGGTCATGTTTATATTTTCACAGTGTGTTCTTTGAGTTTGAGGTTGGTGTACAACCTGAATCTAAGTGACTTAGCTTTCTGTGAAAGTTGGGGTTTGAATCTATCATTTCACTGAGGCAGGATTATATTATTTCTTGCTTCTTCTAATTGGCATATAACAGGAAATATGTCTTGGTTGGGTTTAGCTTCAGATTGGAGCTGAATAATTAAGGTCTGGATGAAGTGCATCAAGAGTATTAGGCGCTGGATGACATTTATAGGTAAAGGCCTTAAATAAAGAGCAGAGAACTGAAGCCTCTGGAAAATCTAACTGCGTGTTTATGACAATGCACATAGCATTATTATCAGTGGGCCAACAAAATCTACATACATGCTTTCAACCAATCTGTTTTTCACCTAAAGATAGTACAGGCAAAGGAACATACACAAACAGAAGGTAAAACAGTAAATACAATTCAAGACCAACAGAATATAATATTCTGCAGATCTGCATGAAGGTGCAAGTCATTCTAAATTTCATGTGCATTTGTTTTAAACAAATGCTTTCAATAACATACCCACATTGTCCACCTGAAGTTTTCACAATGGACTACTTAATTCCTACTGTCAGCAAGCCTCAACACCGGAGTCTCACTCAAGAAAAATTCAAAGATAATTGGAATGAGCATGCTAACCGTAAGTGTCTGCCTTTAAGGTAAGGCTGGTGCTATGAAATTAGGATATATGTCTTTGTGCTGGTTACATGTGAACATGTGAGCAAATGTGTGTGCATGCATGTATGGGCTGTGCCTGTGAGATGTCCTTGTGTGCAGCCGGGTATCTGTGCACAGATTGCTGTGGCAGACAGGACTCTGCAATGATTGGTATTGACCTGTGGTAGGCCTTACATTATAAGTGGGCATACACCGTGTAGGTATGTAGTGATTACTGGAAAATCTGTGATGCTTTACTGTATTATGCATTCTAGGCGAAATCTAGCCTAAAGTACAATTTTGCTCCACTTCGGCTTAGAGGGTAAGCAGTGTACCAAACTGGGGTAAAACATGTACACAGAGTTTGAATTTACAGTTTTCCATATTCCTCATATACACATCTTATTGGCCTTCAAGATTTGTCATATTTCTCTGACTCATCTCATAATCAGATTCTTAGCCTGTGTTCGGCCGCCTGGGCCAAGTTAACTACTCTACTCCCCAGCAGAGGGATCAAAGATCTCCCCACAAAAAAAGGGGCAGTTATCAGTACTTGAACTAGTTCCTGGGAAAGAAAAGGGGTTGGGACAAATCTGCACCTGTTACTTCACCTATCACACTGCACCTGGACAAGCCCAGCGCAGGCTCACAGGAACAAAGGAGGAAGGCACGACCTCTGCCAACACAGGAGGGGCCAGCCTTTAAAGCTTTGGTGGGAGGAGATCAGACATCTGTGTCATCAAGGGGTGGAGCTAAGGCTCTAAAGGGAGTTTTTACCAGAGACAATTTGAAGTCGCTATTTTGGTGTGGAGGGATGATGATGCATTCTAGAATTGGCCAGGGGTGCAAGGCTCCTAAAAATTTCCACCCGCACTTATATACCCCTGCACAAGGGAGAGACAGTTGAGAAGACCCTGGACCTGGGAGCAACAGCGGTGAAAGTATGCCAGCTGGATGGAGAAGACACCTAATGCCCTGCAACGATGGACTAAGGACCTTGACACCAGCTGACCCCCAGTAGTAGGAGCAGTCTCTCCAAGGCCAGTGGAGGTTCTATCCTTATGCCCGCTAAGGAACAGTTGGGTGAAAGGACATGTTAGGGGACCTTCGTAGGACTTGTGTGGCTTGGCCTTGGCTCCACTGCCAACCAGGTGCCCTTCCAGAAGTAAGGAGGCTCTTTGGGCCTGTGGAGTGCGGCAAGGAAGGTACTTGCCTGGCTTGATGTGGAGAGGCTGCACAAGATGTCCCCACCAATAGGAGAAGGGTACCAGAAGCCAGGCAGAGAACTGCTCTGGTGCAGAGAGACAGAAAATCCATCTCACTACCAAACGTGTTCCTTCAGACTACCAGAGGTCTGAAGAAAAATGCTCCTGGTGCTAGGGCTGGTCACCAGAAGCAGAACAAGCCAAAGATCATCTAGATCGGTACAAAGGGCCACAGATACGCTACTTTAAAGATTTGCCTGCTTGAAACCAAAACTTAAAAAAAAAAAAACAGGTGCATAGTGTTCTGTTGTACTTTCCCTTAATTACCCCCCCCCCCCAAAAAAAAGGGCCAGGGCCCAAGGGTCTGGCGTCTTTCATTTAATTATTTCCAAGAAAGGGGGCATGAGTGGGGCCCCCTCCACAACTTTGACCCCGTGGATCCCATCCTCAGCAGCCCGACACAAAGATGTCCTGGGGACCACAACTGCCGGGACAATGATATGGCAGAGGGCCGATGCAGGAAGAGAGGGCCCCTGAGACCCCACCTCTGGGACCGCAAGGACAAAGAAAGGCTGAGGAGTGAAAGGCCTGTGGGGTGCTCACCTGCCCCCATGCCTGAGTCTGGGGGGAAGTGGCAGGCGCACTACGCTCTCAAATGTCCTGTCGTGCAGAGCGCAAGTAGGAGGAACACCAGCTCCTGCCCACTGGGAACAGCAGGGGAGGGAGAAGCACAAGAATGCTGCCTTCTGTCAAGTGCAGGTAACCGAGTAGGGCTGAAGGGGACTTAGGGCTTCCCCCTGGAACACACAACATGTATACCATGCTTCTCAGAGTTCCTTTTAGTTCTAAGTATTCCTAGAGCTACAGCTTTTGCTGTTGGGCTTTGGACTCCTTGTGATTGGTTCTATGAATGTAGTAGCAGTCTAAAACTACGGAATTTGACCTTGGTTCTGTACTAAAAATGTGTGAAACTTTGCTTCTTGGTATACTCATTCAACATAACTTGTACTTGGTCCCCTCTATTGCCAGTCATGTTGAAGTAGACAGTGGACGGAAATATGGAGTCACTTTCTTGTCAAATTAATTTACAAATAGTAACTACACACATTAAGGCTCCAAATAGTGTACAAAATCACATGCTTGTGCTCACTTGGACTTGGAGACCGATTCCATTTATGGATGATCAGATAACTTGATCTACCGCTTTCGCTCACATAGAATGCCTTTAAACGACCTTAATATTAATTCAAGTCTGGAACTGAAAAACTCGCTGAATGACCCAAAGTGTTTTAAAACAATGGATGCTTTGATTAGGGCACTGCAACATCAAGTAGTTTTGTCTGCCGAGGACCAGCAATCAGATCTCCTCTTGGAAGGCTTTCCATCCGTAATGGCAAATGATAAAACAGTAAATGCATCTAAATGCAACTATTTTGCAACAAGAGGCGCAAGACAAACACACTCCCCTCCACGTATCCAGTCCTATTACCATTGATCACTATAACACCCTAACTAAAAGTTTGGATACATTCATTGGTCAATCAGCTGTAATAGAAAACCAGATAATGGTTTAAAAAAGATAGCCATGAAGCTAGACATGAGTAAAGACAATTCCATTGATTATTTAGAAGTTAGAAACACCCTGAAATTAGTGTGGACACCGCTTCAACAATCAATGTGAGTGGATGACTTTGTGGATCTACTTCAACTATTACCAATTAAAGTAAAAAGCTTAATTTCAGACCTCGGCATTCCATCCCCCCCATAAAATATTTTCCAACAACATCATTACTTCACGGACTATAAATGGGCCTACTGAGGGCTCTGTACCAAAAACACAAGAACGAATGAATAACAATACAGGACAATGAGAGACTATCCTTGAATCAACGACCCCCTCTGGGGTCAAATACTTCTCCTCGAAATATGAACCACTCATTGATAACTCAGGTGCATGAAAAGGTTCAGCGAGAAGGAACAATAAATAAAAACAAACATGGTTTTCAACCATACCTTAGTAACAAAAGTTTGAAAAAATTACACAAAGTAAATAAAACACCTTCTTTACACATGGCCTCTAACAACACATCTCTAAGAAAAGAACCTAATATCTTTCCTATATTTGAGAACAACCAGTCAGGGAAAAAATAAAGTGCTACTAGTACAGATAACGCCTTACTAGATAACAGTCAAATCACTGAGCCGACTCTTCAAAATGAGCTGGCTAATAACAGCAGAAGTATTAATGAAATACAGCCTAACTAGAGTCTCACCGTAAAGCCCACCACACAAATTAAACAGCCCCCACATCCACTTTGGAGAGGGATCAAACTTCATTCTAAAAGGGGTAAGAACAGATAGGAATGAGGCTACACCATGAATTACATCTGATGAACCCGTACTGGGGGATACAGCCCCGGAATGTAGTGGTGCCAGAATTGAGATTGTTGAGGAGTTAAGAAAGAATAAGCCTAGTGAGGTGGTACTTAAGGCTGTAGACCACGGAATCTCAGAGGGTACTTCAGAGGTCATGAACAACCTTCAGCACTACAAATAAGACTCAAAAGAGGAACCACGTCATAAGGGACTTCAGGGCATTTTAGGTAACACAAACACCAGGACTGAAGATCAAGCTTTTATGAGTCATGTGACTACTCCTGCCAACCTGCCAAATCCACCTGAATTGTTTCATGGACATCACGTCAGGAAAACAGCCCTTAAATCAATAAAAGGAGTGCATCATCCAGAGCATTAACCCCCTTATCAAACAGACTTTGTGCCTACCTACTGTTCGAAGGGACTATTTGATATTCTATTTAGGCAGAACATAATGAGGGTTTTGCGTCGCATAATGGCCTAGAATCGATTTATTCCAGCCATTTACTCAGCATTCGATTTTTATGGGATTTGATCTCCAAAAGGGAGTTCCCCAGAACAGTGTTATCCACCTAATTGCTCTACAAACAAATCCTAGACAACTACCAGACCTTAGTAGAGTGGGGAGTCATGATTAAAACCATAAAAATGGTGAGGTATCCCTACTTTTGGAAAAATTAGACGCAATGAAGGGCAGGGTTCTAAAAAAGCTCTAAAACACATCTTTTTTCAAAGACCTGGATTATTCGACCACAAATAAGGTTGACAACATCAGAATTACTATTTAAATTAACGAAGCAAACTAAAGGTTAGTTCTATTTCCAGCAAGCTTAATAGTTGGAGAGCATCCTGGATGGAATTCTTGATCATAGCAATAAATGGCTAGAGAATGATCTGGTTGCCTTAAGGGTCTGCTCATGGAATAGTGCAGGCCAGGAGCACCAGCTGAAAGAGTAATACAAATGTCAAGGATTTTCTTAATTTACATGTGGAAAATGGTAGAATGCACACTCTGAATTATAAATCCAAAACTTCAGTTAAACAAGGATGGATCAATGGGCAAGTTTTGGTGTGTAACCCCGGATCTTGTTCTGCCCCAGTAACACATGTGAAATTTGCATAAACAAGTAGGTGCACCTGTCCCGGGATGCACAACCAGCAAGACATCAATCGAACCGGGATTCGTGAGAAACTAGCACAATTTTAATCTTGAGATAGGAAGTCCATCAGAGCTAAAACAGCCGTCCTTGGAACCAAATCCTTATTACAACAGCCCACACGTGTTTCGTCCTGAGATAATCACTCTCACAGACTTCATCAGGGCTGTAAGAAATGTAAACAATGACTACAATTACAAAACGCACTCCTCCCAATGTAAAACTTATAACCCTATCATCGTGACATCCGTGAAGACATAGCTATTATAATTTGTGACTTTGTGTGACATGAAAATAGTAATTCATAGGAAAGGACAGAGGGCCACCATTAACAACAATTTATGCAATGCAACTTAAATCATAGAATTATTAACCTCAAGATGACTTGTGAGTCCAATTAAAATGAAGAGTATTACGTGACCAATCGTGTGTCATGACATAAATGTGCATGTCCTCAAATAAAAATTACTAAAACCCTCCCAAGTGATATTAAAACTGAAAAGTGATACGTGAAAAACACACCAGAAAGAACCAAAGCAACCTAAGTGACTAGCAAATAAACTGCCCTTAAAATGACCTAAAGAAACAACATTACATACCTTAATATAATAACATACAGCTAGTACATCCAAAATCTTAACTTTGCTCTGGATATCTGAAAAAATATTAATAACCCACTATGTAAACCAAATCAATTATCACAACCAATTATAAGAAAAAATGAGTAATACACTAAGTTATAGAATTAATTATATGGTCCAACATACCCTTCATATGTCATAATAAAAAGTATAATGAAGACTCAAACACCGTAGCTTGTGGGGTAACTAAAATAAAGTAAATGAAAAAGTCAATAAGTGATAAGTCTCGACTGAGACCACCACAACCCAACTCCAGTGCATGATCACTAGTTAAAATTGCCATCTAGGTCCGGGACACTATTTCCTCCCTCACCCGGGCTCAACCCCGCCTCCGCACCAGACATATCCACCACCATCCCCAAAGGGTACAAGATGACACACCAGGGCCAAACCAATAAGCATGGAGGCATAATCGCTATCATCTACTGGGACACCACACCATTCGCTGAATGACATCCCCTGATGATCCAACACCTTAATGTCCAACTCCACACAGACAGAAAAAGCACCATCAGAGGCACCCTTGCCTACAGACCATCAGGACCATGCCAGGCTTCTGCAATGCCATCCCGGAACTTATTGCTCCGCAAGCAATTGACTCACTACATATTCCTAGGGGACCTCAAATTCTATTGCGACAACCCCAGCGACACCAACTCCACGGACCTCCTGCAAAGCTTGAGCAACATCTGCCTCAAGCAGCTCATCACTGACCCTACCCATATAGCAGGGCACACGCTCGACCACATCTTCACCTCCACCGATAGAGTCAGGTACATCCACATCACACTACTCAGCTGGTTTAACCACTACAGCGTACACCTGACCATCTCAGGGCACCCCTACCCTAGCACTGTGCCCCACAGATCCACATGAAGAAACTGGAAAAAGGAATCAGAAGACCAGTGGAACAACACTCTCTGCTCCCACCTCCCAGACACTGCACACAACCCTGAACAAGCAGCTAAAAGCTTCTCCCAGTGGATCACAGAATGCGCCAATACCATTGCCCTAGCCAAGACAGTCAAAGTCAAAGAACAAAGCAAAAGAGCAAGCAGGTTCACTGAGGAACTGCACTCCACCAAATGCAACTGCCTACAACTTGAAAGGAAGTAACGCATTAGCAAAAAAACAGAAGACTGCACCGCCTTCAGAACCGCTCTTAACCAGTACCACCGCCTCCTGAAAGAAGCCAAGAAGAACGCAATAGCAGACAGCTTCAAAGCCAGCAGAAACCACAGCAAAGAACTCTTCACCATCGTGAAGGAGTTTACCAATCTCCAGCCACTGGGAAGGACATCACTCCCTCCCAGAAACTGTGCAACAACATAGCGGACTTCTTCTATGACAAGATCTTGGGCACCTACCAAAACTTTGAATGCCAACCCTCTGCCGCAGACAGCATCAACCAGCTTACACACATAAATACAAACCCCGAACACCTTCTCACCCACTGGGAACTCCTCACTATGCAAGGTACTATCTCCATCATGAACTCTGTATACTCTGGAGCACCCGTGGACCCTTGTCCCCACCATGTCTTCAACCTTGGAGGCAAGACAATCGGTGACGAGCTCAGGAATGTCCCGAATACCTCCATCATCGCGGCCTCCTTCCCGGAGGTCTGGAAATATGCTGAAGTGAGGGCCCTCCTAAAAAAAAACATCTGCCAACCCAACCGAACTGAGAAACTACCAGTCCATCTCTCTGCTCCGCTATCCAGCAAAAGTCCTCCTCCCCTATTCAGCAAAATTCCTCGAGAAAGTAATCAACCAGCACCTCACACAAAACCTGGAAGGCCACAACCCCTTGGACCCCTTCCAAACCGGATTTTGAGCTAACCACAGCACAGAGACAGCCCTGATTACACCCACAGATGACATCCGAGTCCTCCTGGACCATGGGGAAACAGCAGCCCTTATCCTCCTGGACCTGTCCGCCAGGTTTGACACCGTCTTGCACCACATACTGATCAGCAGAGTCCACGACATCAGGATTCAAGAAAACACCAAATGGATTGCCTCATATATCACCGGATCCGGTCTCCAACCATTCACCTCACAGCCCAAGAAGATCATCTGTGGAGTCCCCCAAGGATTGTCCCTCAGCCCAACCCTCTTCAACACCTACATGACTCCCCTGGCTGTCACTGTCAGATCACAAGGACTCAACATTATCTCCTAGGCCGACGACACACAGCTCATCCTCTCACTGTCCGAAGATGCCTCTACCACAAAAACTAACTTCCCCAGATGCATTATAAACGTAGCAGACTGGATGAAGGCCAACTGTCTCAAACTCAACACCGAAAAAACTTCAGAAAGTCTTCAGCTTGGGGAGCAACACCATGCCAGAGACTGACACATGGTGGCCCGGAGAGCTCGGTACAAACCCTACCCCAACAGACCACAACCTCAGCATCATCCTGGATAGGAAGCTATCCATCCATGAAGAAACAAGTTGACGCAGTCTCATCCGGCTGCTTCCACACCCTTCGCATGCATCGCAAGATCTTCAGGTGGCTCCCAGCAGATGTCACGCAGGCCCTCATCAACAGCAGACTGGACTAAGGAAACAAAGTCTATGTAGGAATCACAGCACACCTTCTGAAGAGACTCCAGACAATACAGAACTCAGCTGTAAGACTCATACTCGACCTCCCCAGAAGGACCCACATCGCACCCCATCTCGAGACACTACACTGGCTCCCAATTCATAAGAGATGCCAGTTCAAGCTGGTGACCCACACCTACAAGGCTCTGCACAACAAATGACCAGCATACATCAACAAATGCCTGACCTTCCACCAAATGACCAGACACCTACGATCAGCTTCCCTCTTCCTTGCATACACCCAACGGATTTGTAGAGGCAACAGCAGAAGACGCTCCTTCTTGCACCTGGCAGCCAAGGCTTGGAACAACATCCCCCCTGCACTTCAGGACTGCACCGTCACTCCAGCAACTCAGAAGAGAACTGAAGACCTGGATTTTCGAGCGATCATACTTACACGCAGTGGCATACAGCTCCAGCGCCTCAACACCCTCATGGGTGATTTGCCGCACTCTATAAATGTTTAATTGATTGCTTGAACTAGGATTCTGTGGAACATATGCTTACAAAAAACTGCAATGTCAGTGGGATCGGAACCTCATTTTAATAATAGAGAAGCATATGAAGGACAACTTACCAGGGTTTCCTTTGAGAAATTTCAACTTGCCAGCTAGTACTCTCAGTTAAATTCAATGTACTGGTCACGAAAGAGGATAAATAAATTGATGGAAAAATTCTAGACGTAAAAAGAGTTCATCCATCTAAAACCAGGCAACTTATTAAAACTGAGTTCCTCTCATCTCTGGAACATGCAGTAAAAACCTTAAAAGAGTGTTAAAAAAGTATATTTTGAACATAAAAAAAGACACCAGGAACTTGTCTTGATTGATCTTCAGACAGCAATTTCGATTAAAAATATCAAACTATTTTGGCCATTGGTGGGCTCTGGAACAAATTCCTACAAATTGGGGAGAGACAATTATATCCCTTTTCAAAAATGGAAAAAACGATTTATCAGAGTATTTTATAGAGAACCCTTCATATAGCCAAGTTTGAAAGGACCTTATAGGAAATATAGGATTTCTAATACGGAAATAGTAGCCTTAATAAAGCAAGCAAATAACTCACATGCGCCCAGTCTAAATGGTCTTTCTATGGCCCTATTAAAAATGAGTCAGCTAACTGAGGTGCCTTACTTTCTGTTATATTCAACTCAGTAACCAATATGTGTAAAGTGCCTCTGTTATGGAAAGGTTCTGCATTCAGCCCATATTTAAAAAAAGAAAAAGGCCCAAGAGATTTCTTCTTGCCAGAAGGGTGAACACCTCTTTGGAATATTCATCAGCCCATTTCTGCAAGTCCATCAGGAGTAAGTGAGCATAGTACTTTGCCTCAAGATCAAGGAGGGCTGTCATATTATAATGATTCATGTAATGGTGGGATCACACTTTTTAAACCCAAGGTGCAAAATTGAGCCTTTTCATGAGTTTGATGTACATGCTGTCTCCATACAAGAGAGATACAAACTAGTGAAACTGCGGGACCAAAAATCAATGTCCTGCTTGACCAAAGCAGAAGGGAGGCCCTTTAGGCAAGGTACGCCATTATATTTGCTGGTGATGAAGAAATTAGAGATTAATATCTGGGTTGCCAACTTCAATTAGAGACAATTTACCATTGTCCTTTCCACATCCATGCCAAATATAAACCCAGGAACCAACAGAAATGTTTCAGCAGGCTTCTGCACTATTCTCATCAAAAGTATTCACAAATTTCCAAAATATGCACCAGTTGCCAGATTTACAGGGCTTAAATAAAGTAGCCCATTTTGAGAAAATATTCATTTTTTTGAGGAAAATATGACAGTTTTATAATCTTTATTCACCAATGACATTTCAACTTTTATACTCTCCTGCACCTGCATATTTTTTTTCTGGGCAATATTTTATATTTTTTATTCACCAATAACATTTCAACTTTTATACTCTCCTGCATCTGCATAATTTGTTTTCTGTGCAAGTTTATTGACCAACAGTCTAAAGAGGTTGTTTTTCAATGCTGTTCATTTCTTAAGTTCACTTTGAAACATCTGTAGTACCTTTCATTTTGGTGCAGTGTTTCATTAAGACGGGGCTACAAGTTGGGGATTAGAGACAAAAATTTAACAACAGCATTTAACTAAATCATTGCATTTGAACACCAAAAGACCACATTACCAAGGCACTGATCTTTTATAGCCATCTCTGTGCAGACAACACAGAGAAGGACCATTTGATGTTTCAGATTAGCTTAGCAAGTTTGAAATTCCAATGCAGGTCAGATAGATAAAAATAATAACATAATATAACTTTCTTTGTCATAAGATGACGTTTGCGTCATGCACAGGCCATGCAAAGGTTACAAAACAAACATTTCTGTTGAATTCAAATATGCTGTAATTTGTCAAATCTAGCAAGGCAAGCAAAATACGGGTCATGCTAATTTTAGAAAGGAAAGTGCATGTTTAAATGTGGCTTCTGGTTAGGCCTAGTTTTCATGCTTAGATATTATTTAATTAGTGGTTTGTGTTTTCTTCTAAAATCTCTAACAGACTCAATAAGATAATCAGACCGACCAGCTATGTTTTTGACATGACAGTAGTCAATACAGTTCCAGATGATTCTTTTAACTGAAATGCAAGAAGACAACCTGGCTCTACAATAACAGGCCCAACCAGGGAGCCATAGACCTTCAATTTTTGTGTTTTCATTGGGCTTAACTCAAACACCAAGTAAAGTGATAGCTGATGACTCTAATATTGACAATGAGATATAAGCAGTGAGAAAACAGATCAAGGTTTATAAAAATATAATCAAGGATTGTTTAGCAAGAAAATATGGGCATAATTAGCTGCTCGGCCTTAAGGTAAATGACCATTAATAACTTTAAAATTTAATGACTGCAATAAGGACAAAAGATTTGCTGCTAAACCATCTGACTGCTGAGCTGGAGCATGTTTTTTCAGAGTATTTATATAAAGTCTAATAGATCAATTAACTGAGTTTCTTCGACAGTGGGCAAGTTTAGGCTAAAATCTCCAGCATTAAGCTAGCTGTAGAACCCTTCTACTTCAGGTTGGGGTTCAGATAAACTTTCACAATAAGTAATACATTTTCTGATTTATCTCTTAAGTGTCCCAGACATTTAAGAATCATAATCTAGGGGGCCTGGCCTGGCCTGACAAGATGGCCAACAGGACATAGTTGATGTTGGCTCATGACCAGTCTTAAATCCTTCAGAATCCTGCCACCTTGCTGTTGCACTGCCGCCCTGGAGCCGGAAAACAGTTCCTGATGGATGCAGATGATGTCCCACGCTGGAGTGAAGATTGCAGATGGGTGTAGAAGCAGAAATTCCACCAACAAGCCTTGGCAAAGGCAAACTCGCAGTTAGTGGAAAAGTGGTGCTGCCGGGGACCAGCAAGGTCCAGGAGGACTCAACCCAGGAGGGGGAGTCACAGGGGACCATTAGCATCACAGAGAGTCCACAGGAGCAGAGGAAGCACCCACGGAAGCTCCACAGGATGGGGGCACAGAAGTCACAGAAGGAGCCCACGCAGCACTACAAAAGAGCAACCCACGCTG
The DNA here is from genome assembly GCF_031143425.1 of Pleurodeles waltl. Classification (NCBI taxonomy): domain Eukaryota; kingdom Metazoa; phylum Chordata; class Amphibia; order Caudata; family Salamandridae; genus Pleurodeles; species Pleurodeles waltl. The sequence goes on from NC_090437.1 coordinate 967,048,150, forward strand.
CCGGATACCCACACGGAAGGCTGGGCTTTGCAGAAAGGAGTGCTGCGGGTTGGAGCTGCACATCGCCTGAAGATCCGTCGGAGGAGATGCCAACAAGCCTTGGCAGCTGCAAAAGACGCATTGCACGGGGGTACTGTCCTGCGTGGGAAGGCAAAGGGTTACCTCCACCAAAGTTGGACAGCTGGCACAAAAGACCAAGAGGACTACTCCAGACCACCTCCCATGATGCAGGATCCACGCAGTTCAAGATGAGGGGAGATCTACGCAGCTGGTCATTGTTTGCAGTAGGTGCCTGGTGTTGCAAGGGAGTGACTCCTTCACTCCAAGGGAAATTCCTTCTTCTTCTTGCGCAGGCTGAAGAGTTGCTGTCTTCTGAGGATGCCCATCTGGGGAAATGTTACAATGTTGCAGAACAGTCTTCTTCGTTGTTTGCAGCGTTGTGGGTACCTGGAGGGTCCAGTCGCAGTTTCAGTGGCCAGAAGTCGAAGTGGAGGTTGCACAGGAATCCTGCTGGAGTCCTGCAAGCCGAATCTCAGGACCCACCCAAGAGAGAGCTTTAAATAGCCCTGAAAGTGGGATTGGTCACCTAACCAGGTAAGCACCAATCAGGAGGGGGCTCTGACGTCACCTGCCTAGACTGGCCACTCAGATGCTCCCAGAGTTCCCTGCCAACCTTGGAAACCAGATGGCAGAACCCAGGGACTCTCTGGAGGATCTCTGAGCACCCCCCCTGGGGTGGTGATGAACAGGGGAGTGGTCACTCCCCTTTCCATAGTCCAGTTTTGCACCAGGAACTAGGGGGTCCCTGAACTGGTGTGGACTGGTTTATGCACAGAGGGCCCCAAATGTGCCCTTCAAAGCATACGAGTGGCTTGAGGAGGCTACCCCTCCCAGGCCAGTCACACCTATTTCCAAAGGGGGGAGGTGTTACCTCCCTCTCCCAAAGGAAATTCTTTGTTCTGCCTTCCTGGTCTTGATCAGATCAAGCAGCAGGAGGGCAGAAACCTGTCTGTGGGGTGGCAGCAGCTTGGGCTGCCCAGAAAACCCTGTAAGACTGGAGGTAGCAATGCTGGGGGTCCTCTACGGAGCCCCCAGAGTGCATGGAATTATACTTCTAAACTTGCAGCAGTATTAGGGTATGATTCCAATATGTTTGATACCAAACATGCCCAGGTTCAGTGTTACCATTATATAGCTGGACATAGGTAATGACCTATGTCCAGTATACGCGTAAAATGGGTTCCCACACTCACAAAGTCCAGGAAAATGGATCTGGAGTTTGTGGAGGCACCTGCACCTTGCCCTTTGGGCTGAGAGGGCCTACCATAGGGGTGACTTACAGTGACCTGGTGCAGCGACCTGTAGTGAAAATGGGTGTATGCACCCGTTTCATGCAGACTGCAATGGCAGGCCTGCAGAACCCTTTGCATGGGCTCCCTATGGGTGGCAGAATAACTGCTGCAGCCCATAGGGATCCCCTGGAACCACAATGCCCTGGGTACCTGGGTACCATATACTAGGGACTGACAGGGGGGGACTAGTATGACAATTGTGGGGAACAAAAAGGTACAGTTTACAGGAGAGAACCCTCTGGGAGCACGAGTGACTCGATATGTTAACATCAGATGCGGAACTCTGATCCTTGATTAAGAGCAAAAAGTTACCCGAACCTTTGGAGCCCTGCAACACTTTATTTGGGAGGTGTACAAATGCTATACAGCTGTATAGGGACAGTGTTATAGGGAGTGGTTGGAAAAATACATTACTACGATTTCACAAGCCTGTATCCATTTGTCTTTAAATCCCTCAATGAATACTTTGGATTGGTTAAACGTCAAGTCTACCCACCCCGGTGGCTTTACTTCCCAGTACTACCATACAGAGTCAATGGCAAGCTAATGTTCCCCCTATGTCGAACATGCGCTGAAAGTAAAGAGACTAGCGAGTGCAGACACTCTGAAGAGCAAAGGGTGATCACTGGGACATGGTGTACCCTTGAGGTGCAGGGGGCCTTGGAGAAAGGTTACAAACTTGAAAAAAAATGGTTTATTAATGAGACCTCCAAGCAGAAATATTTAGATGATTACTACGCTCATGAGGGTATATGCTTGGGACCTGAGTACATAGAAGTCAACCTCATCAGATGACAGTTAGCTAAACTCTGCCTCAATTCCTTATGGGGAAAATTCGCCCAATGTACAAACTTGTCAAACACCACCATCATCACAGATCCTGATGAACTGTTTAAATATCTTTTTGTGGGGTCTTATGAGGTGTCCAGCTGTGTGTTTATCGACGATGAAACTGCTGCTCTGTGTTGGAAATACACAAAAGAGTACCCCACAACTTGTAACAATATAAACATCTTTTTCGCCTGTTTTACAACCGCTCACACCCGTTTAGAGCTTCACAAGGTTATGCATAATCTTCAGGATCAGTGTCTGTATCACAATACAGACTATTTTTGTGAGCAAACTAGGGGATGAAGATCCTCAGCTCAGTGATTATTTAGGCGATTTGATCAGCGGTCTAGGGAACGGTGAGTACGTCACTGAATTTACCTCAGCCCAAGACCTACAGTTATTGTACATCAAAAAATGTGCATGTATGAAAGTCAAAGGCATCACCCTAAATCTTAACAGCGGAGTCTAAATAAATTTTCACAGTCTAAAGGATCTGGTGGAAAAATACTCTGCCTCAACCGACCATAAAAATGATAAAACGTTCGTTGTAAAACAACCTAGCATTATCCGGTCCAAAAATGCATAAAACCTTGCATCTAGTGTTAGATAAAAGGGTACTGAATGACGACTACAAAACCCTGCCGCACGGTTACTGAAGGGTCATTAGAGTCTCTGCCCCGACAATGGACATTAGGCTGCAGCACCCATTCTCCTGCGTTTTAGCAGGCCCCTCAAATTGCGGTAAAAGCTATTTTATAAAGAAACTATTAGAAAATGCTCTAATGTTTTATCCCAAACCTCAAACAATGTTGTATGGCTTATTCGTGATCTTTATCCAGAACTATCCCTAAGGTTCCTGCACATGAAATTTATAGAAGGCATATCAAATAGTCTCAGTGACTATGCGTTGTTACCTACAGGCCTTGTAAACATGGTAATTGTAGATGACCTTATGAGCGAAGATGGGGATCACCCTGAGATAGAGAAAGCTTTTACTCAATATTCACACCATTGCAATCTAAGCGTATCTAACATCGTGAAGAACCTGTTTTACATGGAGAAGAGTAGTCGGTCTACAGCTCTCAACACTTACCTGGTTTTATTTAAAAACCCCTGTGACAAACACCAGATATCCGTTATAACTGAACAGATTTTCCCCGGAAACACACAGGAAGACTTTAATGACGCTACAGAGAAACCCCATGGATACTTCCTGGTAGACTTAAAACCCAATACTCTGGAAGAATACAGACTGTGGGCGGCTATTTTCCCACCCGATCTCCCTGTCGCTTACACGCTTAAAACCAAGTCCAAAGCCTATAAAAAATTTGTTAAAGAGACTCCAGAAACATTTACACTCTAGACCTTGTGATACAGGTATTGACCATGTACGCCGAAATCTAGCCCTCCTAAAAAAGAAAGTCACGGCCAGCCCCCCACAAAGAAAAGCCATCCTGTGTGCGGTTTCAGACGATTTAGAGGCTGCCATTTCAGTGATCGCCCTAAACACCCTAAAAAGTAATGTCCCTGTATAGAGCGCCAGTTACATGTTTTGAAGCAGAAGCGCCATCTTATCAAGAAGCTCAGTAATAAACGGGTTTCCCTCATTTCTAAGAAGAAACTGGTAAAGTAGTCGGGAGGTGTTATAGGTTCTTTGTTGGCCATAGCTATATCCCTTTTCACCTGCCTCCTAAGCAGGACCTGATGAAGAATCCCCAAAAGATGCACTTTTGCTACAGAAAGTGCCTAGAGGTTGGGAACAGTTTTTACGAGCTGCTGCAAAACTCAACGTTCTTTCTACGACTGTCGTAATGCCGAACACAGACGACTGCTTGAAAGTTTGAAAGAACCGGTTTACAGCGCCCCAAGTACTCGTAACACCTGTTATTTTTAACCCTCATCCTGAGATGCCAGCAACTCATTTCCCCCCCCCCCTTGCTATCCCTTTCTTGGAGCACCCTGGCTCTGCCTTTGGAACCTAAAAAAAGAGATATTGTCCCAAATGAACATGTGGTTAAATGTCTGATGTTTCTTCTGACTTTTTAACCTATGTATATGTGTGCCTGTGTTTGTGTGTATGGTGATGTCATAGTTAACATTTGACGTTTTTTCATCTTTTATTTCTTTGGTAAATTTTATCCTTGTGTCGCTTGTTCTACAAGAACTGCTGTGTGAATAATGCTTTACATTTTTCAACATATTTCTGTAGTTTTTAAAAACAGTTTAAATGGCGCACGTGCGTCAGAATAAAGATGCAGACTCTATATTCAAAGACCTTTTTTTTTTTATTTTTTTATTATTTTATTGTAGACAGTCATCATTACACATAAATGGCATTAAACGGCCTTGCATTTCGACAAACTGAGTAAAATGTTTTAACAGCGTTTGATGTAGACCTAGAGTTCTCTTTCAAGTACTTCCTAACAACAGAATCATTGTTAACTAAATTGTTTGAATAGATTTTTTAAAGATTGTAAGTGTCAAACCTGCCGAGATTTTACTAATAAAGTATAAACAATGCTCCCTGCATGTGACGTTGAGAGAATTCTATACCGGTTTTCTGTTGTACTTCACCCTCTCCACAGCTTTTTATTTTGCAGTAATCACAGCCCCTTTGTGGAATAGTGCAGCATAGTTGATATCGTAGTGTTTGAAATTGAAAGAGTTTGATATATAGATACCACTAAAAGTCGTGTTATCGACAAAACCTATGATAACACGTTTCAGCAGTTGTCCCAAAAATAAATTTTGCTGTTGGGTTAATCTGGTGCCGGCTGGGATGCTGAATATCTTTAGAGCTACCCTCTCAATGGCGTACTTGGCGTCAGACAGAGGTAAAGCTTCGGCGTCAGCCACTCTGACATGTGGGGACGCATTCAATCTCTTTATAAACCAACCAGCCGAAAAGTATGACCAGTTTTTACTGTTCTGTATCCCCGCTGATGAGACAGAAAGTGTCCTTGTTGCTGTTAAGTTTGATTTTAAGATCAATACCGTTGATGAGTAGTTTATCTTGGAAGAAAAGGTCTGAATGTATATGCCGAGGAGGTCCAGCTCCTTGTCTTCAAAATGTGCAAAAGTATCCTTGAGGAAGAATCCCGCTGAAAGCTGTGTGTCCAGGGTGGTGCTGCTGAAATTTAGAATACTCTTGATAGGCTCTGTAGACATACATGTTATCACTTTGCGTGATAAGTCGGTCACCGAGGGTAATGTCCACTTTATTAAACATGGTTGCGAAGGTGTAAGCGATTGTCGCCACTTTAGCGGAGGCCAGTATGTTGGTACCATCCGCTTTTGTGATTTTACAGACAAGATGCAGCAGAGTATTGTTGAGATCCAGATAGATATCTATGAAGCCTGACACAAAAAACTCTATTGGTGCCAAAGGCATCAAAGCGGCTTGAGCCGCTACTTCCATAAAAAAACTGCCTTTGATGCTGGCCTGGGTAGGCTTTAGAGAAAACAAAACTAACTCTGAGTTGGCACATTGTCCTGATGCGCAGTGCACAAAGGCCATGGTTTTAGGTTATTGTGTTTTAAAAACATAAACGTGTTCTTCGAGGCTCTCTTCCGTCTTACGGATCTTCTTTTGTGAACTCTTTTTGAAGAGCGCTGCTTTTATTATAGAGCACTTGCGGCACCCTACGCCTTGAAGCCCTTTGCTTCTTTTTAATACTTGTGCTTGGTCTGTACACAAGTCCGGTTCCTTCTTGGGGTTGTTTGTTCATGCGTTTGGCGACAGCAGAAGTCACACATCCCACCACATCCTGGGCAATGTTCGAGGCCGCTTCTTTAACGTGGGGTTTTGCAATTTCGTAGCCTCTTCTCAAGTAAGGCATAGCTCTTTAAAACAAGCTATGGAAGAAACCTCCCAGCTCCCCTGTACATAACAGGTGACTCCTGAAAGAATGGTGGCCCTCCATACCTGGCTTGGTGTCTGCGATAGTCCCTGTACAGAGCGGGGTCGTCATATGTTTTCATGATCCCCATGATGTCTTCTTAATATTCGCTGTTGCGGAACCGCTTTAAATTATGCTTAATAATCACTTTCCCGTATTTAGAGGACACCGGCTCAGACTGGTCGTCGGAGATCATGAGCGACCTAGTGTCGAAATGGTTTTTAGAAATTGCTACATAGCATGGTTTGATATATTGATTATTAACCACAGTGTTAATTTGCCCCTTCACTTTCACCCACCCTAACAATGGTAAATAACTATTCCCGACCGTCTGCGGCTCTACAATATCACTAAACACATAGGGGGTCATTCTGACCTTGGCGGTCCATGACCACCATGGCGGAGGAAGCACCGCCAACAGGCTGGCGGTGCTTCCTTGGCGATTCTGACCGCGGCGGTAAAGCCGCGGTCAGAAAAGGGGAGCCGGCGGTTTCCCGCCGGTTTCCCGCTGGCCCAGGGAATCCGCCATGGCGGCGCTGCTTGCAGCACCGCCATGGGGATTCCGACTGCCTTCCCGCCAGCCTGTTGCTGGCGGTGTCCACCGCCAGAACCAGGATGGCGGGAACGGGTGCCGTGGGGCCCCTGCACTGCCCATGCCAGTGGCATGGGCAGTGCAGGGGCCCCTAACAGGGCCCCACAAAGATTTTAACTGTCTGCTTAGCAGACAGTGGAAATCGCGACAGGTGCCACTGCACCCGTCGCACCCCTTCAACTCCGCCGGCTCCATTCCGAGCCGGCTTCATTGTTGAAGGGGCTGTCCCGCTGGGCCGGCCGGCGGTCTTCTGGCGGTCACCCGCCGGCCCAGCGGGAAAGCCGGAATGGCCGCCGCGGTCTTTCGGCAGCAACCGCTTGGCGGGCGGCGACCGCCGACCGCTGCGGTCAGAATGACCGCCATAGAGTGTATCAAACCCCCCATTAATGACAGGGCACGAGGGGTACCATTCTACAGGGCTTTTTATATGTTGAACTGTGCCTGAAACCATTCCTAATTTACCCATACAGCTAAACTTTGTATCACAATTTGGAGCTTTAAGAAACACCTTCCTTCTAATGTTATCCAATACCAGCTGAATATTTGAAAAGCTGGCTATGGATTTGTTGATTGCCTGAACCACTGCTGTGACACTTGGATAACAGCCATGAGGAAAGCCTGCGTGGATGATCAATGGGTCCTGATCACGCTTTATAATAAATTTGGTCTCCAGCTTAGTAAATGTATTCCAGGTTCTCGGGTATTGGATTTCAGTTAGGGCTACCTCCCGGTCCACAGATTTGAGTTTTTCAGTATGATTAAAAATGTGATTGTCGGGAAACATGCCCTTTGAAGCATTGGATGGCAAAGCGAAATAAAATGATGCGTCTCCATATTGTCGTCTTCAGAATGCACCGTGCTCACATGCTCTGCAGGAAGGTGGCCAGCACCCAACTGTTACATTTATTAGGCCACCCCCTCCATTTGACAAAAGCCTGTTTGTTAGGCCCACTAACATTCCGTTTCAGAATCTTTTCAACCCTGTATACCCTATTTGGATCGTGCAGGACCAACACAGTTTCACCTTTGTACTCCTTTATCCAGTAAATGTATACACCTTTTTTAAGCTCCACTACAGGTATTTAATCGCTAAAAGTCTGCTGGTAGCCCTTCCTAAAGACCCCTTTCAACTTTGACATCCTAACATGATCACCTTCTTTTAAGAGGCTTCGTCACGCAGTCAGTGAAACGGCTCCAATACATCGTTTTCCACACCTCAAAAGAATTACCAGGTGTTACTTTTATGGGAGACATTTTGTGATAACTGGTGTTATAAACATCTATAAATGACGGTAGAATGTCCACATAGCGGTACGCTGTGAAATATCTCCACATCTTAGATTTTAGAGTGCTGTTAAAACTATCATAGCCACTTTTACCTCCGTGAGCGTGAGAAAATGCATAGCTGCCTGCTGTTTTAATAATTTTGGAAACAACTTGTTTAAAAATTCTTTTCTGGCATCTATTTGCCGTTTTTGAGGGGTTCCCCCTTTCCTGAAGATGCGTTCAAAGGCCATGGTGATGCTAGTCCCAGTTTTATTTCTCATTGCTTCCGTAAAGGCGCACTTGGACAATACATCTATAACTGTTAATATGTATTGAGCTTGTTAATATACCTGACTAGACCTTGAAGACTGATTAGATCTGCCTGCGGTAATTTATCTGCACATTAATGATGGTCAGTCTCCTCTTAAAATGCTTCCTGACAGGCTTATGGAGTGAATATGCCTCTTCACCAGATAACCACGTCTTCATCTGCACTCCGGTTATAGGCTCATTTTCAATTAGAGCCCTTCTAAACAGTGCTTCAGCACTTTTGAAGCTTCTGACCACTCATGTATCATAATAAATCTTCTTTAAACTGCAAAAGGACATGTTTGTCAGCCCCGCCATCCCATGAAATGAAAGACAACGGTTTTGTGTATTGTCGTTTTATTAAAAATAAGGAATGTTACCAACACATAAACAGGGCAAACTTTACTGTTTTGTGGTACACATTGTGTCAGTTTACACTACGTATACAGAATATGCCACACTGTAGAGCTATTGCTAGGGGGCCTGCAGATAATGTGTTGCAGCGTCACAAGTTTTGAAATTTTTACGGCTATAAAGTCTATGGCTCTAGGTAGGACTTCACAATCACCCCTCTTATAACTTTGTACACTAAGGATGCTGAAGGCATTCAAAGGTTCGTACAGTTCTCTGTAGTGCAATAAAAAACCTTTATTTCTGAAATAATCTTCAGTTAAGCGTTCCAAGGTGATACGTAAGCTGGTTGTCGGTGATAGTGTTAACTCCAGCAAATGTTGTTTGTACGCACTCCAGTATTTGTCCACTGTAGGCAGCCACACGTTGACACACCAGCTGGCTCTGCACATAGGACTGTCAAACTGCAGAGCCACGGGAGGATCACCAAGCTTCCGATAGTGGAGAGTTGCAGGTTGTGCTTCAACTATTCTTTCTTTAAGCAACATATATATCAATCTGGCAATACATATGTATCCTGGACGTAACTCAGAATAATTCTGATGCTTGCCCTAAAAGTGAGTAAGTATGTAACGTTAAATAATACATTAATGACACACTACCATTGGGATTCATAATTTTTAAAACAGTTTTCTAGCAGCTAAAGAAACGACTCGTTGTCTATTTTTAAAATTAATATCACACATATGCCTTTCTATAGTCCTTTCTGCCACCCTTCTAACAAAATACGTACACAAGCGTTGCATACGACCAAGTTTTGAGCTCGGCTTGCATGCGCATAAGATCTCTTTGAGCGTGGTCGACAAAATCTTAATCATACCGGGGTGGACATTTTTCTTTACCTCTGACAAACATACTCAAACCTTAACAGTTTATACACTTTATGCGGGGATAGCAGGCTACATACATGACAAATTATTCTTGACGTGTATGAGGTGCATAGACACTCATGAGCCTCCTGCTGCGGATCATTAATTTTATGGCCAGAACAGAGAATATAAAAGTCACGTTTGAGACAAGTATTCACAACATTCTTAGCAAAACCTTTAACAGGCCATATGTCATTGTAGGGTACGCCTGGGGCTTCCTTTTCAAAATCTGTAATATTGTATGTACAAACACATTTCTTACGAGGCTCTTTGTTTTCGGTTGTGGAATTTTCAGTCTGTTTAAAACAGCATAAGCAGTAAAAATGTACAGCATTAACTGCTGCGGTGTCCCCTCTACCACAGCGCTTTTTGCTGATGCTTTCTACGTTCAAAAAGGAAAGAAAGACAGACTATTAGATAAAATTAAAATATAGCGGTATATACATTGTAAGTAAGTGTTTATAATGATCTTTACTAACCTAATTTACGACCGACTCAGCGGTGGCTCTGAAATCATGAGAGTCGCTGAGGCCCATCGAGGCATAACCAGCATCACAGTTTGCGGGCGGCTGTTGCACGATGACAGCCTCCGGAGACGGTTCCTCCAGAACACCCATATCTTCATAGATCCTTGAAACTGAATGATTCAAACCGCCTGCAGAGCTCCTCGTCAAAACCGGTGACATTTTGACCACCCTCTTTAATACCGCTCTGCTGCACGGGCTACTCCATCATCTCTGGTGTCAGCCTACGATAACATCTATCAATAGTGTTCAAAACAGCAGCACAGGATGTATTTTCGGGGAGGTGGCTGTACCTCTTCATAACGACCGAACGCTCTCTTTCTGGAGGGTGGTTCCAGGGTTTGGGATACGCTGCTTAGGAGACTCCTATGTATTCTACGCATCAAAAAAGGGGGAGTCCTCTTCGACATCACCAGCTGGTCAATGATCTCCAGAGGCTCTGATTCGCTGGGGATAGCCGCATAGCCCCAACCATGTGTCTGGGCCATGAGCACACGACTAGGGTGCTGTCACAACACATGTGACCCAACACAGTCACCTTATTCCACAGGTGTGACGTCAGTTCCGGGGAGAGCCCCTGAGGGCCCGGCAGTCCCAGTAATGGAAGTGGCGTTACTTCCAGGTGGGGCAACCGTCACTTTTTGATGGCAAAAGTTAGCCCATTATTATACTATTAACATTTGTAAACTTTCTTTGCTTTAGTTCATTTTTGTATAGTAATTGGAATTTACTTAGTAAGGCCAAGAGGTCTCGGCTCTAAAAGGCCAAGCTCCTGGGTTTTCCAATGCTTGTATGGAATATGTGAGCTAAGTCGAATTTAGGTATCGAGGTGTGTTCTGGTTGTGGGATGGTGTTCACAATAAGGCATGAATAATAGCTCTGGAGCGGAGGCTGAAGGCAGTGTGTGTCAGTGGGTCATGATAATGTTTGGATTACAAGCTCATCCCGTACATGACTTTGCTCTAGTGTGCATAGACATCATCACATCTGTACCAATTCTATATATTTAGAACAACATCATTGTTGTTACTTATTTATATACAACTACTAACGAGCACTCACAAAGTCAACAGGTCTGGCTTGTTTTAGGCATGTTAGTTTTTGTGTAATATGGCAGGATGCAACAGCAGAAAATTCACAAAGAGGGACCTAAATGCTGGTCAGGCAGCATGCTGTGTAAAGCACAGGACTGTAGTTCATGTTTTAAGTCACACCCTTAATTACTTATGCCACGACTCTTTTGGGCACCCTCTTCTCACCTTTTTCATCCACAACAGGCTTTTACCTACAGACAGCTGAAACTGTCTCGCAGGTGAGACCTAAAAATTGTGATGTTGTAAAACTATTGAGTCCTTGGAGTCAAATCTAAACCTTGTGGAGCAGAAAGATGAAGTGACCACTTTTTTCCTCTGCAGCACTCCTTTTGCAGTGTCTCTGGGAAAGCCAGCACACAGCTATTGTTACAGGTCAGAGGATGGAGTTGTGCGCTGCCGACCTTCACCACTGTGACTCCCCAGGCTGTGATTGTAGGTGCTGGGGCACTTAGTGCCACTGTGAAATGTAACTGCAATATATGTTCTCCAGCGAAGTTTATCCAACTTTTATGTAGGTTATTTGTTTCCTGCTGAAGATTCAAATATCCTCAGCTTCTCTGGAAGTCCAGCGTAAAGGAGGAAAGACAGAAACATGCAGCAGGGGAGGTGGTAAAAGCAATGTAGGGGGGTAAAAGCAACATGGGGCAGAATCACGTAGGATGGGGTGAGAAAAACACTGGGACATAGGCATGTAGGGCAATACAGTAGACACGGGGAGGCAAGCAAACTAACTGGGATAGAGGGCAACATGAGGCGCTGGGGGAGAAAAAGCAAATGGGCAAGAGAGAAAGGAGAGCAGGCAGAGGAGAAACAAGTTAGCAAATAAGAGAGCACAAGATGGAGCACGGGGATGGACAGAAGCACAACAGGGAGACACCTTGAAAACACATGCACGCTCATGGAGAGAAAAGTAGTGCCTGATAAATGAGCCATGGAAGGACACAAGTAATGCATCCATGCTCCAGAAGAGGGGAAAAACACAATAAGAAGAATAAAAGTTCAGCCAAGCTAATGAATAAGGAGCAAGAAAATGAGAATGACATTGAAGCCAACCGATGGTAAGCAATGGGTGGACTCTAAGCCCACAGCAAGCTAACTACTCTTGTAACAGAAAGTACACGCGCTGTCTAGTATGTGAGTCCTAAAAAAGGTAGTGACAGCAGCTTGCTTACAGAAAACATTTTTATCCACCATTTTACCAGTAGCAATCACTGCAACGAGACTGCATTCGCCTTTATTTTTACCTGTGTTTTCGGTACAAGCCCTCCCTGGCAACTCGGCAGTCATGAAGTTTCCTATAGTATGCGCTAGTTTTCATCTTATTTAATGTTATCATATAAGACAGATTTTAACAAAAGCTAATGCCTATAGTATGAATAAACTGTCAGAGGTTCCTGTTCTGTCTTTCTAGGCCTGCTGCCTTAACGGTGACACACAATGCAGGCATCACCAACACACCACTGTTGTGCTGCAGTGCCTACACAGCCACAGCAGTTTATGTGGGGGTAGGTCCAATCGCAGTGGTTCACTTGCTGAAAGCCCAGCCTCCTTACTTTTGGATATCCACAGCCCTGCCAATACCACCAGGAAAGGCAAGGATGAATTTGTATGCAAGGTGAAATTGAAGTTAGGAAGTAGTGGCTGCCAAATTTTAAAAAGGTGCAGCGCAGAGGCTGGGACTGTGCAGAGCCTACTGCATTCAAACCTTTTTGAAGAGGCCAGAACCTGTGTGCCTGTCTAGAGCATTGTTACTTAAGCTACAGCTAGACTGTTCCAAAAATAATGACCTACTAGGTAACAGTTACTTCTCAAAACATGGAAGACAATAGAATCGACACAAACAGCACGTCTCTGACGTGAAGGGCTTTTAGGATGCTGACATGAAATATCACCAAACTGAGAATGGTGTCAGAACGTGTATGTTCACTTGCTCATCCACCTACACATTCCTCTCAATGACCTAACACCCACTCCTGCATGTCAGTCACACCTTAACTGCACATGCTCTCTGAGCAACAAAAGCTTGTTCTAGACAGCCCTGTTTAACCAGTTCCGTGTGGAATGTAAGACTGCACTTACTGTCTTCTGTGTGAGATGGAAGCTTGCTTTGCTACTGTCATGATGTAACTGTCCTGTGAGGAAGAAAGGTGTGCATTGCTGGTGAGCCATTTGTACCTGTCTTGTGAAGGAGAACGCTTAGCCTTTGCTGTACCTGCCCTCTGAATGATGGAAGCTTGCACTGTCTCTGTCCAAGGTGTATCTGTTGTATGAAGAAGGGGTGTTTCTACTGGTGTGTACACACCTTAAGAAAAAAACAAAGGATATTTTAAACAGACATGCATAACATGCTGAGGCCATTCAGAAGCTCTTGTGGGATTCCAGGCAAAAATTAGTTGCGGGGTCCAGACCTAGAGATCTTGTTTTTAATCCTGGCTTCTCAGCTTGACCCAACTATGTGATCCTTGCAATTATTGTTTTACAATGTGCCTCCTTTTCCCTGATCAAAACATTTGAGAGCACGTTCAAATAATTCAGTACAAGATAAGTACTGTACAAAAAAACTCTCTATTACATGGGTTAATAGACCCTATTGCTCCTCCATATATACAACAATAATGGCCTTGAACAGCAGGCACACGACAACTGACTTGCCTCTTGGGTCGTCATTAATTAACTGCCATCAGAGCTGAATATGGAAAGAAAGTGATACACATCTAGGCTGTTAATTGCAAAAGGCCTATTCAGGAAACTTGACCAAATTGTGTGACCACTAGACAAATTCTTCACTGGACCTCCTTTTCCAAGATCATCACATCTGAATCCCCCTTAAAACAAGTGAAGTCAGGATGCACACTATACAAATATGTTGCCTTGTATATGGTTTAAAAGACCATAATCTTGAGCCAGCAATGAGGATAAATGCGTATATAGGCTAATCAAGACTAGTGACTTGCCTTTTGAGACATTAATAAAACTGTGAAAGCAGCAGGGATGTGGTTCACTAATTCATATATAGGTCACTCGGTCCAGTGATATCTAATGTGCTTAAGTGAAACGATTCAAAATATGATGTCACTGAGGGGGCATACTAGTCGGAATCATTATTAACTCTAACCCCAGTACCTCCCTAGCCAATTACCAGGCGTCTTGTAATAATGTCAACACTAGTTAAGCATCTATGATTGTTACAATCCACGTGAATATTTTAACATACTTGCAGCATTCCCCATTGAATTCTATGCAGCTGTCAGGCTGGATATACTGAGGTCTGAATGATTTAGAAAAAAAATAATTGTAACAAGAAATGTTATTGAGCAATGAAATTCACCAATAATAAATGCTGTGAACCTGGCTCTCAGGTCATTGATAATAAATAAATGCAATGTTCACAAAACTCAGACCCTGTATACAGCCTGCACCTATGATCTTTCTGACATCCATATCTATTATATGCACGCCTTACCTTGTGCTGTGCAGCAGGTACAGCTTGGAACTGCAGAGTTCCTCTGTGGTCTGGAGCACGGCATGGAAACTACTTACGGATGATGGTCAGGGCAGTGGTTGCATGGTAAACGACGAGTACTGTTCGAGTAAGCTGCTGTTTCCTCTGTGGTACAGTGAGGCTGATTCTTCATATTATCCATCTCAGTGGCGTAACGCACAATGTTGGGGCACCCAGCAGAATGTGATAAGGGGCCCACGAGACTTCAATATCTCGCATATATTTACTGGCCTTTGGAGGTATGAACTCTGACCTATTGCCACCTTAAGGGTGTTTTCCCTAATGGAAGGTGATCCTGACACTTGAGGACACGCTCGGGCACTTCTCTCGGCAGCAAAGGCAGGTTTACAGTCTAGTGCCCCATTCCACAGGTTTTTAGCTCACTTTCCTCGGGCTCCGTTGCGTACCTCCTCTACGCAGTTCTCTGCTGCCACCTACCGAATAATTTACATTATATGCGCACATGGCAGGCAACGCCAAAAATCTATTTCTGGGCTTCGTTAAAGAAAGTTTAGATTTTATGTTTCAAAACACTTTAGTATAATTTTGCAGTAAACGAACTGCTGCAGTAAGAGATAACATGCCTTCTGTAACCATGCAATTCGACCAATGCACATGACAAAAGTAAATGTAGCTAAACTTTTCTAGGACTCTGGACAGGAAGTTGCTCAGCTGTGCTACTGAATTACTATTCTCCGTTTTTAGTCCAGTCTTCCTTTCTTTTTTCTAATCAAACACTCTAAGCTTCTGATTTAGGATTATCAGTTTATTATATATGTTTTGCACCAATGTTTTGTTATTTTGTTATCAATGTTCCATGAAACAAATCGCCAAGTTTCAAAACACTCAACTGGGAATACAGTGGCCGTGAGAGAGGCAATTAGCATTAAAAACTATAGTACAGCATGAACAGAATATAAAACCCAAGTAAACTACAATTTGTTAATCCACGGAGTTTGGGAATATTAAGTGTGCGAACCCAGTTATTATTAGATGGAGCATTGTAGAACTTCATGTTTGTAGAAAGGAAAGGCTTTGCAGATTGCAGGAGAATAAGCTCGAAAATGCAACTGATATTTACCTTTCCGTCCTTTCCCCCCAGTTTAGTAGTAAAATGTACCATTGAGTAAGTGGCTAACTGACATCTAAACAATATTTTACACAAACATTTCCAGACATGCACTGGAAAACTGCGCCAGGCAGTAGTTTCTAGGTGCCGTTCTGGGAATGCCATGCGACATATTTTCCAAGCTTCTACTCGCCGCTGTGCATAATACTACATGGCGAAGAATAATGCACATGGGAAATGGAGACAGCTGTGCAATGCACACATTTTCATCCATAGGGAAAACATTTTTCCTTGTGGGGAAAGCCCTTTCCTACACCCACAGAAACTCTGGTGGTGGTCCATTTACCTTCCCGTCCTATCAGAGTAACTTTCTGACCATATTGAGGGTGGGGAGGGGTTGGTCAGGAATTTCTGAATGTTCATAAATCTATGTTTGTTGGCGTTCACAAACTCCCCAGTCAAACCACATTTAGCAATGCCCACTTTGAATCCCTTGCAAGGGATTTATTACTGCAGATATCTCCTCACTCGTGGAAAAGAGATCTGCAGTAATAAATGCTTTTATGTCAGCCAGGAATTTGTTTGTGAATTCTTGGCAGGCTTAAATAGGTAATTGTGCCTATAGCCTTGTAAGACATAACACCACCATGCAAATAAAACATCTTTATGGACAACGGTTATAGTAGCACTTACCCATTCCCTGGTCTTGTGACACTCCACTGAGACGTCTGACCAGCACCATTAACCATGCTGGGATATTATGTCCGAAGAACAGAGTGTGAATAAGCACCATGATCAGAAATCCATTCCAGAGTACAGACACAACATAAAAATGGGAAAACCATCTGCAAAGACAAACCACATTCATGTCAATAGTGTGGAATCTAGACTCAGCTTCATTCTGAGGGTGAGGCAAGATCACTGGAACAATCGTTAGAGATATATGTGTACCTCTGTGCTAAGATCGCAACATAATACATAATAGGAAACTCTCATAAAGTTGGGGACTTGAAATGTGTTCATGCTTTTGCATACAAGCAACAGAAATACATTTTATCCCCGATCATAGTTGTGCTCGCATAAATGAAGTCTAGTGAAGCGGTTCATAATCTTTTGAGTTCGGTGGACCTCTACTTAATCATTACTGGAATCCAGGGACCCCCCCAATGTATCATTACTGGAATCCAGGGATCACCACTGAAACATAACTGGAAGCTGGGGACTCAGACCTGAGCAATTTCGAGTTTTTGGACCTCAAAACAACACATAAAAATGTAGAAACAAACATTCATCAAACAAATTCACAAATTATGAAATATCCGATTTAATTCACAAGTATAAAAAATGAAATTTTATTGGGAATGATGAACTTTTCTAAATTCATTTGAAGCCACCCATCAGCCATACTACTTTTGACTGATGTACTTGCACTGCTCCCACAAATTAATCTGAGGATACCAACTTAATTTTTAGCCTTCAAATTTCTTCACACTTCCAGAACTTTTCAGTTTTACACTTTATATATATATATATATATATAGATATATATATATATATAAATAAAAGAAAAATCTTGTAATGACAAGAAAGGTCAGGACACTTCCAGTATAATTTAAAGCTTTTTACTCTTTACAACGAATTTCCTCCCAACGCGTTTCAGCCGTAGCCTTGTTCACAGATGGGGGAGCTTGGCAGATTAGCATACAAATACCTACACTCAACAAGACTAAAGACAGACAAACACAGCATATGTATAGAGTGTCTTGAATAACATGGCAGCCATATTAGGCTAGTTTTTTTATATGTACATAATATAACACACTCATTGTATTGAAATTCCTTCTCTTACTATTTGTTTGGCCTATATATCAATACATTATTAATATTCACAAAATACTCAACATAGTATTATTATTATTAAAATACATATACCAAATAAATATCCAATTTTTTCAGATAGTTATATCTTACATATCGTGTTTATATATCCAGTGTACATACCTCATAACCCCAAAAAAATTAATTAAGCAAAAACCCTACAGGTGGAAAAATCACTACTAGTTCCAACAAAAGCAAATACATTCAAAAATATATATAGAACTGAAAACAATATATGTTACATAACTGTCATCTTTTACCCAGAGTAAATACTAATTAGCCTAGATGACTACACATCTCCTCGCTGGAGTTAAGCCCTCCAGGCGAGAGTGTCATGAACCTGATAATGTATTTAGATTCCAAAATCCGTAAGTTTTTTTGTCGATTGCCACCTCTTATACTGCTTTTAACATGATCGCATACCAGATAACTCAATAATTTATCGTTGCCTTGATGTACCTCTTGAAAGTGCCTCGCTACCGGGTAATTGCAATCATTATTACGAATGGCTCTCATATGTTCAAGAACTCTTTTCTTTGCTTTGTGGATAGAACTGCCCACATATATCTTGTCACAAGGACATCTCAAACAGTACACACAATATTCGGTATTACAGTTGAAAAAACCTGTGATTCGATGTTTGTTTTGCCCATCACCCCAACTAGCCTCTGTACAGTTGACACTATTTCTACAAGCTTTACAGCGTTGGCAACAGAAGAAACCCTGTACAGGGACCCCAATCTGATTGGTGGTGTCAGAGCTAGTTACCATATTATGGCTTAGGTCATCACGTATTGACCTACTTCTTCGAAATGTAATAGAAGGAGAATCCCGCACTACTCTATTCAAATGGGAATCTGTTTGTAAAATATGCCAACTTTTTCTCAAAATTTGCCTTAATTTGAAAGCTTGATTTGAATAGGTGGTAATGAATCTCATTTGTTGCTGATCGTCCTTTGCTGCATTTGAAGAATACAGCAAGTCCGATCTTTCTTTAGAATCCACCTTATTGACTGCAGTCCTAATCATTTTGTCACTGTACCCTCTTACCAAGAGTCTTTGACACATTACATTACACTCTTGTTGATAGCTTTCCTTAGTGCTACAAATTCTTTTAGCCCGTAACAATTCCCCATATGGGATACTCCTAATGAGATCAGGCGGATGAGCACTGCCTGCATTCAGTAAGCTATTCCCTGCTGTCGTTTTTCTGTATAGTTTAGTTACCACCTGGTCATTGTCAATACTTATTTCTACATCTAGAAATTGAATAGCGGTCTTACTATACTGTGCGCTTAACTGGATATTGAACTCATTCAGATTTAACAGTCTTACAAACTCCCTAGCTGATTTTTCATCTCCCTTCCATATCACAAAGATATCATCAATATAGCGGCACCAAAGTACCACCTTATCTTCAAAATCTTTTTGATCTTGGGATACCTGCTCCTCCCACCATCCCATGAATAAATTTGCATAGCTGGGAGCAAAGCAAGTACCCTTCGCTGTCCCTTGTAGTTGTTTGTATATCTCATTATCAAACAAGAAAAAGTTGTTAGAGAGACAGTACCAAATCATGTCACAGATCATCTCAGTGTGTTTTAAATAAGAGATAGAGCGGGCTCTCATATAATGTTTCACAGCCTTGAGGCCCAAATCATGTTGAATGCTAGTATATAGACTGGTGACATCCATAGTTAGTAATAGGAAGTCATTATCCCAATGCAAGCCATCCATCAATTTTAAGAAATGAGTAGTATCCTTGACATAAGAGGGCAGACACTCCACAAAAGGTCGTAGGAAATAATCAATATATCTTGAAGTATTCTCCAATAATAAGGACATTGCGGACACAATTGGTCTACCTGGGGGGTTGACACAGTCTTTATGTAACTTGGGCAATAAGTATAAGACAGGTATTTTGGGATGATCACACTTAAGAAAATGATATTCTTCCCATTCAAGTAACCCTGCCTCTCTCCATTCTCTCAGCATATCATGGTATCTCATAATGGACCCTTTGAAATCTGCTTGTACGACTTTAATATAGCATTTTGTTACACTAAGCTGTCTCATTCCCTCCTTCAGATAGTCAGTCCTATCCAGGACTACTACATTACCGCCTTTGTCAGATTCACGTATTACGATGTTAGGATCTTTAGCTAATGTGTTGAGGGCTATGCGTTGTTTAGAAGACAGGTTGTCTAGTTTTCTATCTAGCGACCTAAACCTGATTTTCTTTAATTGAATGATTACATCCCTCTCAAACACATCAATAGCATCATTCTGTATAGTCGGTAAAAAGGTAGATTTGGGTTTAAAAGGGCTAGGGCATGTAGCATCTATATCTAAGCCCAAAACCTCCAAATTTAATATAGGATCGTCATGTGCTTGCGTGTCACCATCCAAAATTGATAGTATGTGTAATGTTTCAATATCCGAAATCAAAAATTTACTGGCTTGGGCCCTTTCTGCTCCCATTGAATGTGATGTTACCCTAGTCTGAAACCATTTTTTCAGTTTTAGCTTTCTCACAAACTGAAAGAGATCAATTCTAGTCTGTACATAATCTAGCCGATTAGTCGGGCAGAATGATAAACCCAAGGCAAGTACACTGGTTTCTTCGGACGTTAGGGGTCTCTTAGATAGGTTAACCACAGTTTTTATGTGACTGTCCGTGCCCTTGTAGTCATTCTTCCTGTCATGTGCCCTTCTCTTTCTTCTACGGGTTTTTGCTGCGCGATTCCTCTTCCTCTCGAACCACGGCCCCTGCCGCGCGGTTGAAATGTATCCTTCTTTTGGTCTGTCCTGCCTTGATTGAGTAGCCGAAATTGTTTTAAAAAATTGGCTCTATCGGTATTTTTATCAGACCCCATGGTTTTACTGGAGGTAGAGGCATCCGTAGTGTCTGAATAATTACTATCTGACACATCACTTTCTTCCGATTCATGTACCTCAATACCAATGGTGTCTTTCCTCATATGAGGCAATGGTTCCCTGTACTCACTGGAGTACATATGATCGTACTTCCGATGAAAAGTCAGAATCCTACCGGCCTGATAGTCTTTAAAGTCTCTCAAGAATTTTCTCTGTTTTTTTGCTGTAATATCTTCTTCATACTTGATGAGTTTTTTGTCAAGATTCACTTTCACTTCTTCAAAATTTTCTGGTGTTGTTAATGTCAGAATTTCCTTGGTTAACTGTTCAATTTCCTCAAGAATTTTAGCTCTTTCTTTAGACGCATACTTAATTAGCAACTTCATCATGTTTAAAGAGCTTTCTTTTGAATTCACGTATGTACACTGGATATATAAACACGATATGTAAGATATAACTATCTGAAAAAATTGGATATTTATTTGGTATATGTATTTTAATAATAATACTATGTTGAGTATTTTGTGAATATTAATAATGTATTGATATATAGGCCAAACAAATAGTAAGAGAAGGAATTTCAATACAATGAGTGTGTTATATTATGTACATATAAAAAAAACTAGCCTAATATGGCTGCCATGTTATTCAAGACACTCTATACATATGCTGTGTTTGTCTGTCTTTAGTTTTGTTGAATGTAGGTATTTGTATGCTAATCTGCCAAGCTCCCCCATCTGTGAACAAGGCTACGGCTGAAACGCGTTGGGAGGAAATTCGTTGTAAAGAGTAAAAAGCTTTAAATTATACTGGAAGTGTCCTGACCTTTCTTGTCATTACAAGATTTTTCTTTTGCATTTTATGGCATTTCTCGAAGCCATGGTCGGACCACCACGTTTTTGAGCCTCGGTAATTCGAGTCCTTTTGGTGAATGAAGTTTTTGTATATACCTTGAGGCTCCTGCAAGGTTATTTTTGCTGGTGTATTTTTAGCTGATTGGATGACATGTGTTTGGCTCGGTATGGTGCACGGGAGAGCTGTTCCTGAGTTACATTGTAACAATGGAGTTGAAGTTTGAAGTCTGAAGGATATTTATTTGCGGAATTTCGGAAATGGAGATCGGCTGCCTCTGCCGAATGTGGAATCGTTTCTGTGAAGTGCCGTCTTAATGTCTATGACTTTACGGTAAGCGGCATATGAAATATTTCCCCTTTGTTTAGCGCGGGAGGTAAATGCGTGTGTCTCTTGGGATTATGAAATGTAGACAGCTGGCGCCCGCGCTTTAAATAAACAAGGAAACGGGGAGCGCGTATGAAACGTACTGGACTTTTAAAATCGTGTCTCCATACATACACGAAAAACGGCATTGCAGCTACACATTTCCCGAACCTGCAGGATTCGTTGCAAACTGGTGCCTGAATCAAAGAGCAGTCACGCCTACAATCTGCTGATTGTAGGGCCCTCCGTTACCGGAGTAGCAGACATGTGTCCGTCTCCGATGTGAGGGACATTTATGCACAGGAACGATGAAGCTTCTTACTATATTGTGTCAAAACTATAGTTGATTTGATTGACACTATTTATTGTATTAATGGGAACATATCATACGATGAGATCATTGTGACAGCTGTCTTGACCCTGTTTGGCCCTGAAGCTCGTGATTACTCCTTCAAGCGCCATTTTTTTGCACAAAAGATCAAATGAAATTATGTTATTTTCTCCGGTGCAATAAGAGCCAGTACGCAGTGTTATCCTCATAAAGAAGTAATTTGTACGCACCAGCTACTTGCAGTGTGGATTGAGCAGGGATAAATATTTAGCATATGCTGAATCTAGCCCATCTCCAGTATCTGGCTGACTCTTAAAATATTATCACACGAATATGGCTTCCTCGTCAGAAGCTCGTAGGAAGGAAAAATCAAGTAAACTGTTTTTTACCCAGAATGACTTAGAAGAACGGCAAGGGACTACCACACCAGGTTCTGCATTGAAATTACAACTCTGTTATGACAAACTAGAGAAATTGATGAGAAGAGAGCTGTCGAAATGGTGGGAAATTGAATCATTACAACAATATACTGATGTTCAACGAGTGCCCAGGGGTCTAAGGATCTATACTATTCCATCTTATGAAGATCCAGACCCTGATTTATTAGAAGAATGGGCTGAGAATTCAAAAGAAAGCTCTTTAAACATGATGAAGTTGCTAATTAAGTATGCGTCTAAAGAAAGAGCTAAAATTCTTGAGGAAATTGAACAGTTAACCAAGGAAATTCTGACATTAACAACACCAGAAAATTTTGAAGAAGTGAAAGTGAATCTTGACAAAAAACTCATCAAGTATGAAGAAGATATTACAGCAAAAAAACAGAGAAAATTCTTGAGAGACTTTAAAGACTATCAGGCCGGTAGAATTCTGACTTTTCATCGGAAGTACGATCATATGTACTCCAGTGAGTACAGGGAACCATTGCCTGATATGAGGAAAGACACCATTGGTATTGAGGTACATGAATCGGAAGAAAGTGATGTGTCAGATAGTAATTATTCAGACACTACGGATGCCTCTACCTCCAGTAAAACCATGGGGTCTGATAAAAATACCGATAGAGCCAATTTTTTAAAACAATTTTGGCTACTCAATCAAGGCAGGACTGACCAAAAGAAGGATACATTTCAACCGCGCGGCAGGGGCCGTGGTTCGAGAGGCAGAGGAAGAGGAATCGCGCAGCGAAAACCCGTAGAAGAAAGAGAAGGGCACATGACAGGAAGAATGACTACAAGGGCACGGACAGTCACATAAAAACTGTGGTTAACCTATCTAAGAGACCCCTAACGTCCGAAGAAACCAGTGTACTTGCCTTGGGTTTATCATTCTGCCCGACTAATCGGCTAGATTATGTACAGACTAGAATTGATCTCTTTCAGTTTGTGAGAAAGCTAAAACTGAAAAAATGGTTTCAGACTAGGGTAACATCACATTCAATGGGAGCAGAAAGGGCCCAAGCCAGTAAATTTTTGATTTCGGATATTGAAACATTACACACACTATCAATTTTGGATGGTGACACGCAAGCACATGACGATCCTATATTAAATTTGGAGGTTTTGGGCTTAGATATAGATGCCACATGCCCTAGCCCTTTTAAACCCAAATCTACCTTTTTACCGACTATACAGAATGATGCTATTGATGTGTTTGAGAGGGATGTAATCATTCAATTAAAGAAAAACAGGTTTAGGTCGCTAGATAGAAAACTAGACAACCTGTCTTCTAAACAACGCATAGCCCTCAACACATTAGCTAAAGATCCTAACATCGTAATACGTGAATCTGACAAAGGCGGTAATGTAGTAGTCCTGGATAGGACTGACTATCTGAAGGAGGGAATGAGACAGCTTAGTGTAACAAAATGCTATATTAAAGTCGTACAAGCAGATTTCAAAGGGTCCATTATGAGATACCATGATATGCTGAGAGAATGGAGAGAGGCAAGGTTACTTGAATGGGAAGAATATCATTTTCTTAAGTGTGATCATCCCAAAATACCTGTCTTATACTTATTGCCCAAGTTACATAAAGACTGTGTCAACCCCCCAGGTAGACCAATTGTGTCCGCAATGTCCTCATTATTGGAGAATACTTCAAGATATATTGATTATTTCCTACGACCTTTTGTGGAGTGTCTGCCCTCTTATGTCAAGGATACTACTCATTTCTTAAAATTGATGGATGGCTTGCATTGGGATAATGACTTCCTATTACTAACTATGGATGTCACCAGTCTATATACTAGCATTCAACATGATTTGGGCCTCAAGGCTGTGAAACATTATATGAGAGCCCGCTCTATCTCTTATTTAAAACACAATGAGATGATCTGTGACATGATTTGGTACTGTCTCTCTAACAACTTTTTCTTGTTTGATAATGAGATATACAAACAACTACAAGGGACAGCGATGGGTACTTGCTTTGCTCCCAGCTATGCAAATTTATTCATGGGATGGTGGGAGGAGCAGGTATCCCAAGATCAAAAAGATTTTGAAGATAAGGTGGTACTTTGGTGCCGCTATATTGATGATATCTTTGTGATATGGAAGGGAGATGAAAAATCAGCTAGGGAGTTTGTAAGACTGTTAAATCTGAATGAGTTCAATATCCAGTTAAGCGCACAGTATAGTAAGACCGCTATTCAATTTCTAGATGTAGAAATAAGTATTGACAATGACCAGGTGGTAACTAAACTATACAGAAAAACGACAGCAGGGAATAGCTTACTGAATGCAGGCAGTGCTCATCCGCCTGATCTCATTAGGAGTATCCCATATGGGGAATTGTTACGGGCTAAAAGAATTTGTAACACTAAGGAAAGCTATCAACAAGAGTGTAATGTAATGTGTCAAAGACTCTTGGTAAGAGGGTACAGTGACAAAATGATTAGGACTGCAGTCAATAAGGTGGATTCTAAAGAAAGATCGGACTTGCTGTATTCTTCAAATGCAGCAAAGGACGATCAGCAACAAATGAGATTCATTACCACCTATTCAAATCAAGCTTTCAAATTAAGGCAAATTTTGAGAAAAAGTTGGCATATTTTACAAACAGATTCCCATTTGAATAGTGTAGTGCGGGATTCTCCTTCTATTACATTTCGAAGAAGTAGGTCAATACGTGATGACCTAAGCCATAATATGGTAACTAGCTCTGACACCACCAATCAGATTGGGGTCCCTGTACAGGGTTTCTACTGTTGCCAACGCTGTAAAGCTTGTAGAAATAGTGTCAACTGTACGGAGGTTAGTTGGGGTGATGGGCAAAACAAACATCGAATCACGGGTTTTTTCAACTGTAATACCGAATATTGTGTGTACTGTTTGAGATGTCCTTGTGACAAGATATATGTGGGCAGTACTATCCACAAAGCAAAGAAAAGAGTTCTTGAACATATGAGAGCCATTTGTAATAATGATTGCAATTACCCGGTAGCGAGGCACTTTCAAGAGGTACATCAAGGCAACGATAAATTATTGAGTTATCTGGTATGCGATCATGTTAAAAGCAGTATAAGAGGTGGCAATCGACAAAAAAACTTACGGATTTTGGAATCTAAATACATTATCAGGTTCATGACACTCTCGCCTGGAGGGCTTAACTCCAGCGAGGAGATGTGTAGTCATCTAGGCTAATTAGTATTTACTCTGGGTAAAAGATGACAGTTATGTAACATATATTGTTTTCAGTTCTATATATATTTTTGAATGTATTTGCTTTTGTTGGCACTAGTAGTGATTTTTCCACCTGTAGGGTTTTTGCTTAATTAATTTTTTTGGGGTTATGAGGTATATGGATACTGGATATATAAACACGATATGTAAGATATAACTATCTGAAAAAATTGGATATTTATTTGGTATATGTATTTTAATAATAATACTATGTTGAGTATTTTGTGAATATTAATAATGTATTGATATATAGGCCAAACAAATAGTAAGAGAAGGAATTTCAATACAATGAGTGTGTTATATTATGTACATATAAAAAAACTAGCCTAATATGGCTGCCATGTTATTCAAGACACTCTATACATATGCTCTGTTTGTCTGTCTTTAGTTTTGTTGAGTGTAGGTATTTGTATGCTAATCTGCCAAGCTCCCCCATCTGTGAACAAGGCTACGGCTGAAACGCGTTGGGAGGAAATTCGTTGTAAACAGTAAAAAGCTTTAAATTATACTGGAAGTGTCCTGACCTTTCTTGTCATTACAAGATTTTTCTTTTGCATTTTATGGCATTTCTCGAAGCCATGGTCGGACCGCCACGTTTTTGAGCCTCGGTAATTCGAGTCCTTTTGGTGAATGAAATATATATATATATATATATATATATATATATATATATATATATATATATATATATATATATATATATATACACACATACATACACACACACAAAAAGAAGAGAGAACTCTGGGTAGTTCCCAAGTTAAGGTGGAGAGCAGCTCCAGTAAGGAGTACCCTGCAACACCAGCGACAATTTAGATTTGCTCACCTCAAATGTCTGTTTTTCTAGCAGTTTTTAATCATAGGATTAGCACAGTGCTATCCATGCCGAGCTAGGAAGGGACAAGGTCTTTTGCCATTTGTATAGCAAAATCTTTAAGCATAGGATTGGCACGGAGTTGTAAAATGACAAAAGCCTAACACCACTCCAGCACAGCATTATGGCTATGGATTGGTATAATACCATCGAATCCAACCTGGAAGGAGCACAAGACTTTGTCCCTTTCTAGCTTGGCATGGATGGCACTGTGCTCATCCTATGCTCAAAACCCTTGTGTCACTCTAACCCTGAAAAGGCTTTGTTTTGTCCTATACTGGGTGCTCCCTTGTGTCTGGACAAAACTACACCTCTCTGATGACCTATAGTGATAGCACAACACATGTCAGGGGTTGCTTTTGCTAATTTCAGGCTTGTTTGGATGGTGTCATTTTACAGCTTGGTGAGGATGGCACTGGGCCAATCGTATGCTAAAAATGTTTGCTGTTCAAATGGCAAAAGACTGTCTCTTTCTAGCTCTGCATGAATGGCACTGTGCTAATCCTATGCTAAAAACCTTGCTAGTAAAACAGACATTTGATGTGAGCAAATCTAGAGTGTCGATGGTGCTGCAGGGTGCTCCTTACTGAAGCTGATCTCAATCTAAACTTGGGAACTACCCAGAGTTCTCTCTCCTTTTTTTGCATAGTTTATGCATCACTCTAACCCTGAAAATTTTGTTTCGAGATGTATATATATACACACACACTATTTTTAAATAGTTTAAATTATTTATTTTCTAAGTAGACGTGGATCCCCCAAGTAGGTGTTTTGGACTCCCAGTGGTCAGTGGACCACAGGTTAAGAAATCCCTGGCCTAGTTGTTTATAGCTGACAGAGGCATCAGAAGGACAGTGTTCTAATCCCAACTTTTCCACATCTTCTGATTCCATGTTAATTATTTTTAACTCCACCTACCTCAGGTTCCTTACCGAAAAAAGATGCCAGTGTTAACTGCCATATAAATAACTCAATATGTAAACAATCTGCAATGTACGTATAAGGACTCAAGTTCACTGTACCTTCAGGTCTCCAGCTCTATTTGCAGGTCCAAGGGCCTCTAATATGATGTGCCTTTTGACTTAGAATGCTGCAGTGTGACAATCATCAGGTCTACTATGGACTAGTAACAGCAGACATAATATTGTCTTTAGAGGGCATTCCAACTACCTCATTCCTGTGCACAGGTAAAGACTGATTGTGGCCACACTGAATATGGATTACCAGTGTCTTTGTCGTGCTGGGAATTACTAATACTCACTTATGTCGCTTCCTATCACAACAAAGTACTTTTACTCAGACGTGAGGGTGCAGGCAGAATTACTTACCTTGTCACTGTAGTTCAGTTCTCACTACAGAATTGGCAATACAGATTCCATAGAAATGGTTGAGTTTCTTTTCAAAACCATTTGATCCATCCAATTCATTTACTCTCTTCTCATTTTGTGTAGATTAGTCGAAATGGGTACGGGAGGCAAAGATACAGAGGCAAATTAAAAGCAACATTTTCCATTCTAAGGTCCTATGAAAGTTTCTATTATTTTTACCATTATGTTCACAAACAGCAGACGAGAACACACCCAAATGTAATGTAACGTTTGTGTTGTTCCACGATGGCCACAATCGAATACATCATTCTAGAACATATGATCTCGGAAAATATCAGTACTTCTAGTGAACAAACCTTAACTTTATCTCTAAAACATGTCACCACATGAAAGTAAATCTAATTGAACATAATGTAATAAATTAGAATTCAAATAATGAGACACAATAAGTGTTGCTGGTTTAGGCTAGTGTTAGGCTTAATATTACCACATGATAATTCGTGTTTATACATATTTTAATACACATTACTTTAAAGTTAAAAAAAACATTTATTTGGGCAAAGGTTTGATCCACTGTGTAAGAATATTTTTAAAGTAAGGATGAGGTTCAATGGTTATAAAATGCATTTAATGTAAATAAATGTAACTGAATTCAATTAAATAAACACTGGCTAGTGCTAATATTAGTATTAGGCTTGGAATGGGGGGGCTCATATTCAAAAAAATAATTTCAAGTCAATTAAATGTAATAAATAATACATTTAATATTAGTTCGAGAAAGCATTAACAGTAGCACTTGGATAAGAGTTTTTTTAATTAACTCAATTTGAAGTGATTTCTTTAAACATAACTATAAATGTTTATTAGTAGTGGACATTTAGTGTAGGGGTAAATTTACTTGCACATAAGTAAATGAAAATAATTTAAATATAGTTAATTACAAAATAAACCAATATAATTCATAGCGTAAATGTAAAATAATGGTTAGTTATAGGATTACTGTAAGAATGCAGTTTTATTTCATTTAAACGTGACTAAATGAACACTACATTAAATTAATATTATGATTGGTAAGGGCTATGATTAAGCTTACTTTCAGGCGTAAGTGATGAGGTAAGGGTCAAAATGAGAAGACGGCATAATTTTGAATTAAGGCTGATGAGGTAATGGAAGTAGAGGTAAATGATTTCATATATATTGTTGGTTGAAAATGCTGTGGCATGATAGGCACTAAACAAAATCTGAAGGCCGTAGCCACCTGTAGCCTATTAATTGAGGTCATGGGTTGGCAGAGATAAGGGCTGTTTTTATAATAAATTCATGAGGTGATCAGGGCATATACCTCGAAAGGCAAAAGGTCAAAGACTTTCTTATAGGTGCACAGTACTGAGAAATACAACCCTGTTGTGCTAAGAATCTGCTGGCAAAAAAAAGTTTATTGTCAAATATCACCCTCAAACTTCTGGCTAATGAGGCGGGTAAGGGAGGGTAGGCAGACCTCTAGACCACCAATCATCGCTGTTAACATTATTGGCCTTCCCAAAGATCAATATCTGTCTTATCTAAGTTGCATTTCAGTAAACTCTGTCGCGTTCAATTGATCCACAGCTTTTAAAGGCCGATTCTGAAACAAATGAAGCTTTATCCATCAATATCAACTGCATTTCATCCAATGGTTTCCATCAATGCGGCCAGAGGGGCCATATGAGCATTGTAAAGCGTAGGGCTTAAAGATGAGCCTGGAGGAACGCCAAACTGAAGCTTTTTGCTTCTGGATAAGCAGCGACATTGCTACCAATTGGTATCTATCACATGAGAAAGACCGAAGTGCATTTCAGTGCTTGACCACGAAACCCATCCTCACCAATCTCTGTTACAGAAGAGACTGGGAAACCATGTTGAAAACTGCCAAAAACATCTAAAAGAATGAGGGCTGCATTCATATCTCTATCTAATGCCGATTTCGTACAGTATTGTGGCCTAACCCCAGATTGTGAGGGAGGGGAAAGTTCTAATTTTTTTTTGATATTCGGACAATTGAGAGACCACCAGGTTTCCAGCATTTAAAAAAATGCTGGCAATAAGGAGGTGGGACGAACATTAGCTAAAGTGTGATGGGACAGTAAGTGAAACCAAAGAGTTATTCAACAAAACATTTATAACTGGATTCAGAACTTGAGTTGCTTTAGTTAACACTCTAGGTGGACACAGACCTGTGGGTGAACCTGCTTTGTAGTCTCTAACTGCGTTTCAGTTTGCGCCCTAGGCTTGACTCTTGAAAAGTTAGTGTTGTTTTTAGAGATTATCGTTAAACTAGCACCTGATATTCCTTATTACCCATGTCCAATCCTGCCTGAAGTTTTTTATTTAAAAATGTGAACAAACTTAATGGAATTGCTATAAATTTTACGCAAAAGCATATTTTTAATTTTATCTTCTGACCTATAACTAAATTCTCCAATTGCGTTCTAAATATATATATTTTTTTTAATTCTAATGCTACCTCCGCTGAAAATCATGGTGTTGTCTGCTTTTGTTACTAATCAATGCGAAGGATGGGAAAGGCAGGAGTATTCATGATCTGGTCCAGTCACTGAAAGATGCCACTTGAATCAACACCTATGTCGCCAGTTAATGTTCTTAGGAAACTCTGTAGACAATATATTAAGTCATGGTCATCAGTTTGATTCTACTTCCTGAGGAAATAACCAACATCAGCGCTTTTCTGCTTATTAACTCTGATGTTCTCCCAATTAAAAGCGATTGGCCGATGATCTGTTGAAGTCAATTCAGATACATGTTCTATTTTTAATCTGCGATATTTAGTGGAGATGAAATCTAAAATAGGGCTAGATGTGTAGTGCCGCCTGGATCAACTGTTTCAGATTAAGAGCAGTAAATGCATCCAGTAATAACTGCGCATTTGTATCTTTCACATTTTCTATATGAATATTAATGTCACCTAGAACTGTAAAATTTGTAAACTGAGTACAGTGTTGAGCAATAGCCTCTCTTACTGTGCCTATAAAACCAGATGCTTGTCCGGTGGGCGTGTAAATTAAGGCTCCTGGAAAGAGCTTTGATGGGAAGTTTTAAGGTTAAAATCCAAACATTCTGCCCTCAATAAGGCTGTGAACGTAAACGTTTGGAAGGTGTCTCAAAAAATAATAGCTCTTTTTCCCCCCACTCTATCCAAGAAAGTGGTTACATAACCATTAGGAACTGCATGTGCAATATCAGGGTTAAAAGTTTCATTAAGCCACATTTCATGCGCATTATTGACCATTGATGGAAAATCCATAAGGCACCCAAATAACATATAGTTCTCTGATTCCATAATGTCGCTGCCAAATGAGTCCCCGAAGGTTCCCCACTCCCATGAGATTCAAACATAATGCAGTTGTGGCAGCATAGTAGCCATAAATAGACTGCATTAATAACTGGTTTTTACAGCTTATCAATCTTCCCAACTCTTTCAGTTTCTCAAGGGAGTAGGTTATCATTTGATCTTCTGGGCCCAAATGGGCAGCATGGCTGACGCCGACTACAGAACGGATGCAGACAGGTTTGCCTTTGGCACGTCCGTGCTGCCTCTGTTCTTTTAAAGGGTGCAGCCAACAGCATCTCTATAACTGCTGGAGCACTGATGCCCCAAGACAGCTACTAAAAAGGTTTAAAATTAATTCAGTGAAAACTGGCAGCCAAAAGCCCAGCGGCTCTCTGCAACATGGATCGATTGTCAGGAAATAAAGTGCTGGTGCAGACCAATGCTGTAAAAGCACAAAGATTAAACACAACCGAAATTCATTTCCAGAATAAACATTACAATTTTAAAAATGAGAAAAATACCAAACACAAAATTGAAAACTGTCCCCTTAAAATATCATGAGCCCCTTAAAACTCACTAATTGCCTTAAAAACTCCGTTAATTGGTTTCTAATAAATATCATAGCAGTGAAACAAAATAACAAACTATTTGCTCATTAACACTAGTTTTGCAGTACTTCACGCATCAAACAAGATGAGTCTCATCAGCCATCACAATCTTGACGCCCTCGTCATCAGAGACACATGGTTTATGCCTACTTCTTTGCACATCCTACACTTCCTTCTTCCCACAAGCTACACATCCAAAATGTGGCATGCGTGCATATGACAGGAGGATACCTCACTGTCATCGATAAGTCCTCCTGGTTCTGCATCCTAGGTAAACAAGTAACACTCAATTCCATGGCGCTGCTGATATGTCATTTCCCACTATCTGCAACTCAGATCACCACCTTCCATCTCAACTACGCACCTCCCAGAGAGAACAAAGAATTAATTGATGAATTATCAGATCTCCACCATCTTATTTATCCGACAAGTCCACACCACTCTCTTGGATGACTTCTACCTTCCAGACAACACAAGTTAAAAAACAAAAAACACCACACCACCACCAAGAGGAAATCTCTTCAACCTTGTCAATATACTCAACATGGTACAGCGAGTCACACAACCAACACACTCCAAAAGCCGCATTATCACCTTTGGCTTCTCAACCTCAACAACACAAAAATGAAAACAATCTGCATCCCTGGACTCGACTAACTACTTTGCCATCCCCATATGCCTGCTCAGCACCCTACCACAAATCAAGTTCAATGCAAACGAGAAAACAAAATCTTCAGATCCTTCATAGACTTCGCCATAGATAACCTAATGCTTGAACTCATCTCTCACCTTCTCAACTCCACGTTGAATGCCAACCCTCTTCTAAACAACTTCAACAAATGCTTGGAAGCTCTGAGAACACTAATGCCCTAACTACAACATGCAAATGGAGGCAAAAGCCTTCAGCACAAGGAACTCTAAAGTTCTTGTTGACAATAAACGATCCATCTGCATACAAGAAAATGGAAGAAAAACAGACCTTTTGATACTGATGTCTCTCACTGAAACATGCAGGCAGATCATTATATCAGCCAAAGCAAAGTACTGTACCAACACCATCATTAAACCACTAAAAGAAGCAGAACACTGTTCAAGACAATCAAGCACTGCATCAACCCTGTCAGGCCCACCCATTCCTCACTGCTCAGAAAGGTGCAATGCTATCAACCTCTTCAACAGTGAAAGAACACAGACGATCCGACTGCACATTCAGGACACCAAGCTTGCTTAAAGTCTTATACCCACCCCTTCCACAATGGTCAGCTTTCAATGCCCTGTCTCTCCTGTGTGTCACTAGCATACTCAACTCCCCCAAAGCCACTTCTTATGAAGATATCATCTTATTATTGTCCTTCATCAAAGCTCTCTCAGTGGATGCTCTTGTATCCCTACTTTCCATTGACAATGCCTCTCTCAAAACAAGCCAGATCTTCCCACTCCTAAATAAACCTACACTAGATCCTGATGACCACTCCAAATACCAGCCCACCATTCATCTGCCATTCATCAGCAAGATAATTGAAATGCAATCTACGTTCAACTCAAAGATCACCTCCTGCTTGACTAGCAGTCTGGCTTCAGATCACGATGCAGCATGGAGGCCGTTAACTTACACATCACAGATGATGCCCTCTTGACCACAGATGAAGATGACCACTGCTTCCTCAAACTGAGGGACCTGCTTTCGAGCCAGTCCACCACCCCACCCTCATATGCACCCTGGAGTCTCAAAAGTGATTCAACAGCAATGTCTTTCACTGGGCCTTCTCCCACCTGTCCAGCCAACACCAGCTGGTTCACATTGGCACCTCTAGGTCACCAAAGATCATTATCACATGTGGAGTCCCTCACAGTTCCAAAATGTCTTCTGTTATCTTCAGTCTCTGCACAGAGGCATTTTGGTGCTCTACTCAAAGATAATAGAACCAAGATTCACCAATATGCTGATGAAACACAACTCAACCTGAATGTATCCTCTTTTTCATAAAATATCCAAAGCCTCAAATACTACTTGCACATCATCCAGACCTGGATGTCAAGTGCCAACCTAAAGCTTAACCCAACCAAGGCAGAATTACTGTCATCTGCCAAGAACCACAAACAAGACAGAATAAAACCCTAGCCCAATGACATGAACCCTGATGGTTTCAAACCCAACATTTCACCAAATGAATTGGATTCATCTTGGAAACCAACCTCACCCGTCAATGGACACACTGTCAAAAAATAAAAGACGGTCTAGTATCAGCTCTCTCTTCTAAAGAAAGTCAACCTGTTTCTTCCAGAAAGCAATATCAGAACTGTTCAAGCCCTCATTGTCTTCCATCTGGATGGTGGTAATCTTCTACTCTATGGCCTCTCAGATGCCACAGTGGCTTCCCTTCGGGGCATCCTACACACCACTGAATTTGTCATCCAGGGCCTGAAGCAATATGATCAAATACATCGCCAACCCGATGAAACTCCATTGGCCCTCCCTTGCTGACCCATATCATGTTGAAAACCACCTTCATGATTTACAAAGCCACCACAAACAGCACCCGCTTATCCTGATAACAAGCTCACCATCACTTGTGGTTCTGGGCATACCCGCAGCCAGGACACCATCAGTCTGCAGACTAAGAAGTGTAAAAAAGAAAAAAAGTCAGCAGGCCTTTTCCATTTATGCACCCAGGATTTGGAACATCATCCCCATATTCATCAGGTCTGGCCCAACACTGCTCCACTTTAGGAAAGAGTTGAAGACCCACCTCTTTACAGCACACTAAATCACAATACATTAACGGTCCACAAGCCAGCTTCCTCTTTTATTACTTGTTGACTTTATGCTTGGCTTTGAACATGTACAGTGTTCTACTGCCTTTCGGCTAGGCTTGTGCTATAGAAATACCATATACATACATGATGTGAATAACTGCAATGTTATCTTCAAGCCAAGATTTACGTGATATAATTTCTAGTGATGTCATCATTCTGCTCTTGGGTAATTTGGGAACTTGAAATGTTGGCAAGTGAGCATTTGGCTTACTGGCCCACATTTCTTGAGGTTTTTTTTGTTTGTTTTTTTTTAAAGCTTTTTTGGACTTACTGAACATCCAAAAAGCTTGTCTAAAGCACGAAGGCCTATCCTAGTCTGAAATCTGAAAATTGTGTGTTCTTTTTACAATTACGGTTTTGCTAGTTTGTGGATGAACAGCTCTTGCAGGTTGAACAGACCAAAATGCTTATCATAGTATTATTAAATATAATAACATACATTCTTAATTACAGCAATATAATCAAAGAGAATGAGGCAGGTGGGTAGCAGATTACGTTGACAGGAATGTATCTTACCAGGCCAGCTCAACCTCATTCTAGATAGCATAAATTTGAAGCAGCTTTGCCACGGAGGTAGCCAAAGTGAAAAGAGAATCAAACTGCACATGATCCCATTAGTGTTCTGTCACTCTGCCTTCAACAAGGTGAGCTCTCTGTGTCCTTAGTAGGCGAGTGTATCTGATGTCTGAAGGGGGCCAAATTGGAAAATTACTGTCTTGGTTGATGCAACCCAAGGAAGGGGTGCGCCCTATTACCCAGGTTTCTGATTCAGCCAGTGCAACTGTTTACACCCAACAAGATATTCATGGGTATTTACCTAACATTATCAGGAATTATATGGATAATGCGACCTTGTACCAGAGGTTGTTGTTGAAAAATGTATAGACAGGGCGATGCTCCAGCAGCTGACTGTGAAAAACAGAGGCCCTATAACAAAACCTGAAATTAAAGAAGGCCTCAAGGGGGTGGCACGGGGTAAATCATCTAAATTGGACTGCTTGCTGTTGGAATATTATCAGACCTATATGTCTCTCTTGGTACCAAGATTATTGGAATGGTAAGCAGAAGGAATAAAATGTGGATCCTTAACCAATACTCCAAGGAAAGCTTTAGTAGTCTCAATACTCAAACCATCTGGCAAAGCAGTGGGTGTAATGTACTATAGACTGCTTTTTATGTTAAATCTAGGCTTTAAAATTCTTAGTAATTTGCTAGCTAACTGGTAGCAGTGCCACCTACACATCCTGGTCATAAGGACCAGAATGGTTTTATTCCTCAACATAGTACCTCCTATAATATCAGACGACTGCAGCGGATCCTGCATGAACATCACTGTCTTGTTACCCTGAAGTGATGGTATTATCCATTGATATTCAGAAGGCATTTGACACCCTGCAATTGGAGTACTTGTGGGCAATCGTGAATAGGATGAACCTGGGTGAGGGATGCAGTAAATGGGTCACCTCGCTGTATATAAATGCACAAGCAAGGGTCAGCTCAGGTCACTGCATAGCAGATCCATTTAAAATCTACTGAGGAACTGGAAAGGGCTGATAATCCTCTCACTAATGCAATTCACAGTGGCAGTTGAGCCATTGCTAGTTTTCTCTGCATTGAAGGGTTGGGTAAAAGTGTCCGGTAAAGAGAAAAAGAGCATGTCATCTCGCTGTATGCTGATTATATGCATTTACACATATATGAGAGACCC
The DNA here is from genome assembly GCF_031143425.1 of Pleurodeles waltl. Classification (NCBI taxonomy): domain Eukaryota; kingdom Metazoa; phylum Chordata; class Amphibia; order Caudata; family Salamandridae; genus Pleurodeles; species Pleurodeles waltl. The sequence goes on from NC_090437.1 coordinate 967,084,515, forward strand.
AAACGGGGGGTTCTGTGAAGCATGAAACTACTAGACCTGGGAAGAGTGTCCAGGCTGTGCACCAACTGGAGGACAATGTGTTCATTCCCAGTGACTCCAGAGCTGTGGAGTCCAAATCAGCCTATTCAGCAGTTAGGAATCCAATGAGAACCTAGGGTTCTCAACTACCTAGGAGTTAAGTTTTAAAACTCTGAAGTGGACACAAAGGAGGGAAACTTGGGAACCGCATGTCATGACCTGAAGGGTATTGTGGCTTTTTGGGAGACCATTAAAATCCCCATTATGGCTAGAATAGCCCTACTGAAAATGGTAATTTTTCCACACATCCTCTATTACTCTGCAAACATATTAGTCTGGATCCCATGAGGTTGTTTTCCACCCCTGAATGTCTTACTCTGGCAGTTGATTTGGGATGGGAGATGTCATTGCGTATACTCCAGAGGCTGATGCACAGTGCAGGCCTTGGAGTTCTAGACTATGCAGCGCAGTTGCAATTGCCTGCTAGATGGCTTGCCAGAGTTAACCTAGCAGAATTAGAGGAATTTGGCTAGCCATACAAATTGTTTACGCTGATACTGGGGGGTGAGACTAACCCCCACCTTGAGGCCAAAGCTCTTAACTATAGCTCTTTGCTGTTGGAAGGAGGCAGTTAACAGAATTAGATGAAACGCCTTGTATACTATAGCACTGCCCCTGATAGAGTTACTCACTTGAAGTGGGGGCAGGGAGAAGATGTCACAACCCACTGAGTAAGAGAATGGATGACTGAGGAGATTATGGCTCTGGGGGACTGTTACTTGAAAGGATCCTTTCAGAACTTTGAGAGCATGACTCAGGAGAATGGCCTTTTGAGAACTCAATTGGTGGTTCATAGGGTGTTGATCCTAGCCATACATCAGTTTCTTGGAGAATTAGATCCAGATCTTCTGACATATGACCAGGTTATAATAAACTTTGCGAATGGCCAACAATTGATTTCTTGGCTCCATGGAACAATAGCTATGATTTCAGATATCTTACCAAATCTGCACAAAAGGTGTGAAAAAGTAATAGGCAGGCATTTTCTGGGGAAAGAATCGGTGCAGACTCTTGAACACACTTACACCATCTCCAGAAACACCCAATTTAAATTGAATTACTTCTTTCCTACCTACTTTATCCCCAATAGATTGAACATTATGCTACATACCACCACCTTGAGTGTACAGAGTGTGCTCCTGTTGATGTGGAGTTCACCTATATGGTTTAGATCTGCCAAGTGATTGCATGTTTTTGGCTTGAGGTTAAATCGGAATTGGAGAGAACAGTGTATGGCATGCGTTGATGAAAGCTGACAACAGATTCCTGGACTTGGCTTTGGGTATGTCTCGCAGGGGCATCGTGTTGCACTGGAAGAACTTGGTGCTGGTGGATGAGGCAGCCTCATGACTATAGACATATAGGGGCATGTGCAGGAAATATTTAGCAAACCAAGGAATAGAAGTGGTGGCTAGTTTTGCTGAGGAAGCAGCATGGTAATTCTGAGGGGTAACCAATTGCTGTAATAGAGGGTACCACTTGTCCATATCCTGGATGCACACTGTGGCTGTATCCAACTACTCTGACGATCATAAATAGATTTCACTTACTCCTGTAACGTTTACTCTAGTATAACCGACTCTCCGATTTTTAAGTGGCTACATGTGTTGAACTGGGAAATTTACTCTCTTGCACAATCTGTTGTGTTTGTTTTTGTACTTTTTCTGTTTGTGCGTATTTGTAGCCCATTTCATAGACAAATTCTAAAGAAATGGCTTGTTCTACTTGCAAACCAGTAAGATATACATGTACCCTACATAATAAAGCAGAAATGTTGAGCAGATTACTGACACTATTGGGTCACTACTAAACCAGTAAGTAACATCAGCACCTCCATGTTGATAGAGCTTTTATCATACACAATCTCTAAAGAAGGAATTCCTAGTACCATAGTTACTGATAATGGAGTACAGTTCACCTCTGAAGAAATTACACAACTTGTTAAAAACCTATTTGTTACATAAAAACCCTGCTCTATTGTCCAAAAGCCAACGGACTGGTAGAGAGAGTAAACAGATTGGTTAAAGAGGCTTTACAACTGGCCCATACTGCAGAGGAACCAATAAACAAATCAGTGAGGAAAATGCTGTGGTCATACCACACCATCCCTAATGCCGTTTTGGGAGTATCTCCCTTAGTCTCTTTGAAAGGAAGGAATCCAGGATCCAAACTTACACCAAATTGACCTGATGGCAGAAATCCATTTTGGGCTGACAAAAATTAAATCAAAGAAAAAGTGGAGAACCATCAAAATGAGTATAAAAATGGTATTGGGGCTGTGCGACATGACTGGAATAAGGGACAATGGGTTGTTGTAAGGAGATCGTCTAATGCACACTCTAAATTCATGTCTTTCTCCAAATCTGTGAGGATTAAATATGTCAAATGTATTTCTGTTATTTTAGAAGATGGATGTACTTGGAGCAGTGGCAGAATAGCTTGTCCAGAGGCTCTAATTCCAGAGACTGAAAAATATACTAAGAAACCGGATGCACCATCTGGAACCGTAAACCCTAGGGGGGAATCAGAAGACACCAACCACCATGTTGGCAAGAAGACTATACAACGGACTACATATTATACACATTGTTTACATTTTTCTGATAACTGATGTATCGTAATTTATCACGCATTAATATGCTCTGTCCCTCTTCCCTAACCCCACCCCACTCTTACAGCTAACGTAATATTCTACACTCCAAAATAGAATGTTGATGTGAAGCTCGCCTTAGAATGCTGGTGAAGAGATTTTGACAAGGTGGAGGACCAAGCAGAGGGAGGGGACTCAGTTATTTGAATAAAACTTCTGTTTCTCACCATTTTGCTGTGTGGATTTATATCAAACTTCTTTGTCTCAGAGATGCATTTGATACATAAAGCAATATATTGCAGCATGCCTTTGTTAGAACTCAAAATGCAAGCCAAAACTATTGGCTTTGCCACTAGTTATTTAGCTATGAAAAACAGGTGGTGTTGGTGGCCAAGACACTTAAGGCTCAGGCCTGGCTGTGGCTTTGCTCAAGGTCCTCCTGGACTCTCTAGCCCAGAACAAGCTGAGTTTTAATGAGGTTTCTGTCTGTCACCCACATTCTACCATTATGCACCAAGAATGAAAAACAAAGCATAAACATTTGGTGTTAAAAAGGAGAGAAAGATATAATCATCTAACGGGTGAATGGCATAGTGTGAAACCAGAAAACCTGGGACCAAGCCTTACTTCCCCACTCAATCAAGACGTGTGATCTTAGACAAATATTTGATTTGATAGCACCTCCCTTTTCTTCATCATCAAATATATGAGCGTCTTCCAATACATGAATTCAGGGTGTGAACTCTACTAAAATAATCTGATGTATTAAGGAGAAACACTTCTGCATATTAAAGAAAATGTTTTATTCTATTTTAAAGACACTGTCATATTTTCACATGATGTTTTTTGCATGATTTAGTTGCCAACTGTTTTCAGGGCTCGGCTTGCGCATGGGCTTTTGGAGACCAGCCCAACCCTTGGCTGGGCTCTCCTGGATAATTTTATGACTCGCCCCCTTTACGCACACCTTCACATTCTCATGAAAATTGCTTCCCCTGCCTTTGGGTACCCTAAGCAGTACTCTATTCAGTTCACACCTAACCTGTGCTTGAAAGTAGGGGGATCCTGTTGGCTCCCCGTTCTGGCAGATATTCCGGACTAGATCCTAGGGAAACATGTTGACTTTGTCCTAGTGACATTTTCTGGCACCAGGACGCATTTCAGTTGCATTCAGTTTGAAGCAGCAACTTGCAGGTAGGAAGAGGGCTTTCTTGTTCACACTTCAAGCTGGGACCAAACAAAGTCCCAATTTAAAAGGGCCCTCTGCCCTTCTTTTGTTAAAATGTCATCCTGGCTAGGAGCCATCAGGAGCCTAACACCTAGATGTCAATGCAATGAAGAATTGAAAGGCACTCAGGTTGTCATCACTTCACAGGTGCTTCAGAGAAACTATGATTTCAAGGGAAGTTCTTAACTTTATTCAACTCCCTATGTAAGAGATGTGCTTGCATTGTAAGAATGCGAGATTGATCAGTATATATGGGTAATTATATGAATACGGATGTAAATGGCACCTAGTATTTGTGTTTATTTATTTTATAGCAGTACTCATCCCAGAGGGCTTTAAATTACACACAGGCACAATACATCTTACATGACTGTAAATCAATATACAGGAAATGTTACAAATACAAAACTGTAATATGCATGTGTAGGAAAGTGCCTTTTTGACATGGTTACCCCTCACTTTTCCCCTGCTTTCTGGTGCAGTTCCGAATGAAAGTGCACTGGGTACCTGCTAAACAAGTCCCCAGTGCCAGATCTCTTACTCTCGAAACTGCACAGTCATTTTTCCAACTGGCAAACCCTTTAGTTGCCACTTTAAGTCCCTAGTGAATGGTATCCTTGGTACCTAGGGCATGGGGCACTAAAGAAGGTCCTTGAGTGCTGCAGCACAGCCTGTGCCACCCTCTAGGACCCTCTCCACGCAGTGCTTCCATTAAAGACTGCGAGTCTTGGTGCAAAGATAAAATGAAAACGTGAGAAGGCCCACAGCCTGTGTGCCATGTTCCCTAACATGGCATGCAATATATGTAAGTCACCCCTCTGGCAGGCATTACAGCCCTAAGGCAGGGTGCATTATATTACATGTGTAGGCACAGCTGCATGAGCAGCTATGCCCCTATTATGTCTTCGCCAATTCTCAGACATAGCAACTGACCACTGAAGCCATTTTAAGTACATGTGCTGGACACTGGCCATTACTAGTTCCCCAGCTACATGGCTTCACTGAAGATAGGGATGTTTGGTGGTATCAAACATCTCTAATTAATAAACCCTCACTGAATCCAGTGATGGATTTATTAATACATGCACACGGAGGGCACCTTAGAAGAGCCCCCTTGAAAACCTACCAGCCCCTAGCGTGGTCACTGACTGGTGCAAACCAGTGCAGCCACCTTAGAGAGTGTTCTGGCCCCCTGAGGTGAAATCCAATGCTCTGAGGGCTCAGAACAAAGGCCTTCTCTGGGCGGAGGTGATAACACCTCTTCCATGCAGGATAGACATTCCAGGGAGGGGAGCTTCAAAGGCCTTGCTGCCTTCGAAATGCATTCCAGGCCTGTTCAAATGGAAGAAAAAGCCGACCCCCAGTTCCTGACCCCACTTTTTGTCAAATTAAAAGGAGTGCCCACTTTATCCCAGTCCCACCGCCAAGGTGGATGAGCTGAAGTGGACACTTTTTTAATTCCTCCATCTTGTTTGGAAGGAATTAGACCAATAGGGTTAGGCCTATGCCCACTTTCCAAAGGAAGTGTTTTCTTCTGTACTTAAGTGGCACCCCTGAACCCTAGAACTTAGATTCCTGACGACTTAAAAAGGGCCGGACACTACAGCAGCGCACCAGCAGAGAAGACTGCAGAAACCAACTGCCTTGTCCCCAGCCCTACCAGCCTGTCTGCAGCCATCAATGATTCTGCATCAAAAGATGAACCGACCTGCAGCCCAGTGACCTCCAAAGCCCTTGGAGTACTGCCTGCCTTCGACAAAGACCAAGATCTCCCATAGACAGTGGACCTGTCCAGTCGCAACCAACTTTAAAGAAAAAGAAGTCTGCCTTGAGGAACCTCTAAACTGCACCCAGACCCACCTCTGCACCAACGGCTTGAGTGGCCCACCGGTCCTGTTGAGGCTCTCCAGTGATTCTGAGCCCTAGTCCACCATGGGGTGCCTCTACCGGACTCTGCCTCAAAGCCTGCAGCCTCAAACCAAACACTACCCCTGACCGCGATCGCCCAGTAAGCTGTTTTCCAACATCAAAGAACACCTCTGCATCCGGAGCCCCTGGACCTTGGGGAACTGGACCAACGGTGTCCCCGAGTCCCTCAACATCCAAACTTACCTGGGCAGCTGTGGGTTTTCTTCATTCAGCCTGCTGGCCTGAGCCTGCAGACTTTCTCCAAAACCGATCTCCTCCATTGACTTGCATTGGGCGCCCAGCGCTGTGTTGGCACTCTGCAGCCGGCCGCCACTGTGTCGCTGAGGGAGTAAGTCTGGGGCTGCCTTGTGGCCCCCCCACTTGGTGCTTGCCTCAACCCCAGGAGATCAACCTCTGACCCCACTTTACTCACTTGTGAGCAGCACATCTTTGGTCACCACTAGACTCCATTGGTTAACATTGGGGGTCTAGTGCTGTGTTGGCACTCTGCACCTGGCTACCCTCTGCCACTGAGGGTGTACGTTTGGTGCTGTCTAGTGGCCCCGCTTATACTTACCTCAACCCCAGAAGATCAACATCTGACACCACTTTACTCACCTGTAAGCATCCCATCTTCGTTTACCCCCAGTCTCCATTGGTTAACATTGGGCACCCGATACCGAATTTGACCTCTGCACCCGGCCGCCCCTGTGCTGCTGCGGGTACACTCTTGGTGCTGATTTGAACCTTGCCTGGTGTTGACCTAAAACCCCAAAGATAGATTTGTAAGTCGAGTACTTACCTGCAAAACTTCATTCTTGTTTTCCTCCCATAGGTCGAACATTGAAAATTGCACTGTCAACTTTTGAAATGGATAACTATTTTTAATTTCAAAACTGCTTACCTTTTAACAAAAGGTTCTTTGGTTCAAAACATAGATAAAAGCAAATGTTATTTTTCTAATTTGCTCTCCAGTTTATTCTGAGTGTGTGTCTCATTTATTGCCTCTGTGAGTACAAGAAATGCTTAAAACTCCTCCTTGATAAACCTTACTGCTCGCCCACACCACCACAAATACAGTATTAGACCTATCTATTTCTGCCTCTCCAAACTTTAGGGGATCCACAGGACTCTGTACGGTGTTCTTCATTTTAGTGCACCACATAGAGCTAGCTTCCTACAGCATGTTACACTATGTGCTTTGCAACAGGCACAGAAACCCGCTATGCTACTTTATGATTGAAGATTGTGATAGGATAAAATACAGAACTCGATAGCAACTGTGTTAACCACTAAAGTGAAGTTACCATAAATACAATCCCCACCAAATTGCGTACACAAAAAGCTCTTTAGCAGGTGGTTTATCGTTATATTTTAAAATGCAGCCTCTTTGTGGCCAATTAAGCAATAAGGAACAGATTTGTTGTCACATGTCCTTGTTACCACTTTCTATGCAGCAGATGCTTAAATCTATAAATCGACTGTCACCAAGCTCCGCCGTTCGGGACTCCACCCCCTTCCTAATGTATGGGTTATTGCTGCACCTGACTTTCACCGAACATCCTCAAATCAAACCCCCACCAAAGTCACTAATCCCTTTTTTTGTGTCGCTGCTACTTTGCTTTCTGTCGTTCGTAACCAATCAATTCTGTCTACCGGCACTCTGATCCCGGCTGAACTTCCGTTTCCGGTGTGCTCACCTCTTTGGTAGGTCACAGAGGCGCATCCACGCGAAGCGCTGCCCCTCCCATCCGCTCTTGGTCTTTCCGTAACGGATGACGTCCTCGAAGAAACAGTGCAGAGCGCGAGGAAAGTAGGCATCGCTGACGCTGCGATGCAGTAGGTGCGCCAGCAGGAAAGCCACGGCTAGCGTCAGCCACAGGCAGTCCAGAAAGTTCGGCTTAGTGGCAATTCCCGGCATGGACAACATAGCATAGGAAGCTGACTGGCAGAGCTAAGAGCGGCGTGCGATCAAAATTGCCTCACTGTTTCATTAGTCCTAGGGAAGGGACCAGCGTGGAAACCCCTACTGGCGCTTGCGTGTGACGATAGGACGGTGGGCGGGGCTGCGGTTACCATGTGTGCTGAGCCTATAGCAATCTGTGATAACGAGTCAATACAAGCGGCTTCATCTCATCTTTATCAGCAAATTTCATTGAAGTAGCATGAATTAGTCGTTCTTTCCGAAAAGTTGTGCACTTGCTCTGCAATCATAAAGTAAAGAGATCCAGGAGCTAGACCTGAGAGTTAGAATACCAAAGAAAAAACAAATTTTCCCAAGAATTCCGAGAATTAGAGTTTCTTGCATAAGTGGAGTGCTTCAACTCAGCATATATATATATATATATATAATCCGTTTGTAAACTGTCCGTTATTTCTAGCCACACATGGAAACCAACTACGAGTAGCAATCCAATTTTTCGTTTCTCGTTATTAAAATACAAATTTATGTCAGCGGTTATTAGATGTCCGATATAATTTTAGTGCTGTACAAATGCACATGCGATGCACTTTGGGGTCGTTCACATTGTAGGAGAGTTAAACATTTTCTAGCTATCGCGTCAAGAATTTTAGATTCTATTAAGGACACGGAGGCGAGGATTATGCTTCTCTTAACTTTACTGACAAACACAGCAGCCAATAAAATGTAACAATTTCAGAAAACTACAAGTCCCATGAGCCCTATACCACCAATCATGGCTCGATACCGTCCATAAATAGCCTAAACGCCATAGTCCTTCCTCTTTCTTTGCGAAAACAGTTCAAACATGCGTTAACTTGCACAACTTGGTAACAAACTCTCTCCGGGTCCTTGAAACGATCTCAAGACGTTGGAGAATTAATTGCACCAGCGGTGATCCATTGGATACTTTCACAAAGTCGTGTTGTATGTTCCTGAGTGAGACAAAAAATCAAACTAATATCTAGGTATACCATGGGAGGGTAGTTCATTCACGTTTTATATTATAACAACTTAACGTTTATAACATTTATAACACCAAAGCCATAAAATGTGCATAATGGGTGGGATAATCCTCACCTCCGTGTCCTTAATAGAATCTAAAATTCTTGACGCGATAGCTAGAACATTTTTAATTCTATGTCAGGACCGGAGGCTTCGGATTATGCTAGTTCAAAGTCTATTTACCACTTCTGATACTACATCGACAGTGGGTTTGTGATAGAAAACCTTGAAAGTGGAATCGTTTGACCAGTCTGCTGCCGCCATGATGTCCTCTAGCCTAGCTCCAGTAGCAAAGGCTTTCGAGGCCATGGCTCCTCTAATCGAATGTGCCCCAAAAACACTTATGTCAATACCAGCTTCGGCCAATAACCACTTGACCCAACGGGCTAATGTTGCTGCAGTGACTGAATTAAAAGGTTTTTGTATCAAAATCAACAATTGCCCAGAAACATTCTGTCTGAATTCTCTTGTGACATCTTCATAACTTTTCAAACACTGAACTACACACAGTTTCTTATTGTGCGGAAAAGAGTGATATGAAATACATTTGGATGAAGTTTTTGTACGTCTAGAAATGGAAAAGGATACTCCATTCGGAGTATATACTCTACCTGATAAATCCAGAGCTTTAACATCTGAGACTCTTCTGCAGGAGAGCAAACATAATAGCATTGTCAATTTTGCCGATAGCTGTTTGCGAGATAAACCTTCATTATCCGGCCAGTTTCTAAGGAAATGTAAAATGATTTTAACGTCTCATTAGGAGGTATATTTCGGTTGAGGGGGTTTTACCATACGAATACCCCTAAGCAATTTGCAAATCAAGGGGTGTTCCCCTACCGGTTTCCCCTGGATGTGAGGGTGACCCGCAGAGAGAGCTGAGCGACAATTATTAATTGTCCTATATGCCAAACCCTGGGAGGCCAACTCTGACAGAAAATTGGCTATGACATGAATCTCTGACCCTAGGGGATCCATACTTGTACTGCACCAACGTACCCACTTCCTCCAGGCTTGCTCATATCTTTTCTGAGTGGAGGGTGCCCAAGATTGGGATACGAAAAACATTGCCGAGTCCGAAACTCCAGGCACTTGCCATCGTCGCCTGAAAGTCTCCAGGCCATTCAGGGTTAACAGTCCCTGCAGAATTAGAGGAAGAAAATTGTCTGACGGGTCCGAGAGAAGGTCCACAGACCATGGAATCTTCACCAGAAAGTCGCATGACTGGTTCATTGCGGAGGGGAACCAGGGTTGAGCACTCCACAAAGGAGCCACTAGAATGATTTCCGAGCGTTGGCGATGCACTTGTGCCAGGACGCGAGGAATCATCACAAAAGGAGGAAAGGCATAAACAAGTTCCTTCGGCCACAACTGTAGGAAGGCATCCATCCCTTGTGCCTGAGGGTCCGGCCTCCAACTGAAGAAACAAGGAACCTGACTGTTCAATCAGGAGGCAAATAAATCCATCAGACATGTCCCCCAACGAAGTTGGAGAGCTTGAAAAATGTTCTGATTGAGCCTCCAGTCGCTGCCATCCCGAAGGAATCGCGAGTTCCAATCCGCTGTTGTATTGGTAATGCCCGGAATGCATTCCGCCACCACAGAAATCTTCTGACTGAGGCATAAGTGCCAGAATTCCTTCGCTATCTCTGCTAGGAGACGAGACCTGGTCCCCCCCAGGCGATTGATGTACCTGACTGCGGAAACAATGTCCATTCGCAGAAGGATGCAACAATGAGCCCGGCGAGGAGCCAGGGATTTGATGGCAAACGACCCTTCCAGGAGTTCCAGGCAGTTGATGTGATAGGATAGTTCTCCCGGGGACCAACGACCCCCGGTCTCCACAGGGCCGCAACGTGCCCCCCAGCCCCAGCGGCTGGCATCTGATTCTATCACCACATCCGGATTGGAAGGAAAAATCGATCTGCCGTTCCATGCATCCATTTGAACTAGCCACCATGATATCTCTGTCTTGGCTTCTTCCGAAAGGGGAATTAGCTCTGAATATTGAAGACCTTTCTGAAGGTGAAGAATCTTCAATCTCTGAAGGGCTCTAATGTAGGGGCCCCGGGAAAATCACTTGGATGGACGATGCTAGGAGGCCTACGAGGCGTGCTAATGTCCTCAATGATATAGTCGGAGTGGCAAGCGCTCTCCTCAACTCTTTCTTGATCAAGTTCCGCTCGCTGATCGGAAGAATTAATAGGGATGCCACAGAGTGTATCTGGAAACCCAGGAAGTCTACATTCTGTGAAGGGGTTAGGCAGGACTTCTCGGAGTTTATGATAAACCAGAGGTCTTGGAGTAACTGCATTGTCCAACTGAGGTCTTGGGCCATGATAAGAATGTCGTCTAGGTAAATAATTAGGCGCACTCCACGTTCCCTTAAAAACTGCACCACTGGGCGTAGGAGTTTGGTGAAACACCAGGGCGCTGAGGAGAGGCCGAAAGGAAGAACCTTGAACTCGAACCACTGGGAATCCCATTGGAATTGTAGGAAACGCCTGTGAGGTGCAAAAATTGGAACTGAGAGGTAAGCGTCTTTGAGGTCCAGACGTACCATCCAGTCTTTGTCTCTTAAAAGATCTCTGAGGAGATGGATGCCCTCCATCTTGAAGTGGCGATATACCATCCAAGAGTTGAAATGTTTGAGGTTTAGGACCAATCTGGAGCCGCCGCCCTTCTTTTGAACTAAAAAGATAGTGCTCGCGAAACCTCGAGGATGAGGAGAGGATTGTACCACTGCTCCTTTTTGAATGCAAGAGAGAATCTCTTCTTTTATGAATTTGCGATCTGCCAGGGAAAAAAGGAGAGGCATAGGGGGGTTCGTTTGCCTCGGGAGGGCGTAAAATTCTAGCTGGAATCCCTGGACTGATTGAAGAACCCAAGGGTCCTGAGTAATTGATTTCCAGGCTGGGAGAAAATGCTGTATCCTGCCCCCCAATATGACCTCCAAAGGAGGAATAACTCTCACCTGAGTTTGCGTTGTCCTGGTTGGAGTTACCTCCACAATATCCTCTGGAGGTTCGACAACGTCCCCTGTAGCGATTGGGGTAGAAATTGCTTTGGTTTGAATAACTCCAGCGGTTACCCTGAGAGGCGTATCTGGGAGCCTGGTATCTTCAGCCTGGCGCTCGGCCCCTGAAACGTTCGGCCCGGATAAAAAGAGCGTTGTTGAATACCTTCTTGATATTGGACTGGGCTTTGTCAAGGGCTGTGAAGGTAGCAACGTATTTGCTCAAATTGGAAATAAATTTATCCCCAAAGAGCATACCATTGGCCGATGATCCTGCGTCATTAGTGGCCAACTCTGCGAGTTTAGGATCTAAACGAATGAGGAAAGATCGTCTGCGCTATGTTGACATGGCGCAGTTTGCATTGCCTAGGAGGCAGATTGCTCTCTGAGCCCATTGAAGTATCGCCTTTGTATCCAACGGGGTCTCTGTTTCTTTGGATTGTATGGCTAAATCCAATATTTTTGTTAGAGGACCGGACACGTCCAATAACTTGTCCTGACATCCTCTCCAGGCACGGTCTAGGCCCTTCTTTGGGTCTTTGGCGAATTTCCGTAGAAAGGTCACCATGCTAGGATCTAATTCAGGCGTGTCTGCCACTTTGCCGAGGAGGGAGGGGCGAGGGCATTCTGACCTAAGGGTGTTGCGTACTTCCTTTTCAAAACTTCTGCGCAGTCTGTCTTGGACGTAATTAGCCACCTCTTGGTTAGGAATCCACTCAGTAGAGTGAGGGTGGATAATATCTTCTGGTGAAAATAAAAGATTTTTGCCTTGAGGGGGGTTACCCTCGGGCATCTGATGCCGCGTCTTGCGTTGCTTTTTGCGCGGTTGGGGGTCAGTTTGCGAATCCTCTGAATCTGATTTTGATGAGGAAGGGTCATGATAACTGGAATGAGAGGATTGCAGAGGGTTGGATGATGAGTCCTGAGGAGGGGGAAAACCTCCATATGCATGGTCCCGCCACACGGAGGTTGCCATCTGCGACCACATTTCTGCGGAAGAATTGCCACCTGAGCATGGCAGATTAAAACCCACTGTTTCGCCGGGATCCCTGGACTGTAAGCGAGGTGGCTGGCTACTCTCGCCCAAAAATTCCCTTTTGGCGAAGTTAGATAGAGGTTGGGTAAAGGGTTTGAGGGCTTGAATTAGCGCCCAGTTCACGGAATCTTGCACATGGTAACCAAGTGCTTCCACCAGTCTTTCCTCCATTTGATGTTCTGAGGGTATTTCCTGCAGTTCGCCATACTGCTCATCATCATTGGCGTAGTACGCCATTTTAAAGTATTTTGTAAGGAGGAGATAACGGGGGGGCAAAAAACCCTGAGCAGGTGAGTAGAGAGTTAAACTAAATTAGTTAAGTTGTAAACCTGTAAATTATTTAAGTGGAGGGAGCCACCTGCTACCTACATTTTTTAAAACTTTAATATCTGGTATAGAAACCAAATATGCCCCCTGAGCAACGCTCTTAATAGTATTATTACAGCCCCCACGGGCGATTTCAGGCCGCTCTGAAGTTGATTTTGCCGCTTCGTGCCCACGAGTAGAAAACCCGGTCGGAAAAAACTCCGATCGGTTCACTGCGCGTGCGCACGCATGGGCATGAAAAGAGGACTGCGTCCTCTTCGAGCCGAGCGAACGCTCATTTGATGGCCTGCTCCCGCTCCACACCGGTCGTTAGGGGCAACAGTAAACAACAGTATTAGCAGAGCCGAAGCTCCGGATCACATAAAAATAACAAAGCGCTATTGCTGCGCACGTTCGCTTAAATCAAAATTCTACACATGACAGAAGCACTTTGTGCGTGACTTAACTGGCTTCTGGAGAAGCAAAGAAAGAGGAAGGACTATGGCGTTTAGGTTATTTATGGACGGTATCGAGCCATGATTGGTGGTATAGGGCTCATGGGACTTGTAGTTTTCTGAAATTGTTACATTTTGTTGGCTGCTGTGTTTGTCAGTAAAGTTAAGAGAAGCATAATCCGAAGCCTCCGGTCCTGACATAGAATGGAACTATGCTCGAAGATGTTATACTTTCTCCCAGTTAGTGTCACTTGCCGTATCTTCCTATGCTGCTCCATTTAGGTGTTTCTAGAGCACACAATCACATTGCCCTACGCAGACTCAAGAGCATGCATTGGATCTACTGATAGGCTACACCAATTACATTTAGTGCCTTGAATGTAAATGGGCTGGTACTCACAGCCACGGAATACCCGAATTTATGAATTTTCTGCCCTTGAGTACCGGAACTACTTCTTGACTAAGGAGAGTAGGGGTAGGTGCTGCTCTGTAGCTGCAGATGAGTTTATCAGAGGAGTGTTTTTGTGAAGGACTGATTATGGGATGCCCTTGCACTGTGCTGATGATAAATCAACAGCAGCTCATTTGCTTTATTTCAGAGCTGCTAGGGAGTTTGGGTGGGGCCCGTGTCACAGTGTGATTAACGGCATAGGGTGCGATCGGAAAGTGATCGCACTGTAGGTGTGTGACACAGGAATTCTAACTGCTGCGTTTTGCAGAAAATTGAAGTGAAGACGTGATGTATAGCAGAGTTCGCCAGCACCTTTGTGTAGCCATGTTGCGTTGGAAGCTGGTGATAGTGAGGTACAGTGGGAGGCAATCGAGGTACAGTAGAGAAGATATCAGTGGAGGTAAGTATTTGTAGAAACAGATGAAGGGTGTTTGTGAGTGCTTAGGGTTAGATTGTGAAATTAAAGGCCCTTAGATCCCAGTGTAGATGTGCCTTTCTCTGTGCTATGGCAGCACTGTCACAACATTACTGTACCTTGGTTCGAAGAGGCCACTCTCTCCTGCGTTCAAGGGATGGCTCTGAAAAAAGGTGATCTGTCTTTAGTGCATGTAAGGAGATTTGAAGCAAAGCTGTGTGAGCTTGGAACAGCTCGGTGGTATCTGCTAAGTGGCAATGAAATGGAGGGTTTCATTTAATTAAACATTGGCAAGAAATCTTAAAGATAATAGCTTGTGGAAATCACATGTGTTTTAAGTGTCATGCAGAGGGATTCTTGCTTTCTTTTATGGTGCTGGGCAGCTGAAAGTAAGAAAAATATCCAGAAAATCCAAAGGAGGACCCATGTTAAGGGCTTCCCCACTTTCGGGAGTTGCAAGCACGTTTGTCAACATGTCCGCTTTGCTTTTTCGTTGTACAAAAAAAGGTGACGCCGCTTTTTCTGTCAGGTGGTCCTTTTCACACCAGTAATTATCTTTAAAAAAAAATTCCTCAATCGAATTACGTCCTATCAAGATCCTTTTCCAGTGTTCATTTATGTTCAGCTTTAAGAGGGGCTAGGATTCCATAGCAACGAGGAGTACGCTTTAACTTTCCTCATTTTTATTTGCGAGCGCAAAGTGCTCCTTCCATTCTGTAATCTCTCTTTGGGCTTGAAATCACACCCAAGTGAGTGCCACGTCAGTCACTTACATTGGTTGGTGTGCTTACCTTTTAAAATCCGCTTGCTTTCATTTGTGAAAGGCATGCCTACGTCAAGCCTTTTCCGGTGTTTAGCCCACCTGCACAGCACCGGTAAAGTACCAAAAACATATGAGGCTTGATGTTTTCAGCCTGGAGTCTGGACTACTTTATCTGTTTATTTTCCACGCAGAAAATGCTTGTTATTAACAGCCGCCAACCTAACATAATAACAGACTTCATTTCCCATAATACTTAAGGAAAAAGTCGCAGTTCAAACAACAACAAACAACCAATCCGCGAACGACTGGACTCCCTATATTCTTATGCCTCTGTTGTTGCCTCCTCTTTCTTCGCTGTTCTGCAGCCAGCTTAAGTGACTCCAGCTTCTGGGGCTTTTTATTTCCTTATTTTCTGTCTGTTTAGATTATTAAGGTGTTATATTTGTTTGCTTTCAGCTTGCAATTTACACGGCCGCTGGAACACTTGATGCCCCTCCACGGCCACTATCAGTGCTTTCAGTGTGGTGCTTCAGCGCCTGGGGCCATTGCAGTGTCGGACTCCTGCCACTAGAGGGAGTCGCAGTTGCGCTTCACATGCGCCTCACTGCTCCCAACCGGCGGGCTCATTACAAAATTGTTTTCCTTCAGCCTGGCCGGCCAGGCTTAGGTGCGTGTGTGTGCCCCCACACCTAAAGCCTTTTACATCCCATGAGGGTCAGTAGTTAGTGCGCTCCCCCACGTTGTGTCGATACTTAAGTTCCGACTCAGACAAGACCATTTCCCTGAGCCTGGAGCTACACCGGAGGGGTCCATAATAATACTTGGCGCTCTCCCGCCCTATAATTCATTTGTGACACTGGCCCAGGCATTGCCCATGCAACAAATAGTGGGCATTTGTGTCCAACAGGGCCTGTACCCTGTCAATTGGCCCCCTGGCCCCATTGAAAGTCTGGGGAACAACCCCAGTGTCTGATTCCGTCTTTGGCTGGACCCCACCCCAGGATTGCGTTCCCTAAAGCAGTGGCCCCCACTGGAGAAGACACTGCTGCAATATGTTGAACGCTTCTTCACACACCTTCCTGGGAGGTAAGTCGATCTAGGGGCTTTGCCCCTCCGACCTCCATGGGGCACCGTTCATCTCTCGCCACTTCTCAAGTGTAAAAGAGACTCAGTTTCTGGCCTCAGCTTAGACGAGTTTGACAAATTGAAGCGCATCTTCTTGGCTCGTGAATAATCCAAACCCCTAGCTGTTTCAGAAGCAGGCCCTTCGGGCCTTCTACACCCAATGGCTCCCCACTCTCCTGCACCTTCCTTGCCCCCTCATGACCTTGATTCTCCCTTAGGCTCGGACAGCGATCAGGAGCTGAACTTCCGCCCTTGACGCCCTTCTCCCCAACCCCAAGGGGAGCCTGCCCAGGCCTAGAAAACTCTACTAGCCCACTCCCTATGGTGAGTCATATTTTATCAGGTCAAATTATTTTTAGCACCTACTGGACCCTTCTGGCGAGTTGACAAAGAACAGGTATTCTGTTCAGTCAGAAAGTGAAAGAGGCCTTTAAATCCTATTCTTGTCACATTTGCTCTGTGCTCGGAGACAGAGGTCAAAAGTCAATTGTTTCCTTACACACAGCATTTAAAAAGCTAAGTAAACTGTACAAACATTTCAAAATATATTTCAGTAGTTGTGAAAGCCCATTGTTTGTACTTATGTGTGATACAATTTTTTTTTAATAGGATGAAATTAAATCGGAACACTTGACTTGGTGATGTGTAAAGAATAACTGTTTCCTGAAACCCGATTTTCACAGATTTGTTAATACATTATATCAGTGGTTCCAAAACTTTTTAGACCCGTGGCTCTCTTGACCAATTGGCCACGGCTCCCTATTATATTACTTTTATTTGGCAGGTGGAGGGGGATCTACAGTGTGCACTGTAATTCTCATTCTTCTAGCAGAGATGTGGTATAATGATGGCTAATGCAACATCAGTTCACAGTAAAGGGAAAGAGAATACATTAAAATGCCAAGTGCAATCCTGGCAGCTTGTTGTTTCTGTACACCATCAGACACTGAGAGAAGATATGTGTACATTCCTACTGCATACATTCTGGAATCAAAATTATATCAATTTGTTGCAGGGGTAAGCCTGAGAATCTATGATAATTTAAAGGCCAGACTGACTGTTACTAATACAAGAATGTAGAAAAACATGTTAACACCAGCATGCTTCACTACTTCAAAAGAGAGTAAAATATCAGCAGTATTCCAGCAAAGCTGAGAGAACGCAACAATGAAAACAAAACTGAGTCTCCTTGAGTGTGTAGGGCAGGGGTACCATTCTTCTGAAAAACTGCACTTTTTGTCTGGATGAGGTGGCCTACAAAAGTGGAAACACGGATAAGTAGATCTAAAGCTGTCCTTCAGCAATAAAAATGATGCAACTAGAGCTGCTGTTCCAAAGTCTGGAAATCTATGCTCATACTGGCATCTGGTGGCTGTTACAGGAACTGCAGTTCATTGAAACGATCTGCCAAGGTACACTGCTGAACAATGTGTGCATCATTGATAGTTTTGCAGTGACCGTGGCGCCCCTGTCTGAGACTGGTGGCGCACTCGGTCGCCAGGCCGCATAGTTTGGGAACCACTGCATTATATCGTTTTATCAGTAAAGCTACAATTTGTGGGAATGTTTTTGGAAATTTCATGGAAAGTTTCTCTCTGCAAATGACAGTGTGTGACCACATCATGCTTTAGTAATATATTCATTCAGAATACGTGCTTAAACATAAACCTAGAAACACTCCTGCCCTGGTAGCAATGCCATTAGTAAAATAAGAGGCATGTAATGGATCATGTGTCCTCTATACGTGGGCTAGATTCTTTTTATACATGGAGCAAACGTTTAGTCCATGTAATCAAACAAAGAAGTTTTTTGTACAGCAGAAATGCTGAGCTCACATATTTGAAGGTACTCTCGTATGTGAGAATGAAGAAAAAGCCGCCTCTGTAAAGTAAAATATTTGCCTCCGGTCACACAAGTGAGACTTGTTTACGGGTCAAGTACATTACAGTTATGGTTAATTCGATTTTTCAAGTTACTCGACCTGCAGGTCTAGTAACATATTTATGATTTTTCGAGGCCTGTGGCAGATAATGTTACCCTGGATGTTTGGATATGCTAGATCCAAACATCCCATTCTTTGGAATGAGTTCCCACACTCAAAGTTGCGACGTATGTCGCGGGCAGCTTAGCAAGCCATTAGATAGGGAAGTCAGTAACCGCCTTTGGGCAGAGTGCTCTTTGCCTTCCTTGGAGGATAAAGTTACCCTCACCCTGACATCGACCAGTGCATGGCCACTTTCCTGGCGAAATATATGAGAGACCCCAAGAAGGGGACTGACCAGTTTTCGCGGGCTTACCAGACCAAGCTTTTGGACTTGACTGGTCCCCTAACCAGGATTCCGGACATGGCAGAGGACGCCAAAGTGTAAGGGAACCTCATCTCTCCCAGGATCCTCTCTGGCTGGGCCCAACATGCCATTAGCCTCATGGAGAATGTGAATTGTGTCATCTCCACCAAGTGGTGCTGCTGGCTCCCTATCAAGATTGACCCTAAGCTGGGGGGATTTACCAACTTCGCAAGTGGGCCCGGTGGTCCAAGGGTTTTTTTTTGGTGACCCTTTCATCAGGGAATTAGGTAAATTTGTCCAAACCTTCAACTCCCTGTTTTGCTTCACTAATGACCGAGCTGAAACACTCATGCACTGACAAAAATCTCTGGAATGCGCCGCTTAGTCTAAAGAAGATATTAATTATATCACTTCGCAGAGTTCATAAAGGAGATTAGCATGCTGAAAGCACATGTTTAAAAATGGTCACAGCAATGAAATGAAAACATGTACAAATGATTCTCCACTGCAATATACACAGCAAATATATGTATCTATATTACAATGCAAAGCAAATAATAAATTAAAAAATATGCATGAGGCATGTGCACATCTGCTTCATCTCCCTCCTATCAGCATCAGATCGCCAGATCTCAGAATCGATCGTGTAGAGAGAGAGAGAGAGAGATCAATTATCCTCACGGGAAGGATGACACACCTCCGTGTCCTGAGCATGTCTGAGATCTGAATCACTCCCCGGTCTATCTGGTCTCAGCCTCTTATACTTTGAACAAACAAGAGAGGAGAATTCTAGAAACTCCCTCTCACTAAATAAGTTTATTATTCAAAAAATGCTGATTACTTTAGGTCAGCTTTGAAAAGAAAACACGTTGGGACTTGGCCAATATTTCCTGCTGTCCTAGTACATTCTTATCAGCCTATACCCTTGGTGGGAAAAGAACACACAAACACGCAAAATAAAAACATGAGCATGTTGTATAGTGTGAGCATAGAAAATTACTTGCAGCTTTTACCGTGGCGGTGGCTAATGCTAAAATAAAGTCAATAGGCAAAATTAATCTGGTGGTCACTAATGTGACGGTGTGCTGCTAGGCTAAGTGCAACATGGAGTCTGTGGTCAAAACACAAATATCATTACACTCCCTTGAGAGGGCTCGGGTGTCTATAAACCGTATCTTCATGCCTCAGCTTTTCGCCGAGGCTGGTCGAAGTAGGGGGTGATCGGCCGGCCACACTAACTATACAACCTCCTCTAGGTGGAGAGACCTCAAGAAGGATCGGTACCAAGACGCCTCCAGATTTGGCAGCTTTCACCCCGCAAAGGGTTACCCCAGGCATGGAGGGGCGAGAGAAGGATGTCATGGCAGCACAGCCCAAGGATCCAATAGAGGTGAGTATTCAGAACCTCCCATGTCAGGGTCTGGGAAAAGGCTGCGCTGTTTCCTCCACATTTGCAAATGACGATCTCCCTACTGGAGTCCCTGGGTTTTGTGATGAACCAACAGAAGTCGGCCCTCACTCTGGCCCAGTCGCTGGTGTTCCTGATGTTTGTGGTAGACTCTGTGTGGGCCACACTCAGTCCCCCTTCCAGGAACGTGACCAAAATCAAACACGAGCCACGTCGCCTGGTAGCTCGACTCTCCACCTCCTGCACCAACTAGCAGTGGTGGTGGACCTCCTGTCCTCTTCGATTCAGGCGATCTTCCTGGGGCTTCTACATTACCGTTCTCTCCAACAGTTGAAGGCTTCTCACCTCATGAATGAATTGACCTACTTGCAAGTGGTTCCCCTTTCAGAGGATGCTCGAGAAGAGCTTCATTGGTGGCTGACTCATATGGCGGCCTGGAATGGGCGAGCGATCTTCGTCTCTCTTCCAGATCTGGTCACAGAGTCAGGCGCCAGTAGCTCAGGATGGGGGGGCATGGTGTGGGGAATTCTGTACTGGAGGAAGTTGGTCTGCTCAAGAATGCTCAATGCATATCAGTTGTCTAGAACTCTTATTGGGTCCTTCGCAGTCTGTTGCTTAACCAAAAAAAAGGCCTAATGCTGTGTCCTCCTCAAAATCGACATACTGGCGGCACTCTGCTACATAAACCATGTGGGAGGGAACTCGATCCAAGAACTTAGCGGATCTGGCTCACGACTTTTGGGAATACTGTCTGCAAAACCAGATCTTTGTTTCGGCGGAACACCTCCTAGATGTTGCCAGCAAGGTAGCTGACTGGCACAATCGCAACCTCAGAGATGATAGCCTATGGCATCTACACTCATCGATACTCCAGGTCCTTTACAGTCGGTTGGGCCACTTTTCCATGGATCTCTGCCTCTCGCCTGGACCGTCAGATCCCAAAGGTCTTCAGCTGGTATCCGGATGCGGCAGCCATGTGCGCCTTCCTCCAGAACTGGCAACCAGAGCAGGGGTATGCTTTTCCCTTGTTTGCGATGATCATGGGTCTCTCAGCCCAGGTCAGGTGCCAAACGGTGGACATAACCCTGGTGACCCTGATGTGGAGATCTCAAGCCTGGTTTCTGGATAACAAGAGTGGAACTTTAATGGTATTGTCCAATCCCTCTACCCCTATTTCCGGATCTCCTCCAGGATTTGAAGGGGAATCTCCATCCCATGGTGTTGGAGAAGTCTCTGACGCTTATGGCATGGAGGATTACAGGAGACACTGGGAAGTACAAGGACTTTCGGGACAGGCTGAACACTTCCTTTCCAAAGCATGGGTGGACAGCACTAACAAGCATTACAAGCCAGTGTGGTCTAAATGGCTGGGCTGGTATAGTACAAGATACTTGGATCCCGTGGGGGTGGACATTGTCCACATTCTGAATTTCCTCGCTTCCTTGTCTTTGGAGGGCCTGGCATATATAATCAATACTTTCAGGTCTGCTATTCTCGCAGGCCACGCCCCTTAGATGGCCACCCAGTATGCAAGCATCCCTTGGTGCGTAAGCTGCTTCGAGGCATCTTCCTGTCCATTTCCCCTGAGCCCAGCTATTCTGTCCTATGGGATGTTAACAAGTTCCTCAATTTGTTCCAGTCCTTGCCAGCTAATATAACCCTATCGCGTAAACAACTTTCGTCTAAGCTGTCCTTGCTTCTTTGCCTGATTTCCTGTCGAAGTGTATCAGATGTCAGAGCCCTAGATTTAACGGGTAGAGGATTTACCCTGGAAGGGGATTCTTTTCATATTTCTAGACGTACGAAATGCAACTCTAGTATATACATCCCCACAGGGAGCACGAGCTGCTCATTGCTTTATGCAAGCCATATGAGTGGCGTCTTTCCTGACGATTGCCCGATGGGTAAGTTGGGCCGCACAGGAAGCGGGCACTGACACAAAAATGTTTGGGGCACATTCTGCCAGGGGGGCCGTGGCCTCTAAGGCATTCTCACTTGGAGCCCGCCTTGAAGATATTCTAAATGGCGCGGACTAGTCTCAGACTCTACCTTAAAAGCTTTTATTTTAAACCAGTGCCCAGCATTGCCTCACTCGTTCTGAATAAGCTTTAAACCAGCGTAATCCTTGCCTCCATTCCTGCCATAGAATTAAACATTTCCTAGCTAACGTAACAGAAATTTTCGATTCATACATAGAGGCAAGGATTAACCCACCCGATTTTGTCTGCCTCCAGTGTGGGACAGCTTGTAGTTGCAGTTAAATATGGTTCTTATTTCCAATTGTATGTTGTAATTTTTCCTGGGTGGGAGAGTTCTCCTAATTAAAAGTATAATGTCATGATTTGGTATCGGCTGGTTTCCAGGTTCATACACTTTTTGTTTTTCTACTCTTTAGGGTCTGAAGGAGTGGAGCTGGAATAACAGGAATAATTGAGGTCTGCACTCACAGGAAGAAAGAGGAGGCAACAACAGAGGCATAGAGTAATAGAGGGTTCAGTCACCTCCGGATTGATTGGTTGGTTGTTGTTTGAACTGTGACTTTCCCCCTAAGTAGTATGGGAAATGAAGTCTGTTAAAATGTTGAGGTTGGCTGCTGTTAATAAAAACGAGGAAAGTTAAAGCGTACTCCTCGCCTCCATGTCCTTAACAGAATTGAAAATTGAAACTTTCCATTACGTTAGCTAGGTAATTTTTCAGGGAAAGCAGAATCTTGAGGGTAACAAGTTTGCCCTAGGAATCGTGCACCTGCTGCAGTGAAGGTCGGGCACTGTTTCAATCACAGGTGTGGTTTTCAAACAGTCACCTTTTTTAAAGGAGAGCTCATAAGCTAACCATTTAAAGTGCTAATTTTGCTTAACACACCCTCGTTGTAGGGCAGAAACCAGGCTATTGTTTACTGGAATCAAATACTTCTGTAAAAAGATAATTCTTTGCATACCTTTTTTAAGAAGGTGATGCTAGCAGTTCTGAAAGAATGTATTAACCTTTCTTTTTTTATTCCTTTTTATTTTACGAGAATCTGATCAATATATTAAGATATAAATAAAAATAGGTAATCACATGTGGATTTTTTTTTTTAACCCAATCCTTCTGCACACATTAAGTACATCAAATACATTTGAAATTGATCAAGTCGAAACAAAAAGTTGGTTGAGTGCGTGACACCATATTAACCAATCACATAGACAAAATATGCCCACAAGTATTACAAGGTTCATAAAACCTCTTTTCCCTTTGGCATTTCGAACAATTCATTCCAATTCAAAGAAATGACAGATCCGACTAAACCAACAAATCATCGTAGCTGAAGATGGCTTTTTCACTCTCACGTAATGCAGTCTTGCAACAATAATAGAAATATATGATAGGTGCAGTTGATCGTGATGCTTTTAAATTAATGGGGATCGTGATATTTAAAGAATCGAATTCCAACTCAGCCAATAGTTTCTCTACTATTCAGCTTGTGATACCTCCCAAAACCCTTGGAGGGGTGGGCATGCAGCACATTTGAACAATATCTGCTGCCCAGAGGCCTCAACGTGAGCCCTTTATAGTATTTCGATTTCCTTTAGCGCATTTAGTAAGTCTATTTATCAGCCAGTTTCATCAGATTAGTTTGTCTCAAATCAGTCAAACAAGCATAAAGCTGTCTGATATTAATCTTAGCCCTCGCCTTGAATATAATATACAGTAGGCATTATTCTTAGAAATAGGGGGACTGAGAATTAGATAGTCGTGTATTTATAGACACTTAAAAAAGGTCTTTGGCAGGAGTGCAAATTCCCCCTGTAGATCTGACAAAGTACAAATCACGCAGATCGGATTAATTGACAGATAGTTTTCAGCCCTCTGTTGTGCCAAATATAGGTAGCGTCGGTCAAGACAGAGGGAAAAAGAGAGATGTTATATAAGAATGGATACACAAGTATTGCACTTTGTACAACATTCGAGCCAAATATAGAATGCATCATGAATCACCTTAAATCTCACACGCTTAAAGTAATTGGGACCATTGTGACAGAAGGAGCAAGTGGCTTCTCTACCCAAGACAATTTCATACTTATGTAACATTCTCTGGTCACAATCCTCAATCACAAGATGCCAAATCCATTCCCCAAATGCTGCCCAGAAACATTATTTAAGGTCTGGTAGTGCCCATCCGCCCTCTTCTTGCGGCAACTCTGAAAGTTCAGTTGCGCGCCTTGCTTGCTGTTAGCCCTAATGAAACTACTAATAGCTGAATTGAGGCATCTGAAGAAAGAGTTAGTAGCCAAGAATCAAATGGCATGAAATAAATACAGAAAATTCAGGAGCAGATTCATTTTAATGATGTTACATCTCCCGATTAATGATATTAGTAGACGACGTCACATTTGCACGTGCAAGACACATTTGGAAAGAAGAGTCTCATAATTAAACTTGGAGATTTCATGCATGTTACTCGATATAACAATACCTACTAATGTGGCATGTGTATTAACCCTCGAATCTGATATTGAAGTTGGGTGATTTATATGATTTGAGTTTTGTTCGTGTTTAATTTGTAGCTAGGGACCCTTCCAAAGTCTAATGCCTCTTGCTCAATATGTGGTATCTCTGAAATTGCATTACCAGAATAATATAGTTTGCATTCATTTCTATAGGTGAAAGGGAATGATTATTAATAAGTTAAGAGAGGAAAGGTTCAAGATATATGATAAATAGTAACAGCAGCGTTGGACACCACTGACAAGTGCCTTGCTTAATCGCAAAAGCTTCCGATGCTTCTCCACCAATAAGTACTGGACATTAGGGTTTTGATAGCAGCGTTTTACATGGTTGCATTATTGAGCCATGAATCCCATTTTCACCTTAGTAGCCCAAAGATAAGGCAAAGAGACAATGTCAAAGGCGTTCTCCGCATCATGGAGGATCATACTGACAAACCCCGTAGATTATTTTCAGCATTGAAAAGAGCAATGGCAGTATTATTTGAATGATGGTAGCTCAGCGTGGGATAAAACCATGTTGGCATGGGATGGCAATTGTGTTGATTACTAAAGCAAGCTGAGAAGCTAGAATTCTAGCATACATTTTTGCATCTTTATCAGTGAGCAGTGAGGGAAATCTGTCAGTATGATCCTCTCTCCCTGACGGGTTTTTATTTTTTTATTTTTTATAAAGATTACAATATTGACAGAGTCCCAAAATGAAGGTGCGACCTGTTTTTGATCAATACCCTTAAAGACCTGGAGGAAAATAGGGGTGAATATGCCCATAAACAGCATATCACATTCTCCAGGATTTCCATTCTGGCACAAAGCTTTGCCTTAAGAGAGAGATGGGATAGCCACATTACAAGAGCCTCAAGCATGTGTGTTTGGTGCTTGCTTAGAATGGGACTCTGTGTAGTTTCTAGATATTGAGCAATTTTATCTAGATCTACATTATTTTGGAGACTATAAAGAGTGTCAAACCCGTCAGCCTTATGGTGGTCTTCCCCCAAACCTTCTGCCTTCACCCCTCCTGTTTTTGCTAATCTCGGTTTTGCTGGTCCTTGGGACTCTGCACACTTTCTACAGCTAACCAGTGCTAAGGTGCTTGTGCCCTTTCCTTTAAACATGGTAGGATTGACTTACACCAGAAATACATATTTAATCTACTTGTAAGTCCCTAATAAAGTGGTAATACATGTACCCAGTGGCTGTAAATTAAATGCTACCGGTGTGTCTGCAGCACATATTATGCTACCGAGTTAAGTAGCCATTTAAACATGCCTCAGGCCTGCCATTGCAGCCTGTGTGTGCAGTTTTAAACTGCCATTTCGACCTGGCAAAGTAAACCTTTTGTCAGGCCCAAATCTTCCATTTTAATACATATGTCACCCCGGGTAGGCCATGTACAGCCGAGACGGCAGGGTGTAGTGTATTTAAAAAGTAGAACATACACTTTTAAGTTTTACATGTCCTGGTAATGAGAACTCCTAGATTTGTTTTTCACTACTGCAAGGCCTGCATCTCCCCTAGGATAACATTTAAGCTTTAATAAGCTGTAACTTCCAATTGCGAGCAGGTAAACAAGTCAAGTTTGGTGTGAAAAGAATTGTAAGTAAAAGCCCTCTTTAATGGTAAAGTCGGATGTTTTGTCACAATTCTGAAAATGCAATTTTTAGAAAGTTGGCATTTTCTTGTCCTAACAACTTGGTATCTGTAGCCTGTTTCAGGGTCAGATTACTAGGTGTAGCTGGCAGTTTTCCTTTGTGTATTGCTCCCAGGCAGTGAGACAAAGGGAAGATAGGTGTTGGCAGGAAAAGCCACTGTCAGTTAACGATGGGGAGTAGCAGTCAATTACCATACTTGCATTGGATCCAACTGTTCAATACACTTCTGGTCCTGTGGAAAACTCTGCCAGGATGAAAGACTGCTGTGCTGCTGAAAGGACTGACACTCTCTGCTGGACTGCTGACCTGAAGCACTGTTGATCTGCTGTGCTGACCTGCTGTCATAATGTGCCCTCTTGCCTGGGCGAGAAGGACTGGACCTACAAACTGTACCCGGACCACCAGAGTGACTTCAAGATCTAGGGGCCAGATGTACAAAGGATTTTTCAGCTTGTGCTATTTGCGACCTGGAAAATGCTTTTTGTCGTGTACAAAGTCCTATTTGCGATTTGGTAACCTATTACTAAATCGCAAATTGGTTTTGCGATTCGGTATTTGGAAGTTGTATGTTTAGGGCGTCCCTTCCTAATACCGAAATACCCAACTGTGGATCCAGCAGAACCTACGCATCTCCTCTGCTGCGCGGCACAACCCCAAGCAGAATCTACGCATCGCCTCTGCTGCGTTGCTATTCTGTTGCAAGGATTCCGCATCGCCACTGCAGGCCTCAGCCTCCTTAGAATTACCACTGTGTGACACACCCTTGACACAGGCCCTCGCATTGCAAGCACCTTGTCAACTTAATCTTTGATGATGACACAGGAGTCTGCATCACAGCTTCTTCGGAACCAACTGGTGCGTGACCAATCCTTGACACAGCACTTCAGATTGTAAGCCCCCCTCATTGATGCCTCCTCTACAAAGACACAGGACCTCGCAACACAGCCGTGCAGGTCCTCAGAACTGCCACTGCACGTCACATCCTTAACCCAGACCTCATACTGCCTCGGCTGCTCAACACATTCTTGACGCAGTACTCAGAACACTCTGCAACAAGGATTTAAGGTACTCTTGTTCAGCAGGTCTAACTAGGTACTTGCAGCTGGCCCATACTCCATCGCGGTTGGCCTGAAGTTGTGACTTTTTCTTTGTCTAGTGTGACCAGATATCCAGTTAGCGCTTGGTCTTTTTTGGAGCTATTTTCTCTTAAATGTTTAAAAGTCCATATCTCCGATTCTACTGATTATATTTTTGTTGTGTTACTCAATTGTTTTTTAATTTGGCGTGGGATTTCTTTTCTGTCATGTTTTCATTTATTACTATTTGAAGTGTTGCACAAATACTTTAAACATTGCCTACCTGTCTGCTGTGTGCCAGGCTACCAGAGGGATAGGCACAGGCTAATTTGGGGTTTGCTCATGGCTTCCCCCTGTCAAGGATTGTGGATGCTGCTTGATTAGGCTTTTGCCCCCCCCCCCCACCAGAAACCACATTTCTTACAAAGTGATTGCTAGAATGAGCCATATTGTTGCAAGATGTCTTGGGTCAGAGTGAAAGTTTGCTGTATAGCATATTTTTTTTAATTTTTTTTAAAGAATCTGTTTATTGGTTATTTCTTTCAGAAATACAGCAATACTTTATGTACAGCTGAATAACAACACAACTTTTGGAGATCACTGTTAAATAATATTGTTCAATTTCCACATTCTATCCTTGAAAAGGGAAAGAATCCACAATATTCCAACTTTGCAGTCATCAATCACATGTCCCTTCTAAAATATGCTACCCTCTTCCAAAACTCTGGTGTGTGCTCATCCCTCCCACCTCGCTCACTCCTCATCATCCGTAGATTCTCGCCATCCTTGGGTGCCCCTCCCCTCAAAGCTGGACAGCAGTGCTACCCAGTCATCCTCCAGCTTGTCGTCTGTTCGTACTCGTTTAAGGCAAATTTCCTCCACCAGCACCCATTCCCTTACATCTTTCTTTCAGTAGTCTAGCCCTGGTCCTGTGTGCCCCCTCCAGGTGATGGCAGTTCTACATTTTGCCAATAGTAGTACCAAGTGTGTGAACCTGTAGTCCATCTTTTTCCTTTGCATGCATGTACGTCCTCCAACAACCCCACCATAGGGCTCTGTTCTAAATTTATCCCACAAGCAGTCTCCAGATGTTGGAACACCTCACCCCAGTATGCTCTCACAGGTGGGCAGCTCCATGCGTAGTGCATGAAGGTTGCATTGTCTGCAGGCAGCGGGGGTTGTTTGGCGGCTTGGTATGGTCTATCCTATGAAGTAGGACTGGTGTATGTATGGTGTAAATAGTTGAAATGAGTTAACTAAACCTAGCGTTTGCAGACACCGTGCGCACCAACGACCACATCATGGTCCACTGTTTAACTATGAGAGGGGTCCCTAGATCTGTTTCCCATGCCTCCCTAGCCGGGTATTGTCTTATCGGTCTATCACACAATGCAGATTTGTATAAATGCAATATCAAGTGTCTTGCACCCCCAAGCTCCAGGAGTGCTCAAAGTACCAGCGACGAGGGCGGAGCAGTTGGATAACTCGGCCTTATCTCTTTAGCTATGTTGACTATACTAGCGTACACAAGAAACTGACCCTTCCCTAGGGTGAATGTCTCTGGCACAGTTTCAAAGGAGAGAAAGTCTTCTGCAGGGTAAAGGTCTCCCAATGTTTCACCCTCTCCCGCCCTCCAAACGGGTGTGTCCACAGTCGTGGTCAGCCTACAAAAGGCCGGTAAGTCCCAGAAAGTTAACACCCTGGCAAACTGAGCGTTTCCCAGAATCACTTAACAGTCCTTTCCCACAATGCTGGCGTATGTGTGATGAGAAATGGAATATTTTCTGTGGTTCGGCTGTCTGGGTGTAAGAGGAGTGGAAGCACCAGGAGCCTCTCACTATCCCCCAACAGTTCCTTCTCCCAATTTGGTCCCTCTGCCAGCCAATGGGAGGCATGTTGTATTTAGGAAACCAAGTAATACAATTCTATTTGTGGGACCGCCAGCCCTCCCTCCCGAGTTTTCAAGTGTAAATGTTCCCGGGCTACCCTGCATCCCCTCCAGAGCAGCGTTGTCAGCAATGAGTGTAAGCGACAGAACACCGCTCTTGGCCGTTGTATCAAACCTGTGCTGCAAAGTGCAGAGATAAAGGGGGAGTTACTTCGCAACTGCCACTCGTCTAATCAGGGAGAGTGCAAGCGTGTTCCAGAACAGTACTGATGCAAGAAGCCCTTCAGACATTTTGATCACATTGTAGCGCATTCATAATCACACCCCTTTTGCACCATGTAGGAAGCAGCTATTTTCTCCCTCAAAGCCCAACCAATTCTACTAAGACACCCAATCATACACAAAATAGTTTCTTTCAGATTAGTCTTTTAGTAAAATTGTGCTTGCATGCTCATTCTCTAATTTAGAGATATCAGAGTAAAACTGAATTTCATTATTGCAGAGTTTTGTTTTATAGTGATCCTCCACATATCTGAGCATATATCTCAAATATAGGTTTTTAGATTATCCCATATCAAATAGATAGGGATAGAAACCAGATTAATCCCCAGAAACACCTTTAGCAATGTAAGCATAATAGTAATATATTCCTTATCTATGAGGAGTCGTTCAAAAGTCCACTGAAACATATTTGAGCCAGAGTGGCAATGCTTAATTGACAGTATAAAGGGATCATGATCCGATTCCAACTTTGGGCATACCTCACTATCTGTATCATGAAGCATGTAAAACGGAGCCAGAATAAAGTAAATTCTATAATAATTATGGACATGTGAGTAATAAGTGAAAGGTTTAAGAAGCCATCAAGAATTAGGCAATCCATATATGCTCATCAGTGCTTTGATTGCATTACGAACCGTAAGCATACGAGGATTAGCACGATGATTGGTTATCCATTTGTAGTCAAAGATGCAATTAAAAACACCAAACTATTATTTAGCTGGACTGGCAATACAAGGATTTCAAATTAATCGCATAATAAATCTGAGGGTCATACTGATTGGGCCCATATATTGTACAGATATTGTATTTAATTTGATCAGTCTCAACCTATGTGATTGCCCTTCTCCCATATTTATCCTCTAGGGTTCTGCGCACTTTGAGAGAAAAAGTTTCAGTGCAAGTAGCCCCTCTGATAGATACTTGCTGTGAAGTTATGAACACAAGTTTGTAATCCAGGCATCTAAAGAGTGCACAAAACCTGTAAGCAAAATGCATTCCAGTAAGATACTGAATTTAATGTTTATATAGTTTTATCATCTCTTTGTTGAGTCACATTTTAGCAGTGCTACTGAGTCGTCTGACTTTCCAATGCATAATTTTAGTTGCCATCCTATGTAAGACTAAGCAGTGCACGTTGATCAGGTTAACAATTTGGCTATGGATATAGGTATAGTTACAGGCTACAGCCCCATCCAGAATTCATACATCGACTGTTGTAGATAAGATTGTGATAAGCTTCGCCTAAACTTTTCACCCCTTTTTAACCCTTCTCTGCCCCATCTTCCATACCCCACTACCCCAATTTGTCCCTCCCCCCCACAGAACGCCTCCCCATAGGAAAATCATCCTACCTATTGCTCTTGAGGAAGAAAAGCAGTTAGCTGCTCCTCACAGTCCAGAGCTGAGGCCTCTGGCCTGTGGTGAGTCATCTGGCCTAGTTACTAGGGGATGCCACCGCCATAGATGCACAAAACTCAGACAAACTAATCTAACCATAAACCTAGAGAAAAAATGTATCCCATTAACCAGTGACATCTCTGTATAGCATGATTAGGACAGAGTTAGCAGGCTAAATAATCCCACCGCCTATTAGAAGTATTACATCAAACTTTTATCCAGCTATAAGCAAAAGAATTATAATAGATGATACAGTGATAATAAATCTAACCTAAAAACCCAACCCAAATGCAACCCACAGACAGCCTATAAAGCCCAAGCCTCCTGTCATGGTGCACATTCAAATACCATTCTGTATTCAAGATTGTATTTTATATTGGACCCCCTAAACCACCTTAAGGAGACTGGAAGAGCTAGAGGAAATAGCATTTGAGGCAGAGCTCCTGTGATTGTGAGAGACATTTGCCTCAGGGTGGGTCCTAGTCTTCCGAGTCCATCGAAATACCAGATAACATATAGGTCTGGCTGTATCTAATCACTTTTATGTAAGCAGGTTTCTGTAGAAATATCTGAACTCCCAATTCTTGAATTGGAGTAATACATTTTCTAAGACATCATCTCCGCTCTTTTGTGGATTTGAAAAAGTCCAACTTCGCAAAGGAACTTGACATTGTTTACAGTGACGGGAGTGGAAGGCTTAGCCTTAGCACAAAACCTTTTCCAAAGAAGAAAGTTACCAATGTAAATCAGAATGGGTTGCAAATACTTTGACCGGGGCCGTGATGAATTACTCTACTGGAGTAGAAGCCAATGGGCCGCTGTATTTGGGAGTCCCAGTCAGAGAGATCAGGGAAAGCTTTCTGAAACAAAGTTACCAGAATTTGACAGGCATTATTTAATTCACAGTCTTCTTTGATGCCCAAGATCCATAGGTTATTGTAGTGTTGCCTATTTTCAAGGTCCTCAGTTCTTTTTTAGCATTCTCAGTATTCCAGCATTTTTTACATCTAGAGACTCTTGAATACGAGTCACTGCTTCCTCATTCTCAGCCTTTCTCGGTTCAAGAGCCTTGATGCGATCCAGAAATAGAGCAATGTCTTGAGCAACTAAGTTCACAATTTGTTACATCTTATCATTGTCATTCCTGAGCTATACCTATTGAGCTTGTGATTCCCTTTTACATTCTTGAATTGTCTGAAAAATGTCTTTCGAGGACGGCTTTCAGAATCCTGTGCCATAGTAGAGGAAGGACAAGCACCATTAGCTAGCTTCATCTGTACAGCTGACTTTAACAATCCCAGTGGGCTCTTAAGAGAAGGACTAGAAATAATTGAAGAGGAAGACCGAAACATGTTCTTCATCTGAGGGATCAACCCACTATTTGAGCTGCAGCTGATCAATGATGGAAGAGATGACTCAGGTTGTGCTAGCCCCCACCCCCCCCCATAGTTACTGAGTCTTTTGTGGTGACATTAGAATTAGGGAGATTAATGTGTTTCAATTGTCTCATACTTTTCAGGCAATACGTATCAAGCCCCCCCACCTCTCTCCTTATCACACAGTCCCTTTGATGCTCTTTGGAGCATACCATTCAGTTTGAGCGCACACTTGAGTTGTTTGGATCATCACAGACGAGCAGTCTGAATTGTATAGCACCAGTATTAGCAGAAATGGTCATATTTAGTGGTAGGTCCGTCTCTTAAAGGAGGGGGTTTTCTATGAGGGTTGCTGACAAGGACACTTTCCTTAATCCCATTGATATACCACTGTTGGCTGTCTCAGTCCTCTTCCATTTATCCCCACTAGACAGGATGGCAGGGGGATTAGCACTATTAGAATTATGGATGTAATTTAAGGGTCACAGATACGACCCCTGGCTTGCTGTTTGTGACTCCTCACACTGCCTTTGCAGCCCTTGGGCTCAGAGGTGGCCAAATCAGTGCCACGAACACGAGGGGCTCCCGTGCCTTCTATTTAGCCCATTTTTCTTTATACTAATAGTGAATAATATTCTGTTATTCAGTATTATTATAATAAACAAATCAAGCACTCTTAGCTGGATTGGGACCTTTGGTGGCATCCGTGGTAAGTAAAATGTTTTTAAATGCATGTTGTGTGTGCTTGCGGATGAGAGTGTGTTTATATGAGAGAGAGAGCATGTGTATATGTAAGAATGTATCATTATGGATAAGCATGTGAGTGTGAGTGAAAGTGAGTGAGAGTCAGTGACAGGTAGCGAGGGAGAATTTATGAGATTGAATCCCAGATTTACTATTCTTTGACACAAGGCAATGCTGCACTGAAGTTGTGTCAAAGGGAGAGAGAAGAATGCACTGGTGCACTTTTGCAGCCACAAGCCAAGCATACACCCTTGTGCCATAGCTTTCTCTGGAGCACATGTTCTGTACTAGAAGGGGTCCCATACAGTATACAAGCTATGCTTCAAGTTTTTTTTTCTCCAGTTTGTGTGTACTATGCAGCACACATGCAAAGTTGGAAAAATGAGGAGAAATTCAAACATTTCTCCTTATTATGCCTGACTTGAGGAGTCTTAAGATTTTGGAACAAATTTCTCTCTTCCAGTGGTTGTAGTTAGGGACTTACGTCAGATCCCATGGGTGGTTGCATGGGAATGCCCATGTAGCACCCATGCCCATTTGATGCCAAATAACGCAAGGCAGTGCATAACACAATTTTGCGTTAATTTTGGTTGCTATCCCTGTGTTGGATCATAAATCCCACCCTAACACTTGGCACCAGGGTTGTATTACAAAAGTGATGCAAACAAGGTGCAAAGAGCTTCTAAGCCTGCGTCTGAGTGTCAGTGCATATGAGTGAGATTAAGAGTGAATGTAAGTGAGTTAGTGAGAATGAATAGGAAAGAGTGTAAGTGTGTATGAAAGTGTGAGTGTAATATTAGGGTCATGTTCCATGTTTTACTGAAAAATATCAGGGTCAAGGATCATATGATTTCTATTTCCTGTGCTGCCATTAAGGTCAAAAGGTATGTGATGTCACTTACGCTACCTCTAGCATTTTGGTTCATCGAAGCCAAAGATTAGAACAAGGAGATATGAGACTGACATACACATAACTTTCAGAAGAAATTGAAAAGGCTTTGTTGTTAGTGTAATGATGAACTAGAAGAATATGACAACTCTTCCCAATGATCTCTGGGTTCCCATTATCATATGAATTAGGCAGTAGCAAAGGAAAAGCCTATGACACTGATGAGGTGGGTACTAGTGGGTACACGTGCACCAGCACAATTCATACTCATATCAGATAAATCAACAGGCAATATTACAAAAGAGAGGGTATCAGCAAGAAAGCTTTGGACTTCAAGGCCTTCTGGGTCACAGGCACCCTTCCCTTAATGGCAGTACAGTTATTAAAAGAAGAGCGTCTCAGAGTTATTTGGTTGCTTACTTGAAAATCCATAGCCTGTCTGAAGTGCAGATAGTACAGTGCCTTCGTGGTGTCCAAATATTGCAGTGGCTCAGAGATATCTTGGCAGTTCAGCATCTGCCCGATAGCACCTCTGATATCCTCCCCAGCTGGGAGCCAGTGCTGTCCCTGTAGCTGTTGGCCGTAGTCATTGGTTGGGAAGTAGAAGCTGACTCACTCAGTTTGGGAACCAGATGCATTCTGTTGTGGGCTCCTACCGCGGTGTATACTTCGACCTCACCAATGTAGCCCAAACCTGTTTCATTTACATATACTCCTAAAAAAGATTATTCCCTCTATTGATCTACTGGTTTTAGCATTGTGATTACTCATTGTCTTTGGGCAATTCTACATCTGGGTAGCCTTAGCCCCATCTGGCCTTTCGATTTCTTTTTTCTGTAGAAGAAGGATCACACTACTACTGCCCAAAGGGTCCCATTAGGGCTCACGCCCTCGATTGTCTAACCAGCCGTAATGCAAGGATGGCCATTCTATCGTCTGGGCTTCAGTTTTGGCAATTCCCCAGAGTGGAGAGGCCAGAGAACAGGAAGCTATTCCCTATTGAGAGGAAATAATCAGTGAGCATGGGAATGGTGGAAAATATATTTACCTTTCATCTTAATGGTGACAGAGGTCCAGGTTATCCTTCATGGTGATCGATTGGAAAGAGCCTTTTTAATTATAGGGACAAGGCCACTGTCCAAAATAAACTTCATGGTGTGGTCACCTTCCTCAAGATGGCGAGACTGGTATAAGTGGTGGTTTGAAGTTTTTGAGCCGTTACACTGAACATTGGAAAATCACAGATGTCAAACAGATGGGGCCTGCTGTTAAAGCCAGTAAGATCATGGTGTGTACATTTCAATGTTTCTTTCTTTCATTGCCCATAGCGTCCTTTACTGTGCATAATATAAAAATGCAAAATATCTTTCATGTGCTGTATGCAGAGGTAATCTGTAAATATGTAAAATTTGAAAGATAGTATTCAGTGTACTTTTTTGTACATATAAGGACAAGAATACTCCAGAGATCCCAGAATGGTATCAGTATCATCATGCACAGCTGCACACCAAGACAGTCTCAGTTCTGTTAAATGTCCAACCCAAACTGTCTCTTACCCCACCCATAATCCATGGATCAATTTAGTAAGTACCTGCACTTATTTATTCCCATTTAAAGCACTCATTAAACTACATATAGTTAAACTTTATAATCAGCAATAACATAGCTAGTATAAGAACGCATTTCAGCATTAGTAATTATTTAATCACATAATATATGAATTCATCATCATTAAATCTTAATCTCTGCCCCCATGCCTTGCAAATTTCAGCAATTTGAACTTCCTTGTTATTTTCTATTTAGCCCAAATGCAAGCCACTGCATAATATTTTATCACTAGATGGACAGTTCGGTGTAACACATTAAAGTGTTTCTTTACATCCAGTGACTTTAGTTATTCATATAACTGAATTAACCATTTATTTATGGCACAGCCTATTAAACTTTGCACCATTAAATGTGACTATTGGCAATAATACATTTTGCAAGGATAAGCACAGGCACTTTATCACTGGTAAGCTGTAGTAATTTGCACAGAGTTCTACAGCCAGCAAAAATATACGGTCCAGCAAAAGGCCAAAAATACAGGGTGACGACGGAGAAAGGTGGATTTCCTACCATATATAAAAACAATATATATATATATATATCTATAAGATAATGTTGAAAATATTTTGAAAGTAACAATAACCTTTGTTCAGGTGATAGATCTGTTTGAAGATTCATTATTAAATGGTGGACTTGGCCTTTAAAGAGGATCTGCCCTGACTGTGATTCATCTAGGTTCTATAAAGACAACAAGTGGATAGATTGCCCCGAATCTGGGTTTTGCTGTCAAGTGGTTGGATTTTATTAAAGAGCAGTGTAAAATGCAAGGCCAATGGAGTGAAATTTAAAATTCTGTAAGAATATCCCACATCATTCAAAAGATAAGTCACATTTGCAGCCAGGAACAGCTTGAGCCTGTCAAACAAATAAAGTGGTCAGTGGTGAAGCAAGAAAAGCAAGTAGAAATCGTGAACATTTTTCTGGATGCAGTTCAGCAAACCACCAGTGTAACTACTGTAGCAAATGCCTGGGATTCACTGGCTGACTGCTTGAGGAATAACTTAAACTGTTTAATAGCGAGAGAAAAGAGCAAGCCATGTGCACTCTTTAATCAGGCACCAGATAGAACGCACCAAATAATGGAACTAAAGCACAATTTAAACAAACCCTTGCGGTAGGTGAGCAATGACAAAGGGAAAAATAAAGGCCTGCTAACTAGGATCATCACAATCCGCCTGGAATATAGAAAAGCCCTCTATGCTCAAATGAGGGATGAGGAAGTCAAGAGGTGGGTCAACACATATGAGGTTATAAAATCCAGGAACCCAAGGAAATTTTGGCTATGGGTCAATAAATGCTCCAAGCCGATTCATCAGATGATCAATGCCAACATTGCACCTGGGGAATGGGAAACCTACATAAAATGTCTATGTGGACTCCACAATGCCCCATAGCATGCGAGTCTTAAAAAAAACAATCCAGTTGGTTGCACAAGACAATCTGAGCCAGACCGTGAAGACTTTGAACAAACGATTTGTGAGACCACACTCCCAATAACCTCAACCCAAGCAGCGCTGGGAATCAGATCACTGCGCGCAGGAGGCACACCAGGTCCAAGCGACATTCCTGCTACCGTATAGAAGTGGGCCCCTTTTCAATAGGCTGCAGTGATGGCACCATTATTTCAGGAGTGCCGACTTAGGGGGAGCATCCCGGCAACATGGAGGGGTGCTCACCTGGTCCCAATCCATTTGCAATGCAATAGGTCTCGCATTTGTGAGAGTTAGAGCTATTGGCATTGTAAATGACAATGGCCCTCATTATGACTTCGGTGGTTAATTTTGTTGACCGCTGAAGTCACTGCCACCATATGACCGCTAGTGTTGGCGGTCGGAAGACTGCCATATTATGACTGCTGGCTGCTCTCCACCACTATTTGGCGGGGAAGCCGCCAGAAGCCACACTGACAGTAAACAGTCTAGTGGAGCTTGCTCCACCGCCACGTCACCACAACACCGCCCGCCGTATTAGAACATTGTAAACGGTGTGGCGGTGTGTTGGTGGGGTGCTGGCAGCGGAGCAAGCACCATGGACCCTGTTCCCTCCCGAGCGACCACCAGGTAAGGTGATCGTCCGACGGAGGGGGGGGGGGGCTGTTGAGTGTTGTGTGTGTGAATGGGTGTGTGAGTGTGTGAGAGAGAGAATGAAGGGGGGTGAGGCGGGTGTTGTGTGTGTGCAAGTGTCTGTGTGCTTGTGTGATTGCCTGGGGTGGCGGGAGTGTCGTGGCTGTGTGTGTATGTGAATGAGTGAGCATGGATGTGTACGTGTATGTCCTACATGGAGGGGGGGGTCGGGGAGTCCTATTGTGGCAACAGAAATTAGTATTCCTGTCACCAGTATCCTTTCCGCCAGGGATTTCATGGCAGGGCTGCTGCCACGGACTCCCTGGCGGAAAGAATACTCATAATACTGCGTGGCCACAGTTTGTTTAAAACACCTCCTGCCCATGTTTACTGTTACTATCCAGGATTGACTTTGAGATGTAGTCCTTGGGGTGTTTACCCATATAAACAAACACACATATATTCCTATAGCCACGGGGAGGCATGGTAAAGCATCGAGAGGAACACCAGTAGAAGCAGGAGTGAGGAAAGGGCCTCTTGATAGGGTCAGGAGATATTTTCTTGACATTGATTTTCCATGTACTTGGTAATCACAACAATCGGAAATAATGCATAGTGTTTACATCCAATGATGCATGGGAACTTAGTAGAGTGGTTACATGAAGACTGGGGCTGGAAAAGAGGAGAGCAGGTTAAACATTACTGGATTGTGACAGACGATGCGTGGATCATTATACACAGAAGTACAGAGGGTGCTGGGGAAAAGCTCGAGTGCTGTTTTAGGCAGCGCTTCTGGAAGTGGCATCTTCAAGGTCACAGTATCTGTGAGGGGACTGTCATCAAAGCCATGACACCAGTAAATACTGAGAGGAGGAAGTGAGTTTGCTCCACTTTTGTGCCCTATGATACGCTGCTTCTCTCACTGTGGCACCCTTAGCTAGCTTCTTTGCGCTACAGGTTTAGGAAAATGGCTGCCTGTACTAACTGATCTCTATTTGAAGAGACCAAATTTACATCCTAAGGCTAGATGTTTTTTGCTATCAAGCTTGAGGCAGTGAAGTGCTTGAGTCTGGGGTCACGACTCCTTTTCCACCATTTTGGAGACAACAACTTTTGCCGCCTTCTTGCCTAGAAGTAACCTATGTGCTTGGTTAGTGACCGTGGCGGAGGGGCATCTCCCCCTGGATGAGCCAGCAGATGAAAAATAAAGCGATAGCTCAGCCATTGGGTGCAGGGAGGGGCGGAGGTGGGAGAGTGCACTAAGTGTGCAAGTGTGTTTGGCCGGCCAAACACACATGCACACTTGGGTTTCTCCAACTTGGCTGTATACACAACCGGGCAGAAGAAACAGCACAGACCCCAGGCTTGTGTCTGAGCGGCAGTGATTGACACTCAGACTAACCCTGACGCTGCTTACATGCTATGTTTAGCATATAAGCAGTGCCAGGATTGCTGGGGAGCCTGTGCTGGTGTCCCAGCATATGCTGGGACACCACAAGAGCATCGAGGCAGCAGGAGACAGCAATGGGAGACAGGTGGTGCACGGTAAGTGGTTTCTTTTCTTTTTAAAAAAAATGTTTTCCTTCGCTGTTCCCCACACCCCACACCCCTCTTTGACATATGCGGCGGCCGCCACAGTTGGTGACCCTGTGGAGTTTACCAAGAGCACGTGCTATCGCCTAGTGTTCAGCTCTACTCAAGTCAGTTGGTTAATGCACCCACTACAGAGGTCTTGACAGAAAAAGAATGCCACAGATTACAATCCTGATACACCTTTTTCATCTCTTCATCTCTGCAAGGTCGATGCAAATGAATTATAGCAATTTTGTTAAGAATGGCACCCGCTTTGCAGCCCTACGAAACAGCAGAACCTGTATTACCAAGCGCTATATAAAAGTAAAAAAAATAGTTATTCCCAGCCTGCCCTGTAACGCACCAGACATAGTACCCTAGGGAAGAGGATGTGACGTAAGGGCCAGAGTTACCGACTTTGGAGCTGTGGAACACGGTTTGAGTGTTGGCGCCGGGTCAACATCTTGTGATTCTGGGTAGATCACTTAGGGGCATATTTATACTCTGTTTGTGCCGAATGTGCGTCAAAACGTTTGACGCACATTCAGCGCAAACCTTGCCCCATATTTAAACTATGATGCCAGACCCCACGGATGTAAAAAAACCTCAGTGTGTGTCATTTTTTGGATGCGAGAAACCGACTTGCGTTAATGACATGCAAGGTAGGCGTTCCCGTCCAAAAAATGACTTTAAGGCCTGTGTGCCTTATTTATGCTCCCGCGTCATTTGACACACAGGAGGGGGCGGGCCTTAAAAAACGGCACACAGCCTGATGTGCGCCATTTTTTAACGCCTGGGTGAGGGCAGGCGTTAAGGGACCTGTGGGCTCACTTCCATGGTCTCTGACCATGGAAGCAGTACAGTGGTGCCCTTCCCTGCCCCCCTGCCACCCTCGCCCACCCCAGGAGGACACCCATGGATGGGGGGACCTGTCCCAGGTAAGTTGAGGTAAGTATAATTTTTTTATTTTTTAAAGTGGGATGGGGGCCCTAATTTGGGCCCCCCTACATGCCACTGTTCCCAATGACCATGCCCAGGGGACAGACGTCCCCTGGGCATTGCCATTGGGCAAGAGGGCATGTCTCCTGCCTTTGCTAAGACAGGAGTCATTTCAATTGGGGTTGTGCGTCAGAAAATAGCGCAAGTCCGGTTTGAGCCATGATTTTTGACTCAAACCTGACTTGCAACATTTTTTGACGCACAATCCCCATTATTCCCTACGCCGGCGCTGCCTGGTTTGAGTCAAATGTTTTTTTACTCTGACCAGCCTGCAGCCCCGGCTAACGTCAATCCTTAAATAAGGCGCCTGCATGGTGCGTAGGAATGGCATTAGCCGGAAGTACATTTTTTTACGCAAACCAGCGTCAAAAAGTATAAATATGGGGCTTAATCTCCCCTTGCTACCAAAAATGAATGTGTCTTGTGTAATGTAACTGGTGCTTACTTAAAGTGCTGTAATACATTTGTATCGAGTTTGCGCTATATAAAACTACAAAAAATAAAAAAATAAAGTGTTCTAATACCTTTGTGTCGAGGTGGCGCTACATGAAACTGCAAAACAAAAATACAAAAAGACCCCACAGACATCGCAAAGAAACAGAAAGTTGCCTGAAGCCAAGGAAGATGAAGAAACAACAATACACCATGACCACGAAGCGGCGAGACAAAAGAAAACAAGAGGGTACAGGGCAAGTGGCCACAGTGGCACAGGAATTAACAAATGATAGCGGGATGAGGGTGATTCGGTGGTGGGACTTGCAAGAATACAGCTGGGAGTGAGATTTTAGCGCTCTGGATGAAGTAGTGGGGTGCGTGTACAGTGCCCCTGAGCTCAGCATTGTAAGCACATTGACTCACAGGAGCAGTAAACCAAAAAAAAAAAGTCCCCCAAAGAACAGATAAAAACAACAAAGCAGAATTATACAGTAGTTAGTCCCTGCTCCCAAAGAAAAAAAGGAGGGACAAAGAGGCATGACTGCAAGCAATGATTTTTAAATGACACTGAAATGAACAAATGAAATGGCTTTAAGACCACAGAAGTAAGTATACTAAAAGTATAGAAGAATCCATACGCTTACGCTTGACCTAAAAAAGGATTTTGAGCATGCCTGGGCAACTACCGACTGATTGCACTATTGGATGCTGAAGGGAAGTGTTATGCCAGTATACTAAATTGAGAACTTCAGGTCTGGATGGAAGTAAGGAAATTGATACTCCTGTCCCAAATGGTATTTCAAAAAGGCTGCCACAATGAAGACAATTTAATTTGTATCGCCCACTTGATTGAAGATGCAATGACAGCCAAGGGGAGGGCCCTCTATGCGAGGTTCATTGATTTCCAGACTGCATTGGATAGCGTGTCTCAGGGAAAACTTTGGGTGAAACTCAGCAACTGGGGCATCCTGCGGAACCTGCTAAAAGCAATCATTATCCTCTACTCAGACACCTGGGTAAAGATAAGGGTTAGTTCTGGATGGGCCATCACAAGCAAAATCGGGCCAAACAAGGGCTTGAAGCAAGATTACATATTGGCATTACTTCCATTCAGTCTATATCTGGCAGACCTTCCAGACCACCTGGCGTCAGTGAGAGCATTCCCACCCAAATTGGCCGGCCTCGAAATGCATTAACTCCAATATACGGATGACATGGTCTTGCCAGACCAAACTCTGATTGGCCTCCAAAGACTCTTTACAGCGCTAACAGGCTACAGTAAGGCAGTTGACAGTGAATATAACCAAAACAAAGGTGATGATAGTCTCATGGAAACTGACAAAAAAGGGACCTGGTTTATTCAGGGAAAGGCCGTTGAGGTAGTGACTTCCTATAAATATTTGGGAGTCTGGCTGGACCACAGGGGCGGCCTGGTAGGTCAAATAACTGCTTAGCAGATGGTTGCCACCTCCCTAGAAAGGGCCTTCTGCAAAATAAAACACAATCTATGAATACCCCGGATCTATTGCCATTGTTGAGGCTAATAGGATGTAAATCCCTCCCCACTGTGCCTTATGGGATTCTGACCTTTAGAAACAAAATGGCCAACTGGCTAGATAAAGCACACTTGTCATGCTATAGAAGAGTTTTTTGGCACCCAA
Source organism: Pleurodeles waltl (assembly GCF_031143425.1). Taxonomy (NCBI): domain Eukaryota; kingdom Metazoa; phylum Chordata; class Amphibia; order Caudata; family Salamandridae; genus Pleurodeles; species Pleurodeles waltl. The sequence goes on from NC_090437.1 coordinate 967,126,677, forward strand.
ATTGCACTTCACATGCTCAAACCCGGCTAGAGTTTAGACTAATTTCGCAAAAGTGGCTGCTAAAAGCTAAGTTTTTAGCTTACAGTTTGAAAGCCAAGCAGGCAAGGGTATGCACGCTCAAAAACCCCATTTGGAAACTAATAAGCAAGCTGGAAACAAACTGGCATAAGTTTCTTACCCAGGCCTTGGAGGATCTAGAGGCACACACAATCTGAACAAGTGGGCTTCCATGGCAGCCAAACTGTTGATTAAACAAACCAGGCTAATCTCAGCAAAGCAAGATGCACATGCAGTGAAACATCTGGGCCATGGCAGACTGGCTTCGATGTATGAGCCAGGGCCTCTGCCTCTCTACTTATCCTTGCCCATTATTCAAACCTTAAAATTACAATTAATGGACTGGTGCTTTGGGCTAGTGCCCTTGAAGGCATATTGGTACAGGCGGAGGAACTTGGTGGAGGAGAACAAACGATGTGCCAAGAGTGAAGAGTCTTTGGCCCATGTGCTATGCATCTGCGAGGAATTGATAGCATTAAGAAAGTTCTGGCTTTGGTTGCTAGGGCAAACTGTAAACGTCTGGACTTGTCAAGAAGCCATAAAGATCTGTCAGAGAGGGGAATCAGTGGAAGTAGCAGCTCAATTCATGAAGTTCATGAAAGCGGCAGCAGGGCTGTTTAGCCCCCGGCAACCGTTAAGGGACTGCTCGAGGACAGAACTTTCACAATAACTGCTAAGTTACGACTTCACTCATGTGATCTCAGGTTTTAAAGCTGAAATGAACTCCATGTCGGCTTTTATTGGATGATTTATCTTGTAGGTGTTGTTACTTTTACTACATTGTTTTTTTATCAACATATAAAGGTTTTTATTTTGTAATGATTATAAGTAATTGTGCAATGAATAAACAATCCAAATCTGAATCCCAGATCATTATGCAGGAGGGCTAATTATCTCCATCACTTACACCTTTTGGTTGAATGGTTCTTTGAATATAGGATAAGTCAAAAGGATATGTTTTGATTGTAAATGTAATAATAAAAAAATAGATGCTTTTACTATTATTTGAGTTAGATATTCAATATCCCAGGAGTCACATTAGCCGATTAAAATGTAAATCTAGATTCACCCCCCAACTTAACCTTGGCAGTGCACTGGATGTTTTCTTCAGGCAGTAATAAGAGACATAGAGGTAGCAGAAGAAGAATAGGAAAAGGAACCAGAGTCTTGGATTTAACCTAACACACAAGGAAAGGTAAGTGTTGAAGTAGGTACAGAGTGACACCAAGATTATAATTGATGGGGGCCATAAAGGAGGTTATATAATGCAATTTTCAGACTACAATAATGAAATCATGTCACAATTTATAATCAGGAATGTTACATGAGATTGGATTATAACCCAGTGAATGAGTTTAGTAATATGATCAATATACAATTGAATGATCAGTTTGGATTGCGTCTGCTCAAAGATGATGAATACACATATCTAAAAGTCTACAGACCAGGATATCCGTATTAAATTACACAAAATAGAAATGTAGGGGAATACCATTGTCCCCCAGTCTCCTAATCAACACTAAACCTAATTCACCACGGGGGGGAGATATTGTGATTCACACTATTAGACCTGGTCTACCATTATTCATTTAAATGACCACATATTCTTTTTATGGATGAATAGACCTCACCCACAGTTTTGGTATGCTTCCTCCTCGGCCTGTCTGTCCTGTCTGGTTGAGATAATACTAACCCGGCAGCCTTAACCTTGGCCCAAGAGAAAAAATATTTTCCTGGGTAATGGAGTTCAAAATAATGTGTCTCCTAGTAATGTAGGGAACCAGTCAGAACTAATTCTCCACGAAGAGAATATGCGTTCAGGTAGATGATTAATAGTACACCAGGTCTAATAGTGTGAATCAGGATATCTTTATTTCTATACCTGATCTAAAATTTACAAGGACGCAACCTTTCCACATGGATGCCCCTTAATATCTGCTATCAATTCAGATATGGAAAAAAATTCAGAATATGTAAACGGTATCTGAAGACCATATTTAATGAATTTCCCATCTTACATCAAAGACACCCATGAATGATCTAATGCGGGAAGAGAATATGTTTTTATTATATTTGATCTTATGTCACTGTATGTGAAAGTAAATAAAAATGGGGCATGACCTCTCTGACATTCTTCTTGAACAAACAACCTGGTAATTACTATACACATATGTTTCTGGCCATGATGTATACTATCCTGAGCAACAATATATATTTACATGAAGGAGTCTGCTATCAACAGACCCACGGCACTGGTGTGGGATCCAGTTTTGGTCTGTCCTACGCCAGCCTATTTATTAGATGGTTTGAGAGATAGCACACCTGGAAACGTCTGTGGTGGCCAAATTGACAGATGCAATCTTTTTTTGGGGTAATTTCATAAATAATATTCTGTTGATATGGACAGGAACAATGGTAGCATTGGAACAATTCATTGGTCACTTGAACCTCAATCCTTATGATATGCATTTTGATTTATGAATTATAATAGTTTAGGAATTGTGTTTCTGGATGTGGAACTGTATGTATCTATAATAGGCTTGAGAGTAGGGCACACAGAAAGTGGACATTGTGTAAATACATTCTACATCCTTCTAGCTCTCACCCTTAGGAACAAGTAAGCATGACCCCCCATGGAAAAATAAGACTAAGAAGGAATTGGAGCTAAAATAAAAAATTGTTAAAAACATCTATGCCATGAAAATAAGAGCTAAATAGAGGGTTTAGGATGATAGCACTGGGGAGAAAGTAGCAAAGAAAGTGATGAGGGTTGATAGAGCATCTGTGCTGAACCCCCAAAGCAAAAGGGAAGGTTTATCAAAATCACAAGGTACCTGCGAGATTAATCACATCATATGGTGATGGAATTGTGATGCTCTACCTGATACTTATCAGGCACTGGCAAATGCTTACTAGAAAACTGCAGATAGAACAGTGGATCATCAAATCCATGAGTATTACTTTTCTCAGAAATACCATGTTACAGTGTCAGGCATAGTCCTGAAATTTGGATTATACTAGGCAAAAGGGCATTTTCAGATGTGGTAGCTGTTCAATGTGTTGTTTTACCCTAGATAAGTGTGTACATTTTCAGTATAACACCTATTAATATATTTTGGATTAGGTGTTATATATCCTGTATTACCGGCTGTGTGGTTAATGCCATCATATATAAATGTGGTAAAATATACTTCAAGAGTACAATTCGCCCCGCCCCCTTAAATAGACGATTGCAGAGCCTATAAGGGTTGTAAGAGAAAAGAATACTTGTCATTTGTTGGCTGTCCATTATATGGTATGTCAGAATAGATAATTGGACTTGCATGTTAAATTTCATGGTTTACAATTTTGTGAGAAAAGATTTCAGAAGGAGTGATAGAGACGTTTATAGGCACGCTTTATTATAAATTTAAAAGCAGTTGAGAAGAAAATAAAGGTTGATCATGAATTTCAGTATTTTTTTAAGTTAATACACAGAAATGATTGTACAACGAAGATTGTGAAAAAAAGGTGTTATTATTTAAGATGTTTTTTAACTATTGTACAAATATGCAGATAACCATTTTGTTATGGCATGTCCCATTGACATAAGCTCCTGAGAAGAATATGAGATTAAATATAAGGAGTTTGTTATATAGACGCAATACTCGTGTTAGGCATTTTCGATATAATGTATATTATTCCTTCTCTATGTAACATAGAGTGTCCATGAAATTATGTCCATATCCAGTACTTACTTTTGGCCTTTACTTTTAGAAATATATTGGTAAGCAAAATCTGTAGCCAATTCTATCTTTTTCGCTTTTATAATCTACTACTACCGTATCATGAATACTCAGCCACGTGACATAATTTAGAAAACTGGAAATAGTTTTGGAATGTAGGGGGTCATTACAACATTGGCGGTAAAAGCCGCTTACCGCCGTGCAGAAGACCACCAACACACCGTCGTGGCTGCGCAATTCCGCCACAGCTATTACGACCCACATCCCGAAAATCCGACAAAATTCAGACACCCACACAAGTCCACCACACCAAAGATCAGTGATAAACTGGTGAAAACAAAACCTCCACCATCACGCCAACAGAAATATGCCCATGCTATCACGACCCATGAATCCACGCGGCGGTCTTTCAACCGCGGTATTCCATTGGTGGTGCACACCGCCGCGCTCAAAATACACACACTCTTACAAAACACAGCCACATTGGACAATTCGAAATACACACACCTGATACACATACACACACCACTCCCACACACCCAATACAATATAAAACACCCACCCACATCACCCACAAACCCCTACGACCAAAAATTCAGAAAGAAGGCCAGAGAGAGACACCACCATCCACAAACTTGCAGCCACAGGCACTCAACACCATCACCCATACTACTTCCACGCACAAAACACCACACACCACTACATATCACCACACTTATCACCACATACACCACCCCACACTTCACCTACACCACCCCATGGCACCGCAAAGACACCCCAGGTTCTCGGAGGCGGAGCTCAGGGTCATGGTGGAAGAAATCGTCCGGGTAGAGCCACAGCTATTTGGATCACAGGTGCAGCACACTTCCATAGCTAGGAAGATGGAGCTATGGCAAAGAATAGTCGACAGGGTCAACGCAGTGGGACAGCACTCAAGAAATCTGGACGACATCAGGAAGAGGTGGAACGACCTACGGGGGAAGGTGCGTTCCGTGGTCTCAAGACACAACATCGCGGTACAGCGGACTGGCGGCAGACCCCCGCCTCCTCCCCCACAACTAACAACATGGGAGGAGCAGGTCTTGACTATTCAGAGGAGTCGGTGGATGAATGGACTCTGGTAAGTCAAATCTTAAATATCATATCCCCCAACCTACCTGCATGCTATCACAGACCCTCGCCCCCTCCCCTATCACTCCAACTCCTCACAAATAACACAAACCACCCATCTCAACACCAAGCCCTGCATGACACAACAAAGGATGGACACCCATCACTAAAGCATGCCCACTGCACATACCCATAACACCCCCCTCAACCATCATCACACAAGCCCCCACACAGGAATGCTAGCACTGGGGTACACGGTCACCCACCCATTGCACACCATGACACACACAGATGCAATAATCATGATTTTACACCCCTGCAGGACTACTACCCAGCGTCACCAGACAGGAGGGTCCAGACATCTCCACCCCACCCACAGAAGAGGCCCACAGTGACGACAGCAGCTCTGTCCAACTGGATCCAGATGACCAGCCTGGACCATTGTGGGCCTTGGGACAGTCGGTTCCCCACACCCAGTCACAGGCCACCACAGACCTTCTTCCCTCTGGTAACACCAGCACAGCACCCACCCAGCGGGCCCATACCTCCGTCCCCAGGACACGTCAATCAGCTGTGTGTCCACCACTACAGGGAACCCAGGATAACCCACCACCCCAACAACAACAGGGACCTGGGGGCAGTTGTAGTGGGCACACGGTCCAGAGGACGGAGGCCCAGGAACACAGGGGAACTGGGAAGGCTGCTGTGCGACAGGGGGCGGACAGGCCAAGGGAACCCACTTTCCACGAGGCCCTCTCCTCCATCATGGGAGCATACCACCACTCCCAGGAGACAATGGCAATGGTCCTGGCCAAGTTTCAGGAGACCCAGCGGCTGTAGGAGGAACAGTATTTGGGGTTCAGGAAGGAACTCAGAACCATCAGCTCTGCCCTGGGCACCATCGTAGGGGTGCTGAAGGAGATACTTAACACCAGGAGGGGCACTGTGGCACTCCAAGGGCCTCTGACACTAGCATGGACGTTGAACTGCCTCCACCTCCGCCGGCGCTAGTGGACAGGACGCCCCGCCACAGGACCACCACACCAGCACCCCATCCCCTGCAGACGGAGAACCACCCCGCAAACGGTCCCTGAGATCCAGGAACAATACAGAGCACGATGCCAAGACCCCCGCCAAGAAATGAGACCACCCTGATTGTCATCCTACTGTCCCACTTTATAACCCTGTCCATATTGGAACTGCCCCAGCTCCACTTCCTATGCCCATATGGGCAATGCACCTATGAGACTAATAGACTGGACTCTGCCATGGACATTCCTCCACCATCACCCCTCACCATTTTACAACCCCCCCTCCAATATTGAGCACTTCAATAAACACCCTTGAAGCACAAAACAATCTGGAGTCAGTCTGTGATTTCGAAAATGTGTATTAGCAATGACAGTGACAAAATGCGTTTTCAAATGTAATGTCAACATACCTATGTCACACATCTCAAGTCCATGAGGAATCTAAGCAGATGACACACGTTGGAAACCACACCTGTGAAACCGTAAGGGAAATGTACAACTCAGTTACCATATACTGGTTGAAATCGACAGACAGGATAGAGGTAGAAGTGTTAAAGTACTTGTAGTAGGCAGGAATGTGTTCTCACCTGTGTGTCACTGGAAATATTGCTGGATAACTGAATCCCTGTTGTCAATGTCTTCTTCCTCTGCTTCCTCCTCATCACTGTCCACAGGCTCCACATCTGCCACAACACCGTCATCTGGACCATCCTCCTGCAGAAAAGGCACCTGTCGTCGCAAAGCCAAGTTGTGAAGCATACAGCAGGCCACGATGATCTGGCACACCTTCCTTGGTGAGTAGAATAGGGAACCACCTGTCATATGGAGGCACCTGAACCTGGCCTTCAGGAGGCCGAAGGTGCGCTCGATCACCCTCCTAGTCTGCCCATGGGCCTCATTGTAGCGTTCCTCTGCCCTGATCCCGGGATTCCTCACTGGGGTCAGTAGCCATGACAGGTTGGGGTAACCAGAGTCCCCTAATAGCCACACCCGGTGCCTCTGGAGTTGACCCATCACATAAGGGATGCTGCTATTCCGCAGGATGTCGGCGTCATGCACAGAGCCAGGGAACATAGCATTTACCTGGGAGATGTACTGGTCTGCCAAACATACCATCTGTACATTCATCGAATGATAACTCTTCCGGTTCCTGTACACCTGTTCACTCCTGTGGGGGGGGGACCAGAGCTACATGGGGCCCATCAATGGCACCTATGATGTTGGAAATATGTCCAAGGGCATAAAAGTCACCTTTAACTGTAGGCAAATCCTCCACCTGAGGGAAAACGATGTAGCTCCGCATGTGTTTCAGCAGGGCAGACAACACTCTGGACAACACGTTGGAAAACATAGGCTGGGACATCCCTGATGCCATGGCCACTGTTGTTTGAAATTACCCACTTGCAAGGAAATGGAGCACTGATAGCACCTGCACTTGAGGGGGGATCCCTGTGGGATGGCGGATTACTGACATCAGGTCTGGCTCCAACTGGGCACACAGTTCCTGGATTGTGGCACGGTCAAACCTGTAGGTGATGATCAAATGTCTCTCCTCCATTGTCGACAGGTCCACCAGCGGTTGGTACACCGGAGGACTCCGCCATCTCCTCACATGTCCCAGCGGACGGTGCCTAGGAATGACAACAGCGACCACAGAGTCAAACAACTCAGAGGTATGTACCCACAGTCTACACAGAATACCATTCATACACAAAATCTAGCCTGTATTTGTGTTGTGCAACAAGGCCTAGGTCTGTGTGACGCAGTTGGTAATTAGGCCATGTGGGCCCCTGAAATGGCGGCTGCCTGACCTCTAAAGTGGGACAATGGGATGTGAGGTAACTGCGCTGGCGTTGTACACCATCGCGGTAGGCGGTCGAAGACCGCGGCGCAAAGCTGCATTGGTTAACATTGGACCCTATGGGTCCCAGGAGCCAATGACAATGTACGCTGGTGGTGATGGTAAGCACCGCCGGGACGTGATCGCCGCGGACGTGACCGCCATTTTCTAGCTGTTCAATCACTCGATACCTGATCTTTGACAGGAGAGGACCTACACTGCAAGTGCTGCTGTGACCTCGGTCTGGAAGAGACAATGGCTCGTGCGTCTGGGGAAAGGGCCCTGCCTTCACTGCAGAGGAGTTGGAGAAGCTCGTGGACGGGGTCCTCTCCCAGTACACGCTACTCTACGGTCCTCCAGACCAACAGGTAAGTACACAGGAAGCACGTTGTATGGGCTATGCCTGGGTGGAGAGGACTGGTTGTAAGAAGGAAGGGGGCACAGTTCTGCGTGCATGAAGGACTGTGAATGCATGTGCCACATGGCAAGGGTAGGGATGTGGGCCACTCACTTCGACGGTGCAGTTGGTAATGACTGCTCTTCTTCCCCTGTACATGTCATGTAGGTCAGCGCCCACCAGAAGAAGGATATTTGGCGTGCCATCGCCAAGGACGTCCGGACCCTGGGGGTCCACCACAGACAGAGCACCCACTGCCAGAAAAGATGGGAGGACATTTGCCGCTGGAGCAAGAAGACGGCGGAGTCTCAGCTGGGGATGGCCTCCCAATGTGGGAGGGGTGCCTGTCGAACCATGACCCCCCTGATGTTCCGGATCCTGGCGGTGGCCTACTCTGAGTTGAATGGGCGCTTGAGGGCATCACAGCAGACACAAGGGGGTGAGTACAACATCATTCAGCGGACTTTGCGCGCAGTGAAGGTGTCTGGGTGGGGCAGGAGGTCTGTGGGTTTCCCTAGGCCAGGGTGAGTTCCGTAGGCTAGGCCCCTCCGTAATGCAGGCCATGTGGCACCCCACCCCACCTCTGTAGAGTGCCAAGTACAGGTATACATGCCCCTTTGTCATCTATGTGTGAAGATGTCGCCTATAGCCATGTAGGCCATATTCCAGGAATTGCATCTGTAGAGACCAACAGCGCGACGTAGTGCAGGGGGCTGCTGTGTCTGTATTGTCTGCCAACGGTAGCGGTAAGCCATGCACTCAACCTGTCTTTCTTCTGCCGTCCCCCCCCTCTTTGTGGTCTCCCTGTTCTTGTGTGCATCAGCATCATCAGACGGAGGTACAGTGGCACCGGAGCATGAGGGAGCTGCATCCCACATGGCCATGGAGGGCCACACCACGGACTCCTAATACACCAGTGGGACAGAGGGCGAGGGGAGCAACACGGCGGTCACAGGATCTGCAACCAGCGACACGGGCTCGTCCTCCGATGGGAGCTCCCTTGTGGTGGCGGCAAAATCTGTGCCCCCCACTTCTCCAGGTACAGCCGCCACCCCCCCTACCAGCACCGCCCTCCCAGCAGCCCCTCAGCCTTCGCCCCCCTGCCCGCTCACCCAGGAGGGTGGGCATCACCTTCGCGCCAGGCACCTTAGCCCCTGCCACTGTCACCTCTGCTGCCCTCAGTGAGGAGGCCATTGACCTCCTCAGGTCCCTCACTGTTGGGCAGTCTACCATTTTGAATGCCATCCAGGGTGTAGAAAGGGAATTGCAACACACAAATGCATTCCTGGAGGGCATTCATTCTGGTCAGGCTGCCCTTCATCGAACCCTGCAAACTCTGGCCTCAGCACTGATGGCAGCCATTGTCCCTGTCTCTAGCCTCCCCCCTCCAACTTCCTCCACCCAGACCCAATCCCCTGTACCCCAGCCTATCCCAAGCACACCATCAGACCAGCCTGCACACACCTCACCACACAAGGGAAGCTCAGGCAAACTTAAGCACCACACATCCCACAGGCACTCACGCAAGCATCACACACATACAGTCACACCAACATCCAGTCACACCAACATCCACTGCCTCCACTGTGTCCCCCTCCTCCTCGTCTCCCTCCTCCCTCCCAGTCTCATCTACACTCTCACCTGCATGCACTACCACTACAGCCACTACGTCCCGCACCAGCACACCCACCACCACACCCCGCTCACGTGCACTCACCACCCCCACTCCCATTTACACGTCCCCTGTGTCCTCTCCCAGTGTGTCTGTGACGCCCCCTCCGAAGATACACAAACGCAGGCACACACCCACCCAACAGCCATCCACCTCACAACAGCCTCCAGCCCATGCACCTTCACCCAAAGTCACCAAACGTACACCTCCTACAACCACTACCTCTTCCTCCACTCCCAAACCCCCTCCAGCTACCCGTCCCAGTGTTCCTAAGCAACTTTTCCTGGCCAACCTTGACCTCTTTCCAACCCCCCCTCCAACTCATAGGTCCCGTACTAGCACCTCAGCCAAAAAATCTCTGGGACCAGTGGTGCCTGTTACAGGTATGTGGAGTGCACCGGCCACCAGGACAGCCAGTGTGGCATGGAGCCACAGCACAGCCAGTCCCCTCCCCTGTGAAGCACCAGAAGTTGGACAGTGCCCGGTGGGAGAGGGGGAAGACTCCAGCCAGCAAAGCCACTCACAAGTGTCCCGGGGGGAGTGTCGACTCAGCTGTGACTCCTCCCAAGGTGAGGAAGGGGCAGAAGAAATCTCCAAAGTCTGGGAGGAGCAGCACGGCGGAGAAGACCGCCATCATCCCCGCTGCCCAGGAGGCCACCGCCAGCCCAATCGTCACAGGCCAGGAGGCCACCGCCAGAGTCACTGCCCAGGAGACCAGCCCAATCGTCACTGGCCAGGAGGCCGTCGCCAGAGTCACTGCCCAGGAGGCCAGCCCAAGCGTCACTGGCCAGGAGGCCACTGCCAGAGTCACTGCCCAGGAGGCCAGCCCAATCGTCACTGCCTAGGAGGCCAGCCCCATCGTCACTGCCCAGGAGGCCAGCCCCATCGTCACTGGCCAGGAGGCCACCGCCAGCCCCAGAGTCACTGGCCAGGAGGGCCCCGCAAGCCACAGCCCAGCTGACCCATGAAGGACCGCCAGCCACAGGCCTGCTGGGCAATGAAGGACCGCCTTGGCAAGCACCGCTGAACAGGCGAGGGACCGCTGAACAAGGCAAAGACCGACATGGCAAGCACCGCTGAACAGGGCAAAGACCGCCATGGAATGCACCGCTGAACAGGGCAAGCAACACTGAACAGGTCAGAAACTGCCAACTCAAGCACCGCTGAACAAGGCAAAGACCACCATGGAATGCACCGCTGAACAGGGCAAGCACCGCTGAACAGGTCAGAAACTGCCAACTCAAGCACCACTGAACAAGGCAAAGACCGCCATGGAATGCACCGCTGAACAGGGCAAACACCGCTGAACAGGGAAAAGACCGCCATGGCAAGCACCGCTGAACAGGGCAAAGACCACCATGGCAAGCACCGCTGAACAGGGCAAGCACCGCTGCACAGGGCAAAGACCGCCATGGCAAGCACCGCTGAACAGGGCAAAGACCGCCATGGCAAGCACCACTGAAAAGGGCAAGCACCGCTGAACAGGTCAGAAACTGCCAACTCAAGCACCGCCGAACAGGGCAAAGACCGCCAAGGCGAGCACCGCTAGCCCATTAGCGGCAGAGGCAGTGACGCAACTGGGACCGTCACGGGGTGAGTGCTGCACTCTGGGCACCAGTCCCCCTCCAGAACCAGTGGAGACATGCATCCACTCTGTCTGTCCTGCACAGGATGAAGTACTCTGGGCACCAGTCCCCCTCCAGAACCAGTGGAGACATGCATCCACTCCGTCTGTCCTGCACAGGATGAAGCACTCTGGGCACCAGTCCCCCTCCAAAACCAGTGGAGACATGCATCCACTCCGTCTGTCCTGCATAGGATGAAGCACTCTGGGCACCAGTCCCCCTCCAGAACCAGTGGAGACATGCATCCACTCCGTCTGTCCTGCACAGGATAAAGCACTCTGGGAGTCAGTCCCCCTCCAGAACCAGTGGAGACTGTTATCCACTTGAGAGACGGTGGCTTTGCACTCCCCAGGATGGTACAGTGGGCAACCCACCCACTGTAGAGACTTGAGAGACTGTGGCTTTGCACTCCCCAGGATGGTACAGTGGGTAACCCACCCACTCTGGTGAGTTGAGAGACTGTGGCTTTTCACTCCCCAGGATGGTACAGTGGGCAACCCACCCACTGTAGAGACTTGAGAGACTGTGGCTTTGCACTCCCCAGGATGGTACAGTGGGCAACCCACCCACTGTAGTGAGTTGAGAGACTGCGGCTTTGCACTCCCCAGGATGGTACAGTGGGCAACCCACCCACTGTAGAGACTTGAGAGACTGTGGCTTTGCACTCCCCAGGATGGTACAGTGGGAAACCCACCCACTGTAGAGACTTGAGAGACTGTGGCTTTGCACTCCCCAGGATTGAACAGTGGACAAACCACCCACTGTAGAGACTTGAGAGACTGTGGCTTTGCACTCCCCAGGATAGATCAATGGGCATGGAGCCCCCTTGTGGATCTGGCGTGGTGCACTCATCCGGCTGAGGTGCCCCCCCTTCCTTCCCCCTGAGGTGCCTGTTGTATTTCTATCTGATGCCCCTGCAGTGTTCTCTCCATTTTGATCAGGTATCTAGTGTGGGCCTCGCCCATGCATTTTGGGCCCAGTGGTCCACGGACAATGAATGGTGCATTACCTGCACTACTAATCGTGGTGTATATTTTGTTTAATGTGTATATATATATATATATATGTATATATTTGGTTACTGTATTTTGATATATTACAATGGTTCAACTCATTTCCTTTTGTCTTGGCATTCTTCCGGGGGGGTTGGGGTTTGTTACTGTAATGTTTGGATATGCATTGGTGTGTGTGTTGTAGTGGGTGAGGGTCGGGGTGGGGGTTGGGATGTTGGTTATGTGTGTCCCTGTGTTTTTTCCTCCCCCTCCCCTATGTCGTAGGTGCAGTACTCACCGTGGTCTTCGCCGCTGGCGTTGATGATCCTCGTATAGGAGCAGGAAGACTATCGCTGGCAGAATATGGAGTTCAGGCTCCATGGTGTCGTTGTTCCTCGTGGAGTGTGTAGAGGTGAGCGTTTTCCCTTTGAAATGCCTATTTCCGCCGTGTTTTTATCTGCGGTGAATCCGCCCCGGAAAAGGTGACGGATTGGTAGGTTGTGATACTGTGGGCGGTACATTGTCCTCCGCCTGTCTGTTGGCTGTGACCGCCGCGCTGTTTGTCTGTACCGCCGTGGCGGTCGGAGTGTTAAAGTGGCTGTCTTTGTTGGCGGTTTCCGCCACAGACATAATTCCAATTTTTTTACCACCGGCCTGTTGGTGGTTTTACCGCCGCTTTAACACCGACCGCCAGGGTTGTAATGAGGGCCATATTAAGATTAATATCAGTGATTATTACAAATAGAATGAATCAAATGAATCTACTACTACAAATATTCCTACTACTTTTTAAAGTAGCCCGGTTGATACATTATACACTGCACATACAGAAATGGTATTATAATTGGGGTTTAAATTGAAATCACTTGGTTTAATTTAGTAATTAACTTGGATTATGGATTTAACTTCGAGGTTCAATAACCCTGAACCTGTTTCAAATTGGGGTTACATAAGGAGGTATTGACTATTCATTGTCATCCTTTATGTTTAATATGGTTTATAAGGGAGATATAAAGGCCTTTAACTAGCTTTCTCACGATAGAGATTTCATTTAAGTCTTTCCTCCATGTCTATTTCACAAAAGAGATATTCTTTTGAGTCATACATCTCTCTGTATGTGCAAATATAAGCATGGGTGATATTTGGATCCTGCATTTCTGAAATTGTTGCTATAGGATATAATTTCTGGTTTGGCAAACCAAATACTTTATGTGACTGAGTCAGTATTAATATTTCGCCAAAAAATCCTTTGAAAATGGCATGACCACCAGAGGAACCACAATGACCACTTGTCCATCATCTCTGTTCAATATAAATAGGAGCATAATGATGGTGAGTACACACACTAAATGCACATGCGAAAAGATCTGGGACCCGGCATGGAGATTGATGCTTCTCAGGGATAACTATATTGAAATGCTATAATACTTTTATGCAGCAGTTTATTAGTATAGCAACACTATTTAGGCTTTATCTTATATTGTGATATAAGATAGCAGTTTTGAACACCCTTGCAAATAATTATTTCTTAAGATTTAAATAGTCACAGTGGCTGTGACTGCATGTTATTCACAAGTATTATTGATTTTGATTGGTTTAGTAACCACTTTAATCAGCACAATCATAACATTACTTCTTATCAATACTCTAAATAAATACCAGGCCTCTTGGCCTTGCAAATGTGTTTTTGTTTGTGATTTTATAAAGTGTGAACTCAACCCAAAGGTATTGGAGCGCTTTACATTAGCACCAGTTACTTTACACAAGGACGCATTCATTTTTTGGTGGGCACAGGGAGATTAAGTGATTTGCCCAGAATCACAGGATGTTGAGCTGTCGCTGAGACTCAACCGGGTTCCAAAGCTCCAAAGTCAGCACCTCTTACGCCACAACCTCTAGTGGTGTCCTTGAGGAGCCGTGACATTGTAATCAGCAATAAATGTTTTTACTTGCGTAACTATGAAACACTCAACATTACTTTGGGACATTTTACGGATCTAAATTATAAAGATGGGCAAAGCCAAATATTTGTATTATTGTGCCTTCCTAGTAGGGCAAAAATAGTATGTATCTCTGAAATTCTACAGAAAGGTAAGGTGTAAATTACTTAAACTATGTTGTAAGATGTGGGCTAAACACTGTAGCTATTTTACATTTCATAGGACAATTCTAATTTGTTCAATATATTTATGATGAAGAACTACACATTAATTGGAGATTTGGGTGATAGAGGTAAAATATTGTATTCAAAGGGCCTGATTCACAAAGGTAAACTTACACCTTTGTGTAAGTTTACAATTTTATTTTGTATTCACAAGGAGGTGACCGTGGAGACTCTGCAGTCGGACGGAAAACCCTGCACATAAAAAGATAGACCTACCCTATCTTTTTATGTGTGGAGTTTTCGGAGCAGTTAGTGTGTTGTAGGATGTTGAACTTAGCATGTGGCTGACATTCTTCTGGTCAATGCTGGTGTTTCAATGTTTGTTGTCCCCAACAGAGGTTTTTCTGTGATCAGTCTAATGGGAAGGACAGTGACGGTACTGCAGAGTTCTTATCAGAGCAAAGGATGTCAAACTTGAACTACTCATTTGTCTGTTAAACCAGCTCCATGAATTACAGCAAAGGACCTAAACACACTTTAGGAAGTAACCTTTCAACAATTGTGGTCTGTTCAGGTAACTCTGTCTAGGGTTCCTGATCTAAGATAAGTTGAATCTTTTTCTGTGATGCCAGTTTCTGTTTGAATCATATTTCAGGAGGCATTTGTATGTGATGGATGTGTTGCAACACATTCATTCTCATATTTGTCATTGCCTTCATTGCCCTCCTTCAACTGTTTTTGTCCCTGATTGCTCCCTCTTATAGTTGGAATCTTCCTTTTGATCTCATGCTGGATTTTCTTGCTTGACTCTTTTCTCTTCCCTGCTGTTGGTGGTTTGCTACTTATTTCTGCATTAACCTTCATCTTCAACCAAGACCGATAGGCTTGCTAAGGAGGTTTCTTGCCCTTTGTTACATTTTCCTCTTAACTGGAACCCTCTAAACAAAACACTTGAAAAAGTTCACATAAACTATACTATGCATGGTGGCACCGAGACTGCTAGGAGGATTCGCCCTTTTGTTGGGCAACCAGAAAGTGACTTAACTTACCTTGTCAGCGCCCTGTACTTGACAGGATGAGCAGCAAGAAGAGACATATAGAACGAAAGATAAATAATGCACTGTTCATTGTAACGAAAGGGTCTGACATCAGCTTTGGAAAGATACAACTCATCTGATCAAAACACTGGGAGTCTTCAATGACTCTTGGGCAGGATAAACAAAAGAATAGGGAGGACAGCCATCAAAAAAGGAATAGGGAACCTGTGATAGACAAGAAAGCCATTGAACCGTGAGCAATGGGCGGACAAAAAAAAAACACAGCATGCTTATATTGTATACACTAAGAACATTTGCCAACAGACAGTTTAAATTGCGCACAGGTGAGATTTAAAACCATTTACATTACAAAAAAGAGTTGGTACTGCATTGTTAAGTGTATTGAATTGTTTTTGGGAAGTACAAGTACTGTTGCTTGCTGAGCGGTTCTGGTATTGTCCCAATAAAAGTATCACAAATAATACTTTCACTAGTGATCCATGTTAAATTGCCCCCAAATCCTCCTGCCCAGCTTTCAGGGACGGCTCCTCTGCAGTGGCGGAGGGGCGTTGCCCCCCTGGCTGAGCCAGCAGATGAAAAATAAAATGATAGCTTGCTATCGTTAAATTGTTCATCATTTTATATCTGCTGCCTCAGCCAGCAGAGTGTACAGGGAAGGGCGGGACGAGTGCACTAAGGGGAGTCATTCTGACCTCGGTGGTAAAAGTCGCTTACCGCCGGCCAGAAGGCCGCCATAACACCGCCGCGGCCGCGGGAAACCGCCACGGTCATTCTGACCCGCAACTGGCAAACCGCCAAAAACCCGACATCCACAAAAGTCTGCCACACCAAAGGTCAGCGGGAAACTGGCGATGACCAAACCTCCACCGTCACGCCAACAGAAATACGCCCATGCCATTCCGACCCGCAAATCCCCGCAGCGGTCTTTCAACCGCGGTATTCCATTGGCGGTACACACCGCCACGCTCAAAATACACACACCTTTACAAAACACCACCACATTGGATAATTCAAAATACACACACCTGAGACACATACACACACCACTCCCACACACCCAATTAACTATAAAACACACACCCACATCACCCACAAACTCCTACGACCACAATTGCGAGTGAAGGACAGAGAGAGAGAGAGCACAGCATAGAGTACACCATCACACAGAGGCAAATCACAACATCACCCACACAATTTCCACGCACAAAACACCATACACCACCACACTCACCGCACTCTACAACACATACACCACCCCTCACCTCATCCACACCACCCCATGGCACCCCAAAGACACCCCAGGTTCTCTGACGCAGAACTCAGGGTCATGGTGGAGGAAATAGTTCGTGAAGAGCCCCAGCTCTTCGGTGCACAGGTGCAGCACACCACCATTGCCAGGAAGATGGAGCTATGGAGCAGAATAGTGGACAGGGTCAACGCTGTGGGACAGCATCCACGCAATCGGGACGACATCAGGAAGCGGTGGAACGACCTACGGGGGAAGGTGCGTTCCATGGTATCAAGGCACAACATCGCGGTACAGCGAACTGGCGGCAGACCCCCACCTACTCCCCCAGAATTCACAGCGTGGGAGGAGGAAGTCTTGCATATCCTGCATCCTGAGGGCCTCGCAGGAGTAGGCGGAGGAATGGACTCTGGTAAGTCAAATCTCCACTACTTCATTCCCCCCACCCCACCTGCATGCCAAATCATACCCCCACCCTCACCCCCACCCCCATCACACCAACTCCTTGCAAATGGCTCACCATCACATCCCACCCATCCCAAAACCTAGCCCTGCGTGCTTCCCCAAAGCATGGACACCCATCCCCAAAGCATGCCCACTGCACACACCCATCACCCCCACAAGCCACCGTCATAAAAGCCCCCACAAGGGAATGCCAGCACTGGGGGACACGGCCACCCACCCATTACACGAAATGCCACACACAGAAGCAATAACCATACTCTTATACCCCTGCAGGACCCGAACGCCACCACACTGCCCAGGAGGGTCCAGAGATGTCCATCCCACCCCCAGAAGAGGCCCCCAGTGATGACAGCAGCTCTGTCTCCCTGGACCCTGATGACCAGCCCGGCCCATCGGGGACCTCGGGACAGTCGGTTCCCCACAGACAGCCACAGGCTACACCAGACCTAACCCCCTCTGGGAACACCAGCACAGCTCCCACCCAGCGGGCCCATGCCTCTGTCTCCAGGACACGTCAATCAGCGGTGTGTCCACCACTACAGGGCACCCAGGTTGACCCACCACCCCAACAACAACAGGGACCTGGGGGCAGTGGTAGTGGGCACACCGTCCAGGGGACAGAGGCCCAGGGAAACAGGGGAACTGGGAGGGCTGTGCGACAGGGAGGGGACAGGCCCAGGGAACCGACTCTCCAAGAGGCCCTCTCCTCCATCATGGGAGCATACCACCACTCCCAGGAGACGATGGCTACGGTACTGGCCAGGTTCCAGGAGATCCAGGTCATGCAGGAGCAACAGTACATGGGGTTCAGAGAGGAACTGAGAAACATTAGTTCCACAATGGGGACCATCGTCGTGGCCCTAACCCAGATAGTCTCCACATTGCGGGACCATGTGGCACCACAAAGGGCCCCTGTCACTAGCCTGGACCAGGAACAGCCTACCACCTCCGCCGGCGCTAGTGGACAGGAGGCCCCCACACAACGACTGGCCACCAGAACCCCACCTCCTGCAGAAGAAGAACCACCCCGCAAGCGGAACCTGAGATCTCACAAGAAGACAGAGTAGGATTGCAAGACCCCCGCCAGCAAACGATACCCCCTGATGTCATCCCACTGACCCACATTGTCACCCTGTCCAACCTTGAACTGCCCCTGCTCCATCCTTCCACAGGCATATGGACAATGCACCTGTGCGACTGAGAACTGGACTCTGCCATGGACATTACTCCACCCCCGTTTGACAATCATGTTCCTTAAATTTAGCACTTGAATTAAATCACTTCTTGCACTAAAAAAATCTGGAGTCTGCTTGTATTTTGAACAAATGTATTAGACATAACGGTGCCAAAATGTTCAGTTACATTGTGATGACAACATACCACTGTCACACAGCTGTAGTCCATGGGCAAACAAAGCAGAGGTCACGCAGTGGGGCCCACAGCTCTGAAAACGGAAGGGAAAGTCACAACTCAGTTAACAGGAACTGGGGGGGAACTCAGACAGTAGAGAGGCAGGAGACTTTAAGTAAATGTAAAATGGCGTGGTTGATTCGTACCTGTGTGCTACTGAAAATACAGTTGTATCACTGTGTCCCTGTTGTCTGTGTCGTCCCCGTCGTCTTCCTCCTCTTCACTCTCCACAGGCTCCACAGCTGCTACAACACCACCATCTGGACCATCCTCCTGCAGGAAAGGCACCTGGCGTCGCAAAGCCAGGTTGTGAAGCATACAGCAGGCCACGATTATATGGCACACCTTCTTTGGTGAGTACATTAGGGATCCACCTGTCATATGCAGACACCTAAACCTGGCCTTCAGGAGGCCGAAGGTTCTTTCTATAACCCTCCTAGTTCGCCCATGGGCCTCATTGTGGCGTTCCTCTGCCCTTGTCCTGGGATTCCTCACTGGGGTAAGTAGCCACGACAGGTTGGGGTAACCAGAGTCACCTATTAGCCACACACGGTGTCTCTGTAGCTGTTCCATCACATAAGGGATGCTGCTATTTCGCATGATGTACGCGTCATGCACTGACCCAGGGAACTTGGCATTTACATGGGAGATGTACTGGTCAGCCAAACAGACCACCTGGACATTCATCGAATGATAACTTTTTCTGTTCCTGTACACCTGCTCACTTCCACTGGGGGGAACCAAAGCCACATGGGTCCCATCAATGGCACCAATGATGTTGGGGATATGTCCAAGGGCATAGAAATCACCCTTCACTGTAGCCAAATCGCCCACCTCAGGAAAAACAATGTAGCTCCACATGTATTTCATCAGGGCAGACAACACTCTGGACAAAACCTTAGAAAACATAGGCTGAGACATCCCTGATGATATGGCCACTGTTGTTTGGAATGAGCCACTTGCCAAAAAATGGAGTACCGACAGAACCTGCACCAGAGGGGGAATCCCTGTGGGTTGGCGAATGGGGGACATCAGGTCTGGCTCCAGCTGGGCACACAGTTCCTGTATAGTGGCTCGGTCAAGTCTGTATGTAAGTATGACATGTCATTCTTCCATTGTCGACAGGTCCACCAGCGGTCTGTACACGGGAACATTCCTCCATCTCCTCGCAAGTCCCAGCGGACGGTGCCTAGGAAGGACAACATGGAGCACAGAGTCAAGCAACCCACAGGTACGTAACCACAGCTTGCACAAAACACGATTCGCTATGCATTGAATGGCTTGTATGAGTGGCAATGCAAGGCCTAGGCCTGTGTGACGCAGTAGAAATTAAGCCATGTGGGCCCTTGAAATGGCGGCTGCCTGACCTGTGAAGTGTGACAATGGGATGTGAGGTCAATGCGCTGGCGTGGCACACCGTGGCGGTAGGCGGTCGAAGACCGCGGCGCAAAGCAGCATTGGTTAACATTGAACCCTATGGGTCTCAGGAGCCAATGACGATGGGCGCCGGCGGGCGCGGTACGCACCGCCGCGGTACGCACCGCCGCGGGCGTGACCGCCATTTTCTAACTGCTTAATCACTCGAGACCTGATCATCCACAGGAGAGGACCTATACTGCAAGTGCTGCTGTGACCTCGGTCTGGGAGATACAATGGCTGCTGCGACTGGGGAAAGGGCCCCTGCCTTCACATCTGAGGAATTGGAGAAACTTGTGGATGGGGTCCTTCCCCAGTATGCGCTATTCTACGGTCCTCCAGACCAACAGGTAAGTACACAGGGAGCACGTAGTATGGGCTATGCCTGTGTTGAATGGGGTGGGTGTAAGATGGTGGGGAGGGGTGCGAATGGGGAGTGCAACGCACGACAGATGAGAGCATGTGCCACATGGCAAGGTTGGGGAGGGGGGGCACTCACATCGACCATGCAGGAAAATGATGATATTTCTTGTTCCATCCTGTCCATGTCACATAGGTCAGCGCCCATCAGAAGATCGACATTTGGCGTGCCATCGCCAAGGACGTCCGGGCCCTGGGGGTCCACAACAGATGGGGCACCCACTGCCGCAAGAGGTGGGAGGACATCCCCCGCGGGAGCAGAAAGACCGCCGAGGCTCTGCTGGGGATGGCCTCCCAACCTAGGAGGGGTGCCACACGGCAATTGACCCCCCTGATGTCCCGGATCCTGGCAGTGGCCTACCCCAATTTGGATGGGCGCGTGAGGACATCACAGCAGACACAAGGGGGTGAGTATCAGCACATTCTGCTATATTAGCGCACAGTGGAGGTGTCTGGGTGGGGGAGGAGGGCTGTGGCTATCTCTAGGCCAGGGCGGTTTCTGTAGGCTAGGCCCCTCCGTTAGGCATGGCCCTGTGCCCCCGCCCCCCACCTCTGTAGGGTGCTAAGTACAGATATCCATGGTTGGGCCTCACCTATGTGTGCATTTGTCGTCCATTGACTTGTAGGCCAAGTCACAATAATTGAGTAGTGTACCCCGAGTGCGCGGCGTAGTGCAGGGGGCTTCTGTGTCTGTCCTCTCCGCCAACGGTGCCGCCAATGCATGCACTCAACATGTCTTTCTTTCTTTTCCCCCCCCTTATTTTGGTTTTCCTGTTCATGTGTGCATTAGCATCATCAGGCAGAGGAGAAGTGGCATCGGCGCACGAGGGAGCTGCATCTCACATGGCCCCGGAGGGCCATGCAACCGACTCAGAGTACACCAGTGAGACGGAGGGCGAGGGGGGCTCCACAACGGGGACCCGTGGAGACGTCAGCGACACTGACACGTCCTCGGAAGGGAGCTGCCTTGTGGTGGCGGCACCACCCGTGCCCACCGCAACAACAGGTACAGCCGCCACCCAGCGCACCAGCCCCGCCCTCCCAGCAGCCCCTCAGCGTTCACCCCGTGCCCGCTCGGCCAGGAAGCCAGGCATCTCCTTCGCCCCTGGCACCTCAGGTCCTGCCCCAGTTACCCCTGCTGCCCTCAGTGCGGAGATCATTGACCTCCTCCAGACGCTCATTGTTGGGCAGTCTACCCTTTTGAATGACATCCAGGGGGTAGAAAGGGAGGTGCATCGGAGCAATGCATACCTGGAGGGCATTCATTCGGGTCAGGCTGCCCATCAGCGATCGTTCAACGCTCTGGCCTCAGCACTGACGGCAGCAATTGTCCCTGTGTCTAGCCTCCCCCCTCCAACTTCCTCAACCCAGTCCCACTCCCCTGTTCCTCTGCCTATCCCAGACACACCTACAGACCAGCCTGCACACACCTCAACACCCAAGGGCAGCTCATCCAGACATAAGCACCACAGATCACACAAGCATTCACCCAAGCAACATCCACATGCAGACATGCCAACAGCCACTGCCTCCTCTGTGTCCCCCTCCTCCTCGTCTCCCTCCTCCCTCCCTGTGACGTCTCCACTCACACCTGCATGCACACCACCATCAGCCAGTACGTCCATCACCACCACACCCACAAGAACAGTCCGCACACGTGCAGTCACCACCCCCACTGCCATTTACACGTCCCCTGTGTCCTCTCCCACTGTGTCTGTCACCCCCTCTTCCAAACCACACAAACGCAGGCAGTCACCCACCCAACAGCAATCCACCTCACGACAGCCTCCAGCACAAGCACCTGCACCCAAAGACAGCACACTTGACTCTCCTACAACCACATCCTCTCCCTCCACTCCCATACCCACTGCACCTACCCTTCCCATTGCTCCTAAAAAGTTGTTCCTCTCCAAAATTAACCTCTTTGCATCACCTGACCCACCCCCTCCATCTCGTAAGAGTCCAAACAGCACCTCAGCCACCACAAGCCCTGCACCTACTAGGACCATCGTTCAGGGCTATTGGAGTCCACCAGCTCCTAGGGCAGGAACATCGGCCAGCAGCAAGGGGACAGCCAGCCCACCCCCTGGGAAAAGAACCAAAAAAGGGAAGGGCCGGCGCGACAGGCCTGAGACGGCTGCCCCCAAGGACACCACCCTTGCACCGTCACCTGGCCCATCCACAAAGGGAGGCAAGGGCCCCAGAGATTCCGCCAAGGGGGGCAAGGGCAGCAGGGCGGACAAGTCCGGCAGCAGGCGAGCTGCCCAGGAGGGCCCCACCAGCCCCATTTGGGGTGTGACTGAGGACACCCAGGGGCCCAGGAGTCCTGCACAGGAGGGCCCCGCAAGCGATAGGTCGGATGGCGACTGAGCGGGAATGATTGCCCAGATCTGGTTCCCTAGGAACACAAGACAAGCACCGCTGAACAGGGCCCCGCCGTGAGAAGCACCGCTGAACAAGGCCCCGCCGTGAGAAGCACCGCTGAACAGGGCCCCGCCGTGAGAAGCACCGCTGAACAGGGCCCCGCCAAGAGAAGCACCGCTGAACAGGGCCCGCCAAGAGAAGCACCACTGAACAGGGCCCGCCGTCTCTGCACCACTCCGCTGGGCCCTTCCTGTCAAGCACCGCTCCGCTGGGCCCTTCCTGTCAAGCACCGCTCCGCTGGGCCCTTCATCTCAAGCACCGCTCCGCTGGGCCCTTCATCTCAAGCACCGCTCCGCTGGGCCCCGCCGTCTCTGCACCGCTCCGCTGGGCCCTTCATCTCAAGCACCGCTCCGCTGGGCCCTTCCTCTCAAGCACCGCTCCGCTGGGCCCTTCCTCTCAAGCACCGCTCCGCTGGGCCCTTCATCTCAAGCACTGCTCCGCTGGGCCCCGCCGTCTCTGCACCGCTCCGCTGGGCCCTTCCTCTCAAGCACCGCTCCGCTGGGCCCTTCATCTCAAGCACCACTCCGCTGGGCCCTTCATCTCAAGCACCGCTCCGCTGGGCCCTTCATCTCAAGCACCGCTCCGTTGGGCCCCGCCGTCTCTGCACCGCTCCGCTGGGCCCTTCCTCTCAAGCACTGCTCCGCTGGGCCCTTCATCTCAAGCACCGCTCCGCTGGGCCCTTCCTCTCAAGCCCCGCTCCGCTGGGCCCTTCCTGTCAAGCACTGCTCCGCTGGGCCCTTCCTCTCAAGCACCGCTCCGCTGGGCCCTTCCTGTCAAGCACCGCTCCGCTGGGCCCTTCATCTCAAGCACCGCTCCGCTGGGCCCTTCATCTCAAGCACCGCTCCACTGGGCCCTTCCTCTCAAGCACCGCTCCGCTGGGCCCTTCCTGTCAAGCACCGCTCCGCTGGGCCCTTCATCTCAAGCACTGCTCCGCTGGGCCCCGCCGTCTCTGCACCGCTCCGCTGGGCCCTTCCTCTCAAGCACCGCTCCGCTAGGCCCTTCATCTCAAGCACCGCTCCGCTGGGCCCTTCCTCTCAAGCACCGCTGGGCCCTTCCTCTCAAGCACCGCTCCGCTGGGCCCTTCATCTCAAGCACCGCTCCGCTGGGCCCTTCATCTCAAGCACCGCTCCGCTGGGCCCTTCCTCTCAAGCACCGCTCCGCTGGGCCCTTCCTGTCAAGTACCGCTCCGCTGGGCCCTTCATCTCAAGCACCGCTCCGCTGGGCCCTTCATCTCAAGCACCGCTCCGCTGGGCCCTTCATCTCAAGCACCGCTCCGCTGGGCCCTTCCTCTCAAGCACCGCTCCGCTGGGCCCTTCCTGTCAAGCACCGCTCCGCTGGGCCCTTCATCTCAAGCACCGCTCCGCTGGGCCCTTCATCTCAAGCACCGCTCCGCTGGGCCCTTCCTCTCAAGCACCGCTCCGCTGGGCCCTTCATCTCAAGCACCGCTCCGCTGGGCCCTTCATCTCAAGCACCGCTGGCCCATTGGCAGGGCCGGATCTGTGTCAGGCAGGGCTTCACAAAGCACTCTGGGCACCATGCCTCCTCCATAACCAGTGGAGTCTGTAATCCACCAGATGGACTGTGGCTTTGCACTCCCCAGGATCGTACAGTGGGCAAGCCACCCACTGTAGAGACTTGAGAGACTGTGGCTTTGCACTCCCCAGGATGGTACAGTGGGCATGGAGGCCCCTCGTGGATCTGGCGTCGTGAACTCATGTGGCTGAGGCGCCCCCCCTTCCCTTCCCCCTGAGGTGCCTGTGGTTTTATTATCTGATGCCCCAGCAGTGTTCTCTCCAATGGAATCGGGTCTCGTGTGTGGGCTTTGCCCATGTGTTAATGCACATTGGCCCACGAACAATGGCATGTACCCAATATGTGCCGGACATTTGGACTATGTATACATTGTTCATGTTGTGATTTATTTATTTTAAATATCTCATATTTCATTTCAGTTCAAATATGCTTTAATATACTTCTATTTTAATGATCATTTTATTGTGTCTTTGAATTATTCCAGGGGATTTGGGGGGTGTAAATCTGAGTTGTTGCTCTGCTTTGGTGTGTGGGGATTTGGGGGGGGGTGGGTGTGTCATGTATGTGTGTGCCCGTTACCTTTTCTCCTCCCCCCTCCCCTGTGTCGTAGGTGCAGTACTCACCGTTGTCTCCTGCGGCGGCGTTCGTGCTCCTGGTAGAGGAGGAGGTGGTCATGGGGTGGAGGTAAATCAAAAAATATTGTTGCACTTGGCACCACCAGTGCTAAAGCCAGCCCTGGGTAAATTTCAGGTCGTATTTTATACAGGATTGGACTGAGACTGAAAATGGTCCCGGGCACCAAAATAAAAGTAGCCCCCATTAGTGAATTACAAATGTAAAAAACTGGCCCATGTTTGCAAATTTGGGCAGTTTTGAACTTGAAAAGACATGCTCTGTAAGTGTTTTGCAAGGTATTTGAGACTGCTGCATTTGTGCTTGCTGCAGTCAATGTTTGTGTTCATATCCGGGAAAGCAATAGTAAAAACCGGCCCAGCAGACCATAAAACAGGCCCACAAGCAGCCCTAAAATGGCCCACATACTGGTCTATGAGACCAGCCAGTCTGGCACTGCCTGATTGCCCTATAGGCCAGTCCAACTCTGATCGTATGCATTAATTGGAGAAAGAGCACCTAAGTTCTATGGATGCAGTAGTAGTATATAAATTTAATCTGGCATTTCTGGTTACTGATCTACAGTCTGTATGCAGTCTGCACCAAGGAGATCCCTCAAGTTATTGTGATTTGCGGTCTCCAATCTTTATAGCTATTTCTCATCAGTTAGGCACATCTTATATAGTGTTGATATAAGTTGTTTGACTTTCTACTTTAACAGATGCAGGAAGTAGGGGTGCAGGGGTCCTGCAGCACCCCCATAATAACTATGCCAGAGTTCCAAAGATGAACGAGTATTAAAGATGCCCCTAAAGCTATCTTATATACAAAAAAGGACAACCCGATATTCCCTTGTAGGCTTGGGTACAAATATCCAACAAGTAAAGTTACCAACAAGAGACCTATTTGAACGTTAAGTGCTTTTGATCTGATTACTAAGTGGTTTAAGATGTCCACAGGTAACGTTAAAAAAAAATCACAAATGAATTAAAAGATTAATTAACACACAGATAAATCAGTCAAATCAATTGACACAGCAGGTGTTAAAAATAAATAGATTTGTATTTTTAAAACACAATAATTTCCAAAATCAAACTATAGTGATTCACAATCTAAGTCTCAGAAGTTAATGGACATCGTATTATTTATAGTGTAGTCAGAAACATCTCCACCAAATGTCAATGTATCTACATCCCACTCAATAGCGTCTCATCACAATGTCCCCAAATACAACGGAGAACAAGAGCTTCACAATCAAAGTTATATTGATAATGAGATGGGTAACACATCAATGTTTCTGTCCCAGTTGCACGCATCGGTGAAACAATCTTCAGAACTTAAAATTCAAATGAGGAAATAATTAGACCCCCTAAGGGAATGAAACGAAAATAAATTAAAAAAATCAAGATACACACCTGCAACACTAGAAATAAGTAAATAAACCATCACCACATAAGACCAAGCTATGTGTAGAGGAAGTCAGATGACAAATATAAAGACAAGAATGATTTACAAAAGAGACTAAAATGAACAGCGCTCTACAGCCAACCAAAGAGAGAAAGTCAAAAAGTTAGTAGGGAAATGCCTATTCACAAAGATCATCCAGGTTGGCACCAAGCAACTTAATTAAATCTTGTAATTTTTAGAGGGCTACTAATACTCCAAAAATACCGAATGTATCCACACCCCTGCAAAGAAAAGTGCAAGACCTCTATGGAGGTTAGATTAAAATGGATTTAAAAAGACTCGCAAAGTCCCAAGTCAAACCCCTATTCTCCATAGAGAAATCCTAGAAAAGTGCTAAATCGCACTACATTTGCTAACTACAAACATACAATCTACTTCCAAGTGCACCTAGACTCAGGGAACTGAGTTATTAAATTGACAGCAGGGTCACAAGTGAATTCACTGATGTGGAGATCGATAATCCAGTGCTATTTCACAAATAACCATCAAAAAGTAAAAATTATATCAGCCAATAGTTGAACAAATAATTATTTACATATTTATGAGGGTATACTTATTTTAACAACCATTTGCAATGCAATAGGTTTTGTATTTACTTGAGTTGGAGCTATTGGCATTGTAAATCCATAACTGGACTTTTCTTCCCACATAAATTGGTCAACCCTGCCTCATAATTTGGTCATTTCCTGACATAATTCCAGTGGCTCTGCATACAACTAAAACACTTCCATTTACCTTCTTCCTCTATCTGCAGACAAAATGAAAATGTTGCCATTTAGCATCTGTTGCACCTGACCCTTTTTGCAGGGTCATCCCCAGTCTTTTTGCCTCCTTCCTCCTAATGTTTCTAACCAGATTTTGTTGGCTCTAGGACTCTGGGCACATTACCACTGCTAAAACAGTGCTAAAGTGCATATGCTCTCTGTGTAAATTGTACTGTTGATTGGTTTATCCATGATTGGCATATTTGATTTACTGGTAAGTCCCTACTAAAGTGCACTAGAGGTGCCCAAGACCTGTAAATCAAATGCTACTAGTGGGCCTGCAGCACTGATTGTGCCACCCACATTAGTAGCCCTCTAAACATAGCTCAGACCTGCTAGTGCTGTCTTGTTGTGTGCAGTTTTAAACTGCCAATTTGACTTTGCAAGTGTACCCACTTTCCAGGCCTAAACCTTCCCTTCTACTACATGTCAGGCACCCCTAAGGTAGGCCCTAGGTAGACCCAGGGACTGGGTGCAGTGTATGTTTAAGGTAGGAAATATTATAGTGTGTTTTATATGTCCTAACAGTGAAATACTGCCAAATTCAGTTTTCACTGTGCAAGGCCTACCTCTCTCATAGGTTAACATAGGGCTGCCTTTAAATACCCTTAAAGCGCAGATTCCTTTTGAGAGCAGATAGAAATATGGAGTTTAGGGTCTCTGAACTCACAATTTAAAAAAACATGTTTTAGTGAAGTTGTTTTTTTAATTGTCTGTTTGAAATTGCCACTTTTAGAAAGTAGGCATTTTCTTGCTTAAACCATTCTGTCACTTTGCCTGTTTGTGGATTGTCTGGGTCAGTTTGATAGTTGGGCTGTTTTGCACCTTTCTAGACACTGACACAAGGGGGTAGGGGGTACAGCGTGCATATCCTGATGAGCCATCTGAGCTAGAAGGGAGGGAGGAGTGGTCCTTCACAACTGAAAGGAGTGTGCCTGCCCTCTCACAATGTAATCTCTAACCCCCTGGTGTGTGACTGGGGCCTGGCATGGCCAAGGAAGGATCTCACAAACACTTGAGACTTTGCTTTGAAGTTTGCCAACTTCAAAGGCAGAAAGGGGTATAAGAAGAAGACCCAAAAACCCAGACTTGTAGAATCTTTCTGGAATCAAGAGGAACCTCTGCAAGGAGAAGAGCTGAAGAGCTGGAGGAGGAGTACTCTC
Organism: Pleurodeles waltl; assembly: GCF_031143425.1. NCBI lineage: Eukaryota > Metazoa > Chordata > Amphibia > Caudata > Salamandridae > Pleurodeles > Pleurodeles waltl. The sequence goes on from NC_090437.1 coordinate 967,155,208, forward strand.
CCTTTGCTGTGTTGCTTTGCTGGACTGGCCTGCAGTTGCCGCTTCTGCCTGAAAAGAGTGCAAAGGGTGAACTTTGCTGTGTATCTTGCTTGAGAGAGTTCTCCAAGGGCTTGGAGTAGAGCTTGCCTCCTGTTGGAAGTCTCAGGGACACCAAAGACTTCAATTTCCTCGACCTGCAGCACGGGGAACTGCGTGTTTTGTGCTGGGACAGTGCCAACAAAGCTGCTGGTCTGCACCTTGGCCTGCTGACGCTGCACGGAGCTGCACTGCCCCGCTTCACACTGCGACCCTGATCTCACCGATGCCGCCATCAGATGACTTCACCAAGCCGCTGCTTGCACCACAACCTGTGGGCCCTGCACTCCGACATCGCCTGCCCACACCCCAGCCAGGGCCTACCCGACGCTGCCACTCCTGCTGACACCGGCGCCGCTGTCTGCACCGTGGCCTGTGGACACCCCTTGTGAAAAGCATGAAGCACCATCCCGTCCCGCACCACAGCCCCGGTCCACCGACGCCAGCACCATCGACTCCAGTGTCGTCACCAGGCATCCCTGCCGGCACCGTGGCCTGTGGACACTGCTCATGAGGGTCACAAAGCACCGTCCCATCCCCACACAACTGGCTTGGGCCTACCGACGACGGCCCTTCAGCAACGACACCGCCGCTGCCTGGACTGTGACCTGTGGACACCGCACTGCCCCGCTTCACACTGCAGCCCTGGTCTCACCGATGTCACTGGATGCCGTCACCGAGCCTTTGCCTCACCGTGACCTACGGGCACCGCACGTCGCGTCGTCCCCCTTCGCTCTGCAGCCCCGAGGCCATCCATGCTGGCGCACCTAACTTCATCAGCCCGGAGTTCAATCCGCAACACGTGTGAACTTCAAGTGCCCGACGACTCCCGCACAGACTCCGGCGGAACCGACACTGCAACACCAGCGATGTCGCTCTCCAGAGCTCACCGCGAGGATCACAACGCCCTGCAAATCCAAGGTACTGTTTGCGGGCCTTCCCGACACCGTAGCTGGCCTGCAACGCCGCGGCCAGCCTGAACTGTTGGTTTTGTTAATCGCGACGCTGTGAGAGCCGCTGGTGGAGCTAGGACTTCAAGGAACTGTATTTTTGAGTAAATCTTGCAGAATTCATATTTTTATCACTGTGTGCTGGATTTTTATTGTGTGTGGTCTTGTTTTATACAGATAAATATTGGTGTTTTTTCTAGAACTGGTGTGGTGTCCTTTTGTAGTGTTTTCATGTATTACTGTGTGTTATGTACAAATGCTTTACACATTGCTTCTGAGATAAGCCTGACTGCTCATGCCAAGCTACAAAGGGGGTGAGCAGGAGTTATCTGAGCGGGTATCTCCCTTATCCTGAGTAGAGCCAGGGACCCTACTTGGACAGGGTACAAACCGACTGCCAACTAGAGACCCCATTTCTAACAGCATCCTAATTTAAATCTTCCATGCTAATTCCAGTAGAATACAACTTTCACCACACCACCGTCAGCACTGCTGGCTGGCTAACCCAATTCCCCTAAAAAAAGACTCAAGACAGCCACGGAAGAGTAATGAAAGAAATAAACTACAAGTGTTACCCAAACATATCAAGAGTGCTCAAACAGTCATAGAGTAATAAGGATGTTAAGTCGGCTTGAAACATGTTCATAACTGCAATAAGGAGAAATTAATAAAACAAATAAAGTTATCAGGTAAACCCAATAAAAACCTTTATCAGAAATATACTTTTGTCATTAGGCTGTAATGCTCAGAAGAGTCCCTGGAGGACACCACAATGAAAACAACATTTGTAAGAAACATGGGTGGTCATTACAACATTGGCGGTAAAAGCCGCTTTCCGCCGTGCAGAAGACCGCCAACATACCGCCACGGTCGTGGAATTCCGCCACAGCTATCATGACCCACATCTCGAAATCTGACAAAATTCAGACACCCACACAAGTCCGCCACACCAAAGGTCAGTGATAAACTGGCGAAAACAAAACCTCCACCGTCACGCCAACAGAAATACACCCACGCTATCACGATCCACGCGGCGGTCTTTCAACCGCGGTATTCCATTGGCGGTACACACCGCCGCGCTCAAAATACACACACACATACAAAACACCGCCACATTGGACAATTCGAAATACACACACCTGATACACATACACACACCACTCCCACACACCCATTACAATATAGAAACACACACCCACATCACCCACAAACCCCTACGACCAATATTACAGAGAGAAAGCCAGAGAGAGACACCAGCATCCACAAACTACCATCCACAGGCACTCAACACCATCACCCACACAACTTCCACGCACAAAACACCACACACCACTACATATCACCACACTTATCAACACACACGCCACCCCACACATCACCTACACCACCCCATGGCACAGCAGAGACACCCCAGGTTCTCGGAGGAGGAGCTCAGGGTCATGGTGGAGGAAATCGTCTGGGTAGAGCCACAGCTATTTGGAGCACAGGTGCAGCACACCTCAATTGCAAGGAAGATGGAGCTATGGCGAAGAATAGTCAACAGGGTCAGCGCAGTGGGACAACACCCAAGAAATCAGGACAACATCAGGAAGAGGTGGAACGACCTACGGGGGAAGGTGCGTTCCGTGGTCTCCAGACACCACCTGGCGGTATAGCGGACTGGCAGCGGACCCCCACCGCCTCACCCACAACTAACAACATGGGAGGAGCAGGTCTTGGCGATTCTGCATCCTAAGGGCCTCGCAGGAGTCGGTGGAGGAATGGACTCTGGTAAGTCAAACCTTTAACTACCATATACCCCACCCTACCTGCATGCTATCACAGACCCCCACCCTCGCCCCCTCCCCTATCACTCCAACTCCTCACAAATGTACTAATATCACAAACCACACATCCCAACACCAAGCCCTGCATGCAACACCAATGCATGGACACCCATCACTAAAGCATGCCCACTGCACATACCCATACACCCCCCTAAACCATTATCACACAAGGTCCCACACAGGAATGCCAGCACTGGGGTACACGGTCACCCACCCATTGCACACCATGACACACACAGATGCAATAATCATGCTTTTCCACCCCTGCAGGACCACTACCCAATGTCACCAGACAGGAGGCGCCAGACATCTCCACCCCACCCACAGAAGAGGCCCACAGTGATGACAGCAGCTCTGTCCAACTGGATCCAGATGTCCAGCCCGGACCATCGTGGGCCTCGGGACAGTCGGTTCCCCTCACACAGGCACAGGCCACCACAGACCTTCCACCCTCTGGTAACACCAGCACAGCACCCACCCAGCGGGCCCATACCTCCGTCCCCAGACCACGTCAATCAGCAGTGTGTCCACCACTACAGGGAACCCAGGATAACCCACCACCCCAACAACAACAGGGGCCTGGGGGCAGTGGCAGTGGGCACATGGTCCAGGGGATGGAGGCCCAGGAACACAGGGGAGCTGGGAGGGCTGCTGTGCGACAGGGGGCGGACAGGCCAAGGGAACCCACTCTCCACGAGGCCCTCTCCTCCATCATGGGAGCATACCACCACTCCCAGGAGACGATGGCAACGGTACTGGCCAAGTTTCAAGAGACCCAGCGCATGCAGGAGGAACAGTATTTGGGGTTCAGGGAGGAACTCAGAACCATCAGCTCCTCCCTGGGCACCATCGTAGGGGTGCTGAAGGAAATACTCAACACCAGGAGGGACACTGTGCCACTCCAAGGGGCCCCTGATACTAGCATGGACGATGAACTGCCCACCACCTCCGCCAGCGCTAGTGGACAGGAGGCACCGCCACAGGACCACCACACCAGCACCCCCCCCCCTGCAGATGGAGAACCACCCCACAAGCGGTCCCTGAGATCCAGGAACAAGACAGAGCACAATGCCAAGACCCCCGCCAAGAAATGAGACCACCCTGATTGTCAACCCACTGTCCCACTTTGTCACCCTGTCCATATTGGAACTGCCCCAGCTCCACTTCCTATGCCCATATGGGCAATGCACCTATGAGACAAATAGACTGAACTCTGCCATGGACACTCCTCCGCCATCAACCCTCACCATTTAACTTCCCCCTCCAATTTCTTGCATGTAAATAAACACATCTAAAGCACAAAAAGATCTGGAGTCTGTCTGTGATTTAGAAATAGTGTATTTGCAATTACAGTGACAAGATTTCCAGGAAATAGTAATGTCAACATACCTATGTCACACAGCTCTAGTCCATGAGGAATCTAAGCAGATAACACATGTTGGAAACCACACCTGTGAAACCGTAAGGGAAAGTGACAACTCAGTGACCATACACTGGGTGAAATCGACAGACAGGATAGAGGTAGAAGTGTAAAAGTACTTGTAGTAGGCAGGAATGTATTCTCACCTGTGTTTCACTGGAAATATTGCTGGATGACTGAGTCCCTGTTGTCAATGTCTTCTTCCTCTGCTTCCTCCTCATCACTGACCACAGGCTCCACAGCTGCCACAACACCGCCATCTGGACCATCCTCCTGCAGAAAAGGCACCTGTCATCGCAAAGCCAAGTTGTGAAGCATACAGCAGGCCACGATGATCTGACACACCTTCTTTGGTGAGTAGAATAGGGATCCACCTGCCATATGGAGGCACCTAAACCTGGCCTTCAGGAGGCCGAAGGTGCGTTCGATCACCCTCCTAGTCCGCCCATGGGCCCTCATTCTAGCGTTCCTCTGCCCTGGTCCTGGGATTCCTCACTGGGGTCAGTAGCCATGACAGGTTGGGGTAACCAGAGTCCCCTCATAGCCACACCTGGTGCCTCTGGAGTTGACCCATCACATAAGGGATGCTGCTATTCCGCATGATGTAGGCGTCATGCACTGAGCCAGGGAACATGGCATTCACATGGGAGATGTACTGGTCTGCCAAATATACCGTCTGTACATTCATCGAATGATAACTCTTCCGGTTCCTGTACACCTGTTCACTCCTGTGGAGGGGAGGGGGGGAAAAAAAAGCTACATGGGTCCCATAAATGGCACCTATGATGTTGGGGATATGTCCCATGGCATAGAAGTCACCTTTCACTGTAGGCAAGTCCTCCACCTGAGGGAAAACGATGTAGCTCTGCATGTGTTTCAGCAGGGCAGACAACACTCTGGACAACACGTTGGAAAACATAGGCTGGGACATCCCTGATGCCATGGCCACAGTTGTTTGAAAAGACCCACTTGCAAGGAAATGGAGCACTGATAGCACCTGCACTTGAGGGGGGATTCCAGTGGGATGGCGGATTGCTGACATCAGGTCAGGATCCAACTGTGTACACAGTTCCTGGATTGTGGCACGGTCAAACCTGTAGGTGATGATCAAATTTCTTTCCTCCATTGTCGACAGGTCCACCAGCGGTCGGTACACCGGAGGATTCCGCCATCTCCTCACATGTCCCAGCGGAAGGTGCCTATGAAGGACAACAGCGAGCACAGAGTCAAACAACTCAGAGGTATGTACCCACAGTCTACACAGAACACCAGTCATACACAAAATCTGGACTGTATGTGTGTAGAGAGTAGGCCTAGGTATGTGTGACGCAGTTGGTAATTAGGGCATGTGGGCCCCTGAAATGGCGGCTGCTTGACCTCTAAAGTGGGACAATGTGATGTGAGGTAACTGTGCTGGCGTTGTACACCATCCCGGTAGGCGGTCGAAGACCGCGGCGCAATGCTGCATTGGTTAACATTGGACCCTATGGGTCCCAGGAGCCAATGACGATGTACGCCGGCGGTGATGTTACACACCGCCGCTGACATGACCGCAACGGATATGACCGCCATTTTCTAACTGTTTAATCACTCGATACCTGATCTTCGACAGGAGAGGACCTACACTGCAAGTGCTGCTGTGACCTCGGTCTGGAAGAGACAATGGCTCGTGCGTCTGGGGAAAGGGCCCCTGCCTTCACTGCAGAGGAGTTGGAGAAGCTCGTCGATGGGGTCCTCCCCCAGTACACAATACTCTATGGTCCTCCAGACCAACAGGTAAGTACACAGGGAGCATGTTGTATGGGCTATGCCTGTGTGGAGAGGGCTGGTTGTAAGAAGGAAGGGGGCCGAGTTCTGCGTGCATGAAAGACTGTGAATGCATGTGCCACATGGCAAGGGTAGGGATGTGGGCCACTCACTTTGACGGTGCAGTTGGTAATGACTGCTCTTCTTCCCCTGTACATTTCATGTAGGTCAGCGCACACCAGAAGAAGGATATTTGGCGTGCCATCGCCAAGGACGTCCGGACCCTGGGGGTCCACCACAGACGGAGCACCCACTACCGGAAAAGATGGGAGGACATTCGCCTCTGGAGCAAGAAGACGGCGGAGGCTCAGCTGGGGATGGCCTCCCAACGTGGGAGGGGTGCCCGTCGAACCATGACCCCCCTGATATTCCGGATCCTGGCGGTGGCCTACCCGCAGTTGGATGGGCGCTTGAGGGCATCACAGCAGACACAAGTGGGTGAGTACACTATCATTCAGCTGACTTTGCGTGCAGTGAAGGTGTCTGGGTGGGGGAGGAGGGCTGTGGGTTCCCCTAGGCCAGGGCGAGTTCCGTAGGCTTGCCCATTCGTAAGGCATGACCCTGTGGCCCCCCACCCCACCTCTGTAGAGTGCCAAGTACAGCTATTCATGCACCTGTGTCATCTATGTGTGCAGATATCGTCCATAGCCTTGTAGGCCATTTCCCAGGAATTGCACTGTAGAGCCCAACAGCGCGACGTAGTGCAGGGGGCTGCTGTGTCTGTATTGTCCGCCAACAGTAGTGGTAAGCCATGCACTCAACCTGTCTTTCTTCTGTCGTCCCCCCCCTTTTTGTGGTCTCCCTGTTCTTGTGTGCATTAGCATCATCAGGCAGAGGTACAGTGGCACCGGAGCATGAGGGAGCTGCATCCCACATGGGCATGGAGGCCCACACTACGGACTCTGAATACACCAGTGGAACAGAGGGTGAGGGGAGCACCACGGCGGTCACAGGATCTGCAACCAGCGACACAGACTCGTCCTCCGATGGGAGCTCCCTTGTGGTGGCGGCAACATCTGTGCTCCCCACTTCAACAGGTACAGCCGCCACCCCCCCACCAGCACCGCCCTCCCAGCAGCCCCTCATCGTGTGCCTGTGCCCGCTCACCCAGGAGGGTGGGCATCACCTTCGCCCCAGGCACCTCAGCCCCTACCCCTGTCACCTCTGCTGCCCTCAGTGAGGAGGCCATTGACCTCCTCAGGTCACTTGCTGTTGGGCAGTCTACCATTTTGAATGCCATCCAGGGTGTAGAAAGAGAGTTGCAACACACAAATGCATTCCTGGAGGGCATTCATTCTGGTCAGGCTGCCCTTCATCGAACCGTTCAGACTCTGGCCTCAGCACTGATGGCAGCCATTGTCCCTGTGTACAGCCTCCCCCCTCCAACTTCCTCCACCCAGACCCAATCCCCTGTACCTCTGCCTATCCCAAGCACCCCATCAGACCAGCCTGCACACACCTCACCACACAAGGGAAGCTCAGGCAAACATAAGTACCACATATCCCACAGGCACTCACGCAAGCATCACACACATACAGACACACCAACATCCACTACCTCCACTGTGTCCCCCTCCTCCTAGTCTCCCTCCTCCCTCCCAGTCTCGTCTACACTCACCCCTGCATGCACTACCACTACAGCCACTACGTCCCGCACCAGCACACCCACCATCACACCCCGCTCACGTGCACTCACCACCCCCACTACCATTTAAACATCCCCTGTGTCCTCTCCCAGTGTGACTGTTACGCCCCCTCCCAAGATACACAAACGCAGGCACACCCCCACCCAACAGCCATCCACCTCACGACAGCCTCCAGTGCATGCACCAGCACCCAAATCCACAAAAGTTACACCTCCTACAACCACCACCTCTTCCTCCACTCCCAAACCCCCTCTAGCTACCCGTCCCAGTGTGCCCAAACAACTTTTCCTGTCCCTCCTTAACCTATTTCCCACCACCCCCCGTCCAACTCATAGGTCCCGTACTAGCACCTCAGCCAAAAAATCTCCTGGACCAGTGGTGCCTGTTGTTACAGGTATGTGGAGTGCACCAGCAACCAGGGCAGCCAGTGTGGCACGGAGCCACAGCACAGCCAGTCCCCCCCCTGTGAAGCACCAGAAGTTGGACAGTGCCCGGCGGGAGAGGGGGAAGACTCCAGCCAGCCAAGCCGCTCACAGGGGTCCCGGGGGAAGTGTGGACTCAGCTGTGACTCCTCCCAAGATGGGGAAGGGGCAGAAGAAACCTCCAAAGTCTGGGAGTAGCAGCACGGCGGGGAAGACTGCCATCATCCCCGCTGGCCAGGAGGCCACCGCCAGCCCCATAGTCGCTGCCCAGGAGGCCACCGCCAGCCCCATAGTCGCTGCCCAGGAGGCCACCGCCAGCACCATCGTCGCTGACCAGGAGGCTGCCAGCACCATCGTCGCTGACCAGGAGGCCACCGCCAGCTACAGCCCAGCTGCCCAGGAGGGCCCCGCAAGCCACAGCCCAGCTGCCCAGGAGGGCCCGCAAGCCACAGCCCAGCTGCCCAGGAGGGCCACGCAAGCCACAGCCCAGCTGACCCATGAAGGACCGCCAGCCACAGCCCAGCTTGGCAATGACGGACCGCCAGGGCAAGGACCGCTGAACAGGGCAAAAACCGCCATGGCAAGCACTGCTGAACAGGGCAAGGACCGCTGAACAGGGCAAAGACCGCCATGGCAAGCACCGCTGAACAGGTAAAAAACTGGCAACTTAAGCACCGCTGACCAGGTCAGAAACTGGCAACTCAAGCACCGCTGAACAGGGGAAGGACCGCTGAACAGGGCAAAGACCGCCATGGCAAGCACCGCTGAACAGGGCAAGGACCGCTGAACAGGGCAAAGACCGCCATGGCAAGCACCTCTGAACAGGTCAGAAACTGGCAACTCAAGCACGCTGAACAGGGCAAGCACCGCTGAACAGGGCAAAGACCACCATGGCAAGCACCGCTAGCCCATTTGCGGCAGGGACGCAACTGGGAGTGTCACGGGGTGAGTGCTGCATTCTGGGCACCAGTCCCCCTCCAGAACCAGTGGAGACATGCATCGACTCCGTCTGTCCTGCACAGGATGAAGCACTCTGGTCACCAGTCCCCCTCCAGAACCAGTGGAGACATGCATCCACTTGAGAGACTGTGGCTTTGCACTCCCCAGGATGGTACAGTGGGCAAACCAACCACTGTAGAGACTTGAGAGACTGTGGCTTTGCACTACCCAAGATGGTACAGTGGGCAACCCAATCACTGTAGAGACTTGAGAGACTGTGGCTTTGCACTCCCCAGGATGGTACAGTGGGCAACCCACCCACTGTAGAGACTTGAGAGACTGTGGCTTTGCACTCCCCAGGATGGTACTGTGGGCAAACCAACCCACTGTAGAGACTTGAGAGACTGTGGCTTTGCACTCCCCAGGATACATCAATGGGCATGGAGGCCCCTCGTGGATCTGGCGTCGTGCACTCATCCGGCTGAGGTGCCCCTCCTTCCCTTCCCCCTGAGGTGCCTGTTGTATTTCTATCTGATGCCCCTGCAGCGTTCGTGGGCCTCGCCCATGCATTTTGGGCGCCAGTGGTCCTCGGACTATGAATGGTGCAAAACCTGCAATACTAATCGTGGTGTATATTTTGTTTATAGTGTATATATATATGTATATTTTTGCTTACTGTATTTTGATATATTACAATAGTTACACTAATTTCCTTTTGTTTTTGCATTCTTCCGGGGGGTTGGGGGGTGTTACTGTAATGTATAGATAAGCATTGGTGTGTGTGTGTTGTAGTGGGTGAGGGTCGGGGTTGGGGTTGGCGTGTTGAGTGTGTGTGTCCATGTTTTTTGCTTCCCCCCGCCCCTATGTCATAGGTGCAGTACTCACCGTGGTCTTCGCCGCCGGCATTGATGCTCCTCGTAGAAGAGCAAGAAGACTAACGCTGGGAGAATATGAAGTTCCGGCTCCATGGTGCCCTCCTTCCTCGTGGAGTGTGTAGAGGTGAGCGTTTTCCCTTCGCAATGCCTGTTTCCGCCGTGTTTTTATCCGCGGTGAATCCGCCCTGGAAAAGGTGGCGGATTGGCCTGTCATAATAGTGTGCGCGGTACATTGTCTCCTGCCTGTCTGTTGGCGGTGACTGCCGCGCTGTTTGTCTGTACCGCCATGGCGGACGGAGTGTTAAAGTGGCTGTCTTTGTTGGCGGTTTCCGCCACGGTCGTAATTGCAAAACTTTTACCGCCGGCCGCTTTAACGCCGTCCGCCAGGGTTGTAATGACCCCCCAGGTCATGTAACCATGTAGTTAGCCCCTTAGAGGGCATAACCACAAGAAAACAAAAGGTCAGACAGTAATGATATCTAGCCCCTAGAGGGCACAGCACAGTGCACATTTTTAGAAATAGCAGGCCTACTGCAATGAAATTACAAACAAGGCCTTTAAAACACAAACTACTCCCAGCAGTAAAACAAAAGTTACAACCATGAGAGCACTTAAAAAGACACTGAATGGTGGGAGGGGTTATTCTTTTGGGGTCTCCACTAACCTGGTGTGGGACCCAGAGATGATGTAGACAGAAAGAGCACATTCTGATGAATGTTTTGAAGATGGTCCAATTGTCCTAGGACCACCACAGGCTGAGTTATGAGCAAAAATGTTTTGTAAAAGTAATGCACTGCAAAGAATTATGGGGCGAGTTTCCATGCTGCGAATATTGTACTGTGCTGATATGTTGACTGTAATGCTTAGAACAGCCACAAAAGGACATCACAATGAAAATAGCTTTTGTAGGAAACATGGTCATGTAACCATAGCCCCTAGAGGGCATAAACACATGAAAAGAAAATGGCAGAAAGTAATGCAGTGTAACCATATATTTAGCCCTTAGATGGTGTAGTGTCTTACACATTTTCTAAGCTAACAGCCCTTAGAGGACATAGCATAGTACACATTTTTAGAGCTAGCAGGCCTACTGCAATGAAATTACAAACAAGGCCTTTAAAACACAAACTACTCCCAGCTGTAAAACAAAAGTTCCCACCATGCAAGAGCTTAAAAAGATGCAATTGTAGGAAGAGTTATTATTTTGGTGTCCCCTCTAACCTAGTGTGGGGACCCAGGGATGGTGTTGACAGAAAGAGCAGTTGTAGTGAACATTTTGGTGGTTGTCCCATTGTCCTAGGACCACCCTAGGCTGAGTTATGAGCAAAAACTGTTTTCTAAAAGTAATGGCCTCCAAAGCATTATGGGGCGAGTTTCCAGAGTGGAGTGAATATTGTAGTATCGGCTCTCCTGCTGTATCGGGAGAGCCGCTTTGAAGATCTCTGTGTTTTTTTTACGTAAAGCATTTACTAATTACAAGTGTTTTTGTGGAAGCTATGGAGCGTGAAGGGAGAGCAAAGAGGAATTACTCTGATTAGGTAACATAACAGTGTGAACAATGTGACCAGCGCTTCGATACCGCAGATGGAGTTTGCACTGTTCATGCTGTGAGCACCATGGAGCACGAAGGGTAGAGACAAATGAAAAAAATTGTTCACCCACGCTTAAGTATATCAGCAATCATACAATAATACATGTAACAGGGTCAGTCTGCAAGGGGGTAACAAAATCTCCCCAAGGTGGGACAAACGTAAAGCATTTACCAATGACATCAAGGGATTTTTAAAAGGTTGAAAGGCAACCCGACGAACAAGTGAAAGTGATGGGTGTGGTTAAAAGCCCACAGAATACTTACAACAGGTTGTAAAGTGCTTGTGTGCTCGACCTAAAAATATGTGAGTAGTTAAGAGTGCTACATCATCATTCTGGTATATTAAAAGTCCAAACATGAATAGTTGCTGGTAAGTACCTTACAGAGAGCGCCAGATTGGACATAAGCGCAAGACCCCAGAAACTTAAATGTAGAGGGTTCTAGATGCAAAAGCGGGTCGTTATACCACTGGCAGCAGGTGGAAGGTGAAAAATGAGACAACATGTCTCCACAATGCCTAGAAGCACTGCCGTCTCAACTAGCATCTATTAACTAATCCCACACACACCAGGAAACCTAGCCGGAAGGAATTGAATAGATAAAAGAACCACTAGAGCACTAACCTCCTCCCACCTTGTTTGAAATAGAATGAATATCGTTTAACAATCAAGTATATTTGACAAAGTCAGCCCTATGACAGGATGAAGCAATATAATTTAAAAGAGCATATAGACAAGAATGAAAAGTGACACCCAAGTTTGAAAACAAGTCTTAATCAGAAACAAAACATACAACACCCTCCAAACATGAAGTACTTAATGAAGACTAAGCTGTGTTTACATTAACTAGGTGCATGATAAATATTTAAATAGTAAATACACCCACCAGCAAAGACCAGAGGTACGTAATCAAAAAACAAACAACATAAAACATGTATAATACAAACTAAATTAGACTCTTCTCTCAATTGATGAGGGGAGAATCCATTTACATTGTTTGCACCATTTGAGTAATATTGAGCCAATATAAATGAATGAATGGAAGAATAAATAATTATTATCTGAAACAAACAGTTGCTCACATGAGCCATGTTCTAGTTAAATATGATTTTCACAAAAAGTCCATCATCATAATGGAAGAAAGAAGAAATACATTGAAAATACAGGAGAACATTTGAACAAAAGACCATTCAAGTCTTACGGGCAATATCATTCACAGAAATACATAAACAATACAAGATCGGGATGTGGTAAATGTTAGCAGACTTATAGTAGAATGATTAACAATATAACAAAAAGATGGGCACCACATCAGAGTGTGGCTAACATTGACCATTCAAGAGACAAATGAAATCCTCTTTGTACACTGTCAGGTTTCTAGATCCACTGATTTTCTCTGATGGTAAGTATGCAGTCCACATTTGGTGATCCGAGCGTAGGTTCAACATCTAGGACCCACCATGAAATGTCTTTCTCAGAGCGTTTCAATTGAGTAAAATGATCAACCATTGGAGCGTGTTCAGCCTTACATCTGATTCTTTATTGGTGTTGGACAATACTTTTTTTGATTTGTTGAGTTGTCTTTCCAACATCAAAAAGGCCAATTGGGCACAATATGCAATAAATTATATCACTTGTATTGCAGTTGGAAAAATGTTTCAAAGTTGACTGGTTACCATTGATGTTTTAGGTGTTACTGTCTTAGTAGTGCTACATGCTATTCAATTATTGCATTTATAGTGACCCTGAAGCGGAGTAAATTGAGAATACTGCTGAAGGTTGGAAGATGTGGGCTCAACATATGCTTTGACTAGTCTGTCCCAGCAATTGGGTCCCCTCTAAAAAGCAAATAAAGGTTTTTCAAGAAAGAAGGGATTGCTTGTAAGTAAGTTCCAGTATCTACGAATGATGTTCTTGCTCTTATTAGACAGAGTCCCAAGGGTGGACAGGCATACCAGTTTAGACTGTTTTGGTCATTCTCTGATTTCTAAAAGGGCTTGTCTATGGTTATATCATGCCCATTTTAGTGATCTTTTAAATAGTCTAGATGGATGATCCTTGAGCAAGAAGTTTGTTTTTCACTTTTTTTGCTTCTACAAAATAGCCTTCTTTTTTTTAGCACATTTACGCCTTAACAAGAGGAGTTGTTTGAAATGAAGATTATCTTTTAGAGATTGGGGATGGTATTTTAAGAGTGTATGCCGAGCTGTGGGTTTAGTGTATAAAGTGGAGTATAGTTTATTCCCTCCTGATTTGATTGTGATGTCTAAGACGTTCATCATCACATTGCTATGGTCAATGGAGAATTTAAGGTTGGAATTGCCTGTATTGATCCAAGTGTGGAATCTAAGCAGACTATTAGTATCCCGCTTCTAAATAAAAACAAACATCTATCTATACCTAATTAACTTAATAATTTGAGATCTAAATGGATGTAGGAAGGTGAACCGCTATATGGGGTACTAAAAAGAAGTACACCGTGCAGAGAGTCCAGTGGATCCCCAATTGGTTAACAGAGGCAAAAGTAGATACAAGTAATGCTCTATTTTGTGGTAGTGTGGGTGAACAGTTTGGCTTATTAGAGGGTAGTGCTAAACATTTGTTCTCCTCACAGAAGCAATAAATGAGACACACACTCAAAGAATAAATCCGAGACCAATGTAGAAAAATAATACTTTTGTTTACATATACTTTAAACCCAAGAACTTCATTACAAGGTAAGTTCATTTTCAAGCATAAATACTTTTTAGTTTAAAAAATCGACACAGTGCAATTTCAGAGTTCTTCAATGTTAACCCATGGAGGAAAACAATGCTCAGTAAACATACGGTTAACAATGACTTACAAAGCAAATCTCAGAGAGTTAAGGTAAGTACTGGGCACTGATCAAAACCACACCAGAAGGTCGCTCCGGGCAGCACTGGGGCGGCCAGGTGCAAGGGTGCAGGGAAGAGTTGCGTGCCCATTGATTTTCAATGGGAATTGGTCCTCATGAAGACAGGCTTCAGGCTCTGGCTAGGAAGCCAGTCGGGGACAACAACCAGGTAGGTTCTAAACTCGGGGTTCTGGGGACATAGGTGCACCTTTGGGCATTTTCTCCAGGGCCCAGGGGTGACAGATGCAGGGGTGTCCTTCGGCGTCGGGTTTCTCTGTCCGGGAAGCACTCACGGTCAGGGAGTCCTGTGTGTTGAGGCTGCCGGCTTTTTCTGGGAGTCCAGCAGGGGTGAAACCAGTGTGGGCTCGAGCTCAGGGGACCCGGGGGACATCGTTGGCGCTGGTGACCCACCTCAGATTGAGTTGTGGGCGACAGATGCAGTGATTGATATAGGTGGTGGGTTTTCTCCCACCACAAGGCTGAGGGAGAGGGGGTCTGTGTGCAGAGGCTGCAGGCAACTTGGGGAAGTCCAAGAGGGGTGAAATCTGAGTGAACTTAGACTCTGGACAGAAGGGGAACCTTGCTGGCACCATTGTTTGGCTTCATCTCGGGTCGGGGACATTGGGTGCAGAGGTCACTTCAGGTGTTGGGTCTTTACTGTTCCAGAGGCTGCAAAGTCCTTTCTTGAGACTTTGTTGCAGAGCAGATCCGCTGCTCACAAGAGTCTGAGTCTCCTGGGTTTCTTGGAGGCTCAACTTCAGGACGAGTCGTATTTTTGGGCAGAGTTTGTTGAGGTTAGCAGGTAGGACAGTGGGGCTGGTACCAAGTCAGCTGCTTCCTCTTTTCCTCTTCTGCAGGTGCGTCTCCTATGTGTCATTTTCTTCTTAGGTCATCAGGATCTGAATTCTAGGGTTCAGGGATGCCACCTAAATACTCAATTTAGGGGCATTACAGGGAGTGTCAGGTGGTAGCTAATGGGCTGACCTCCTTTAGGGTGACTACACCCTTTTTATGACCACTTCCACTGGGAAGTGGGCATAACCCTAACCCTAGTGGCCTAATTCCTTGTAAACAAGATGGAGGAATTTAAATAGTAGTGTCCACTTCAGATTCTCCACTTTAGGGGTGGGAATGGCATGAAGTTGGCACACCTCCTAATCTGACTAATTTTCCCACCTGTTCTGCTGCCAAAAGTGGGGTGGGAGCATGGGGGTTGGTCATCTCTGCCATCTGGAGAGACCAAGGTCGCATTACAAAGGCGGCTATACTTTTAAAGCTCCCTGCTGTGGAATGTCCATCCTGCCTGGGTGAGGTGCTAACACCCCTGCCCAGTGCAGGCTTTTATCTCTGGTTCTCACCTTGAAGGGGGGGGGGGCAGGAAACATGTTTAAGGTGGCTGAACTGGTCAGGATCGGTCAGTCAACACACTAGTAGCTGTTAGGTTTTCAGGGGGTGCAGTAATTAATGCATCTGTCACTGGCATCAGTGAGTGTTTATTTAGCTCAGGTGTTTGATACCATAATCCCTATATTCAGAGAAGCTATCATGTAGTTGGGAAACTCATAGTGACCAGTGTCCAGCACATGCATTTAAAATGGCTTCCCTGGTCACTTACTATGACTGAGAATCAACAAAGTCATAGCGGGGCATATCTGCTTGTGCAGATACACCCTCACATGTAATATAATGCACCATGCCTTAGGACTGTATGGCCTGCTAGTGGGATGATTTACATATATTGCATGCAGTGTATAGGGGCATGGGACACAGGCTGTGTGCCATGTTGTGTATTAACTTTTGTCTGCACCAAGACACGCAGCCTGCAATGACAGCCTGTCCTGTGCCGGGTGAGGGGTCCTGTAGGGTGTCACAATTCATGCTGTAGCCCTTAGGGACACTCGTTAGAACCCCAGACCCTAGGTACCATTTACTAGGGACTTACAGTGGGTGCTAAAGGTTTTGCCAATTGGGAAAACGACTGTGCAGTTTTGGGGATAAGAGATCTGGCACTGGGGTTCTGGTTAGCAGGAACCCAGTGCACTTTCAAGTGAAATTACACCAGAAATGTGGCAAAAAGCTGTGTGTGTGAGGTGGGGTGGACATATCAAAAGAGGCCCTTTCCAACAATGGATTACTCAGGTCCTGTGCCAGCTTCCCCATGCAGTCTCTGGCCTAACTGCCAGCGCCCACCTCCTCTGACGTGCTCGCTCCGCTCCCGTCTGTGTGCTCCATTCACTGTCTGCTTTCTGCCTCGTTTGCCCTCACTGTTTGTCTGCTTGTCTGTTTTCCCCCTCTTATTGCCAGTCTTTGTCATTTTCAACCCTTTGTTTAGTGCCCTCACTGTTTGTCTGCTTGTCTGTCCCCCCCTCTTATTTCCAGTCTCTTTGTTACCTCTTAGTTCTCTGTTTAGTGCATTATTTTCTTTTGTTTTGTGCTTTTCTGTTCAGTCACGCTCACTCGTCCGGCACCTTTTCCTGCTTCCTGCCTTTTTCCGCTGCTCCCTTCCAGCCCGCTCTTGCTGCCTCTGGCCCCACCCACTGCCATCCACACATCACCCTCCCCAGGACCTACCTAATGGATGCTGTAGCGAGACCCTATTGTGCCAACTCCCCTACGTTGTCTCTGGCCTAGCTGCCAGCCTTCTGCCACCCCTGACCTGCTCGCTACGCTCCCGCCCGTGTGCTCCGTTCACTGTCTGCCTTCTGCCTTTTTTGCCCTCACTATTTGTCTGCTTGTCTGTTTTCTCCCTCTTATTGCTAGTCTCTTTGTTGCCTTCAGGCGTCTGATTAGTGCTCTATTAGTGCCTTCACTGTTTGTCTGCCTGTCTGTTTTCCCACTTTTATTTCTTAATTCCAGTCCATTTGGCACCCTATTTAGTTTTTTTCTGTGCTTTTCAATTCAATCGTGCTCACTCGTCCTGTGCCTTTTCCCACTTCCCACCTTTTCCCGCTGCTCCCTTCTCGCCCTCTCTCGCCTCCTCTGGCCCCGCCCACTCCCATCCATGCCCCACCCTCACCTGGACCTACTTAATGGAGGCTGCAGCACGGTCTCCACAACCGGTGCACCGAAGGCAAGCTCATCCCCACCTGGACCGCACCCCGCACCAGGAACACTGGCTCTCCTGCCACCTACTACTGTTACTCCATCGAGAAGCTCAGAGCCTTGAACCAGGGGCTCCACAACTGCAGCTGCTGCATCGCCTCCCCTCAAGCAACCAAAGAACCCTTCACCAGCCGACGCTGCTGTTCCTCCTGCAACACAGAGCATTCAGCCCACACAGGACCCTGTTCCACACTAACCCGGAAGACTATGAACAACCCAGAACCACTCCATTACATCCTGCTCAACACCCGATCCCTCTGCAAATACGTCATGGAAATTTGGCCCCAAAGTGGTCTTCATCACGAAACCTGACTAAACCACTCCTCAAACGCCGACATCGCCATGTCAACACCCGACGGCTACAAAGATTATACACCAAATCCCCACCAACAAACACTGCGGAGGCATTGTCATCCTCTTCAAGGACACCATTCGATGTATGGCCAACAATGACGACACCTCATCCCTCGTGGAACACTTAAATTTTTTGTTACTCTGTAAGAGGCACCCTCGTATACAGACCTCCCAAGACCTCGACCAGCCTTTTGCTGTGCCATCCCCAACATCATCGCAACATTAGCCATAGAGTCCAACCTCTACATCCTACTCAGTGACCTCAGTTTCCACATTGATGACCCAAATAATGCCAACTCCACTACTCTCCTCAAGAACATGAGCAACATAGGCCTCATCCAACTGGTCAACGTACCCACACACAAGGGCGGACACTTACTTGACACTGTCTTCACCTCCAGTGACAGAGTGAGATTCAGCCACCTCCCAGAACTCTTCTGGACTGACCACAACATCGTCCACTTCACCATTGCGGGTGCCCAAGACACCTCCACCAAGAACCACAGAACTGATTACTGCAGCTGGAGCAAAGTAACAGGAACTCGGTGGACGCAGGCCCTCGGCTCATCCCAACCCAAGCCTCATCCAGCCTCGGCCAGGCCATCCATAACTTCTCCACCTGTATCACCGAATGTGCTGACACAGTTGCCCTGCTCAAACCAGCCAGAACCAATAAAACCTCAGCAAATGTCAGGTGGTACACTCCAGAGTTCAAAGTCTGAATAGCAGCTGCCTCATACTCAAGAAGCAATGGCGATCCACCAAAAATCACTCCAATAGAACCACCCACAAAGTAGTCCTCAGTAACTAGCACCAACAAATCAAGGAATCCAAGACAGCGGCCATCAAGTACTGCATCGGATCAGCAATCAACTGCACAAAGTAACTTTTCAGAATAGTGAAAGAATACTCCAACCAGACAGCCACAGATAACATATCCACCCTTCCCAAGAACTCTGCAACACCCTCTCAGACTACTTCCACAGCAAGGTCACCTCCATCTACAACAATTTCGACCCCCAACCCACGATCTGCAACCTCAGTTCTAACCCATAATCTCCAGCCTCAGTTCTCTTGACCCCCCCAGCCCACCACACACCAACAGAACAATTACCAAGTGGTCACCACTCACCACTCAATCCACCTCTGCAATCATGTCAGCCATCCACTCTTGGGCATCCACTGACCCATGCCCCCACCACATGTTCAACCTAGGAACCAATCTCTTCAGCACAGAACTCACCAACATCCTCAACACCTCCTTCACCTCAGCAGGTTTTCTGGACAAATGGAAACATGTGGAAATCAAGCCCCTCCTAAAAAAAACCCTCTGCCGATCCCAATGACCTAAAAAATTACTGACTTATCTCTTTACTACCCAACCCTGCCAATACCCTCGAGAAAGCCATCAATCAGCAACTCACCAGTCACCTGGAAAAAAACAACTTACTGGACATCTCCCAATCAGGCTTCCGTTCTAACCACAGCACCGAGACCGCACTCATCAATGCCACAGATGACATCAGAGCACTCCTCGATCACAGGCAAACCGCCGCCCTGATCATCCTCAACCTGTCAGCTGCCTTCAAGACCGTCTCCAACCATACCCTCATCAACAGACTCCACAGCATTGGCATACAAGATGACGTTCTCAAATGGATCGCCTCCTTTCTGACAGGATGTACTCACAGCTTCCAACTACCTCCCTTCAGCTCCACACCCAAGACCATCATCTGCGGTGTACCGCAAGGCTCATCCCTCAGCCCCACTTTGTTCAACACCAACATGACCCCTCTGGCCGACATCATCAGATCCCATGGACTCAATATCATCTCTTACGCAGACGATACTCAATTCATCCTCTTGCTCACTGAAGACCTCTGCACCACCAGTGCTAACTTCCGTAACACCACAACAAAGGTAGCTGACTGGATGAAAAACAAACTGCCTCAAACTCAACTCAAGATGATAGTTCTCATCCTCTGGGAAAAATACATCCATATGGGACCATACCTGGTGGCTAGCCAAACTCAGACCCACTCCCATGCCTATAAACCATGCGCGCAACTTTGGCATCATCCTTGACAGTGAACTAACGATGAAGCAGCAGATCAACACAATGACCTACTCCTGCTTCCACACCCTCTACATGCTCGGCAAAATCTTCAAGTGAGTTCCAGCCACCATCAGGAAAACGGTCACGCAGGCCCTCGTCACCAGCTCTGTCAACTACAGCAACGCTCTCTATGCCAGCATCCGCTCCCAACTCCTAAAGAGACTCCAGACTATACAGAACAATACAGCCAGACTCATCCTGGACCTCCCAAGGTGCACCCACATCTCCCCTCACCTCAGAAACCTTCACTGGCTCCCCATCCAGAAGAGATACCACTTCAAGTTCCTCACACACACCTACAAAGCCATGCACAATCAAGGACCGGACTACATCAGCAACCATCTATGCTTCCACCAACCCACCAGACACCTGCGCTCCTCCTCTCTGTCCCTCACACCTAGAATCTGCCAAAGTTGCAGTGGTGGCCACCCTTTCTCCTACATCACCGCCAAGGCTTGGAACGACTTACCTTTTCCCCCTCCAAAATGCACCCTCATTGGCAGACTTTAGGAAGAGACTCAATACCGGGCTCTTCGACAGAAGCATTGCACCCAGGTGCCCATATACCCCCAAGGATGACGGCACCACAGGACTACAAATGAAGGATTGACTGATTAGTATCTGGGGCAAAACCTTCCCCATGGCTACTCCCTTAATCTGTTCATAGAACTGATTTTCAAACACAAAAAAATTCTTATTCAAGGCTTATTCTGTGCATTCAAGAATGAATGAGGTAGGCACCCGACGAGTGCGTGTTTTGGTCTCAAGTATTTGATCAAGAAGGGTAAGACCCTCGGTTTGCGGGAAGTTAGTATAGAGGCTTTCAGTGTCCATAGTCACCAAAAAATTTTCAAATGGGTTGAAAGGATGATTTTCTATAGACTTAATCACAGTAGTGAAATAATCGGACGCCCAGGGGGTTTCATAGGATGCTTGTGGATCTTAGGTAAGATATAGATAGCAGGGTGTTGTAATCAAAGATGTACACACTTGCAGATATTCTTTGTGTTTCTTTTATTTCAAGAAGCATCAATAATAAAGGCCCACCAACAGCGTCTGATCAGCAAAGCCTCCTCTCCCAACTGACTCTGATCTCCCCACACAGAATTCTACATTCTACATTCTATTCTACATTCTACATTCTATAGCTATCTATTCTATCTATCTAGTATTACAACATCTCTTTTTTTTCCCAAACAAAACAAAAAAACAACAAAAAATAATAATAATAATAATAATAATAGATAAGTAATGATAATAAATTACTACATCATATAAACATTAATACATTTCAAATTCAGAATACTTATTTGGAACTTGTCTTTTCCTTTTAGTTCTCAAATTAACATCAGTTACATCAGTTAATTCATTCTCTGTAACTCTCTGTGCCATTTCTAAATTATGCATTTCATTGTCACAAATACTACTATTACTCCTACTATTGTTTCCATCAATTCTGCAATTGGATTTTCCCTCCATTCCATCACTAGTTAAATCTCCAAAATCATAATAATCCCTATTTTCCAAATGAACATCAACTCTGTTTCCTACATTTTTCAAAATGCTCTCTTGATGTGGTTTTAACAAGATCACTGCATTTTTACTCCACCAACCCTTATCTTTCAAAAGAACAGAACCATTAGATACTTTCAAAACTTGCACTGGAGCAGAGTATACCGACTCCCCTTTTTGTACTTTATAGGGTTTTCTTAAAAGAACCCAATCACCTATGTTGAATACTCCAGATCTCACTCTATTTATTTTATCATAATAATGTTTAGTTTTTACTTGTTTGTCGATAATTTTTTGTTTAACTTGAAGTTCATTATCATCCACAATTTTGACCATATTACCATTATGCACAACCTTGCCAAATTTAGGAGTGAGTAAAGTATTCTCCTTCCTACCTCTCATCAAAAGGAAAGGTAAAAATCCAGTTGTAGAATTCGTAGTACAATTATACCCATACACTTTCTCTCGTACAAATTCATATACATCTAATTTAGATGCTAATGCTAATTGAATACCTTCTTTCATAAATCTATTCATGCGTTCTACTTGACCATTCGATGAAGGATTGTAAAGAGGACTTTTTTCTTGTCGAATACCATGACATTCCAAAAATTCACACATTTTCTGTGAAGTTAATTGTGTACCATTGTCAGATACTAAAATTCTGGGTAAACCTTCAATTGCAAATATTTTTCTTAAAAATTCAACAACCGTTTCAGTACTAACATTACTTAAAAATTCCCAGTGAATCCATTTAGAGTAATAATCTGTGATGACAATTAAGTAACGCATATCTGATTCAAGTAAAGTAAATGGTCCTGAAATATCTATAGCTATTTTCTCCCATGGTGCATAAGGTATCAAAACAGGTTGTAATTCCTTTTTGCTCAGTTTCCAATGTTTGTCAGATCTAATACACTCCACACAGTTATCTAGATACATATTAACATCATTGTCAAGCCCAGGCCACCAATAATATGATCTTAAAGCTTTCTTTGTAAGACTAGTTCCAGGATGTCCTTTATGGGCCAATTCAATCAACCTTTTCTTTAAAGCTTGTGGTGGAACATACAAATCATGTCTCATTAATATTCCACATTCAATACTCAATTCATCAGCTACTTGTGAAAAATTCTTTAATACATTACCTACATTTCTGCTAGGAGGCCACCCTTCAGTGACATATTTCATTACTTGTTGTAATACTGAATCACTTTCAGAAGCTTTGCACCACTCCTCAGCAGAAATCACACCATCACAATGTTCTACAACATCCATATATGCCACTATACATTCATCATCCAAAAAATTTCTGTGATCATCATCTTCCAAAGGTAACCTGGATAGACAATCAGCACGTCTATTCAGACCACCAGAAATGTGTTTTATCACAAAGTTATATTCTTGTAACTTAGATAATAATCTGATCAACCTAGAAGATGCCTTCGTATTACTCCTCCCATCCATCATGTATACCAATGGTTTATGATCAGTTACTAACTCAAACTCATTGCCCCAAAGATATGTCTTCAATTTCTCCACGGCCCAAATGCAAGCCAATGCCTCTCTTTCGATGGTACTGTAAAAACATTCTGATTTCTGAAGCATTCTAGAAACAAAAGCTACTGTAACTTCCTTTCCAGACACTATCTGAGTAAACACAGCTCCTATACCTGTTGCACTAGCATCAACAGTGATTCTGTTGCGTCCTTTCGTATCATAAGGTTGCAAAGCTGGTGCTTTCAATATGGCATTTGTTACATTTATAAATGCAGTTTCTTGCTCATGTGACCATTCAAATTTTACTTTCTTTCTTAGCAGTTTCCTAAGAGGTTCAACTATGCCAGCATAATCCATAATGAACCTAGAATGGTACTCACTTAACCCAAGAAAAGATTTTAGAGTTTCCTTATCCCTAGGTCTGGGAACTTCACGAATTGCTTTAAGTAAATCCTCCTTTGGTTTTATACCATCAGCCGATAAAGTGTGTCCCAAATACTCTATTTCTGTACAAAAGAACTTACATTTCGATCTACTCACTGTCATCCCTCTTTCTCTTAAAATACTTAACACTTTATTCAAAATGACATTGTGTTCAGAAGATGTTTTTGCATGCACCAAAATATCATCCTGAAATTTCTCAATACCATCCATATCTTGAAAAAGAAAATCCATCAGCTTTTGAAATACAGTAGCGGCTGAAGCAAGTCCAAAAGGTAAGCGTACATATCTGTACGCTCCAAATGGTGTTACGAAAGTGGTATAATCTTTTGATGATTCACACAATTTGACTTGATGATATGCTGACTTAAGGTCAATCAACGAAAAATATCTTGAACCATTAGTAGCTGCTAGAATTTCTTGTATCCTGGGCAATGGGTGACAATCTACTACAATATTCCTGTTCAAGGATCTCAAGTCAGCACATAACCGTATATCACCAGTTTTCTTTTTTTGTAACTACAATAGCCGACACCCACTCAGAAGAATCTGTGCGTTCAATCACACCTTAATCACACAATTTCTTTAATAAATCTTTTAACTCCTTTCTAACAGACAGTGGAACAGGACGCACTTTATGAATGACAGGTGTAGCTGTTGCTTTCAACTTAATTTTGTGTTCAAATCCCTTCACACATCCAATATGATTCGCAACAACATCCTGATTATCAGTCAACACCTTTTCAAGAGTCAAATACATATCAGTATCCCCAATGCTATTGACATCTGAACATGGTATATCACCTAGAATGATTGGATTAGTTGATCCTGGTTTCAAAATTATTCCCAGTCTACCCAAATCCTGCCAACCAACGATGTTCCTGCCATTTTCAGCAACATATATCTTAGTATCGATGCTGCGACTTTTAAATTTCAAAGTGTCACAAAAATATCCCACCATGTTAATATCAAACTCTCCAAACGCCTTTGGGTTTACATCACTCTTTTCTAATTTCAAGTTTTTCAAAACTTTCTCAAATTTGTCCTTATCTAATATAGTAATAGGAGAACCAGAATCTGCCATGACCTCCAATTCTTTCCCTCCAATACTAACACAACCAAGTGGTGCTTTATATCTGTTCATCATTTTCCTACAACCATCATCTTCTACAGTTAGGACAATATTTGCACACATTTCTTCATCAAAATTCTCAACTGTATTAATTCTAATTTGATTGCCCTCTTTTGTACTTCTACATACAACAGCAAAATGACCGACTTTTTTACATTTAATCAATTTTTTTCCTAACGCTGGACATTTGGAATTATTACCCAAATGTGATTTTGACCCACATCTGTAACATTGTATACTTTTCCTTCCGTAGTACTTGCTATCTTTGTCTTTAGTGTCTTTAGTTTTTTGATCCTGTACCATATATACATCTGTATTAGAAACATCTACAGATGTTAAAGCTTTAGTGGACAGTAGCGATCTCTCAATTCCTTTGGCTATGTCAACAACCTCTTGTAATGTTGGATTTCTGCATGCCAACAACCTTTCTTGTATTTTTTTTGAATAACATTGAAATACAAATTGATCTCGAATATAGGTATCAGTCATCTCATTAAATTCGCATGAAGAAGCTAAGACTCTCAAAGAAGCGATGTACTCCTCTACGCTTTCATTCTCCATTTGCTTCCGTTTGAAGAAACTGTGCCTCTCCACCATTACATTGGGCTCCTCTGTGAATTGTTTTTCCATACGTTTAACTGCTTCCTCATACTCGTTCAATGGAATAAATTGTCCAGGAGGAGATTCATACTCCGGTAGATTGTCAAAAATTTCTTGACCTGTATTGCCTAATAGGCCAAACATCAATGCTTTTTTCCGTTCTGGATCAAAAAAAATTCCATCAATAGCCACCAAGTAATTTTCAAATGCTCTATGCCAATTTCTCCATTTCATTACAGGTTTGCCAGGATTATTTAAAAACAACGCAGGTTGGTTAATAAAATTATTATGAGCCATAGTTTATTTATTCCTTAAGATATTTATTAATATATATATATATATATTTTTATGTATTCCACAGTGTCCAAAACGTTCTTCAAGAATCTGAAACTCTCCTGCAAACTTAAAATGGCTACTGTATACTCCTTGGTCAATTGAAAGCAATGTATATCCAAATCGACATACAAAATGGCCGCCGTTGATGAGTACTTTTATTAGGAATTTGCCCTTGTTTCACTCAATTTGCCCAATCCAAAATGGCTGTTGTTTATGTCACCGCGTTATATTTGTTTTCATTGGAGATTGGGCACAATACAATTACACAAAAAGTACTCCAGCATGACTAGCAACCGTTGCTAGGAAACTAGTACACTTCATTAATGAGTGCTTGAAGCGGCGATAAATTAATAAGGAAAGAGGAAATTTCCAAATCCCACGGCGACAGTACCTTTTTGAAAAGCGGTGAGTACTTTGAAGATAAAAACGCCAAAACTTTCCTCCACCGGATCCACAATATAGAATATTCGATGAGCCTAAACAACACTCGTCGCCAAATTGTTGTAATGAAAGATGTACACACTTGCAGATGTTCTTTGTGTTTCTTTTATTTCAAGAAGCATCAATAATAAAGGCTCACCGACAGAGTCTGATCAGCAAAGCCTCCTCTCCCAACTGACTCTGATCTCCCCACACAGAATTCTACATTCTACATTCTATTCTACATTCTACATTCTATAGCTATCTATTCTATCTATCTAGTATTACAACACAGGGACTGTTGAGTCTGGACTATTTAAAAATGCAAATTCTTTAGCACATAGCCATCCTTCATCTAAACCTCTTTTGCTCAAGGCAGAGATAAGGCTCTTGATCTCATTAGTGGTATTTTTCTCAATCTTCTGTAGTGGTCTGTAGCTTGAAACTGTTTGAAAACTTCTTCGCTGTATGCAATTCTATCCATTAGGACAATTCGCCCGCCCTTATCCGCACGTTTTATGGGGATATTTTTAAGTGACTGAAGATGACGTAAAGCAATTTGTTGATCTTTGGGTAAATTGTATTTACAGTAGTGGGGACTACTGAAAAGATTGTCTATTTCTGTTAGACCAGTATTCTCAAATGTGATAATCTCTTTGGAAATCATATGATTGTCTGGGTAAAAAGTTGAGGCAACATGTAAACCTGTTGTGTCAGATGTGGGCTCTTGGTCATTTCTGGAAAAAAAAAATCTTTCAGACATATAGGTCTAAAAAAACGGTGTAGTTCCACCTTAATCTGATAAAGAATATTTTTATGTTTAGGAACAAAAGAAAGTCCTGATGCTAGGACAAAGTTTTCAGTTTCTGAAAGTATGTGAGATGATAGATTAAAAATGGGTTATGCTCTGATCCTTATCTACCATTCGCAAAATTGATTTCTGGTTTGTCTCTGACCTGAGGTACATTGATTGTGGTGCCATCGTCGCCTTCCAACTCTCTGTCTTGTGCGAGAACCAGGCCCTATGCTGGACTCCCCGACAATGCCTGCAGCCTCAACGCACAGGACTCCCTGGCCGCGAGTGCTCCAGGACGGAGAAACCCGATGCCTAAGGACACCCCTCATCCGTCACCCCTGGGCCCTGGGGAAAAGGACCAAAGGGGGCACCTATGTCCCCAAGCACCCCAACTCTACAACCTGTGTGGTCGTTGCCCCTGACTGGCTTCCTAGCGAGAGCCTGCAGCCTGTCTTCACGAGGACCCATTCCCTTTGAAAATCATTGGGCACCCGATGCCTTGCTGCACCCTTGCACCTGGCCACCCCAGTGCTGCCCTGAGTGACCTGCTGGTGTGGTTCTTATCAGTGCCCAGTACATACATTAAATGTCTGAGATTGGCCTCGTAAGCCATTGTTAACCGTGTTTTTGCTGAACATTGTTTTCCTCCATAGGTTAACATTGAAGAACTCTGAAATTGCAGTATTGATTTTTGAAACTGAAAAGTATTTATGCTGGAAAACACACTTACCTTGTAACGAAGTTCTTGGGTTTAAAGTATATATAAATAAAAGCATTATTTTTCTATATTGTTCTTGGATTTATTCTTTGAGTGTGTGTCTCATTTATTGCCTCAGTGAATACAACAAATACTTAGCACTACCCTCTGACAAGCCTAACTGCTTGCACACTTTATCACAGAATAGAGCACTAGTCCTAACTGCTTTTGCCTCTGCAAACTAATTGGGGATCCACTGGACTCTCCGCATGGTGTACTTCTTTTTAATACACCATAAAGAAAGTCAGCTTTCTACATTGGTGGAACAGTGGTGGGGTCTGCGATTTTACATTTGCTGATACCACTTGGTCAATAATTACACAAGTGAATCCAAAAATTGCCGTTAGGTAAATTGCATTTTTGAATTGTTTTTTTTTTTTTTAGCCAAATTCTTTAAATTAACTGTTAGGGCTTGTTAGAGCCCTGGTTAGCTCCCCGTAGCTTGACAGTTTAAAAACTGTAATAACATACTTTAGTTAGGACTGTAAAAACTGTTAGGATTTTTTCTCTATCTCAAAAGGTCCCAACTTTAGAACAAAAATGAGTGCCACAGAGGGTGTGGTTAATGAGATCGACCTTACCCCTTACCTCCAGCTTTCTCACAAGCAGTTAAGAACCCTCTGTAAAGGGTACAGAATTAAAACAGGCTCAACCCCTACCTCTCTGAAGCTCCAGGAGCTGTTGGCAGAGTATGATCAGGCCCATCCTACTGATGAAGCCATATGCTCTGTAGATCAGGGCAACTCAAGTGAAGAGGAGGATCTGGACCCTCCATCACTTTTAAGAGTGGAACCTGCACCCTATAAACAACCCAAAGTGGCTAGAGCACCCCACCTCTAGTGGGGATGGCTCAAGTTCCTCAAAGTCCAGTGAAGAACTCTGTGAGGAAGAGATTCTTTTGGTAAGATTGGCTCGAATAATTGCCCTGGAGGACAGGAACTGGCCATAGAAAAGGAAAGAGCAGAAATGGCTTTAGCACCCATGAATGATAGCAGCAATTTAGGCCCATATTTATACTTTTTGACGCTAAACTGCGCTAACGCAGTTTAGCGTCAAAAAGTTTTGCGCCGGCTAACGCCATTCTGAAGCGCCATGCGGGCGCCGTATTTATTGAATGGCGTTAGCCGGCGCAAGCAGACCGGCGCTGCCTGGTGTGCGCGAGAAAAACCACGTACACCAGGCAGCGCCGGCGTAGGGGGAAAATGGCGCATGGGCGTCTTAAAATGGGGCAAGTCAGGTTACGTCGAAAAAATCATCGTAACCCGACTTGCGCCATTTATTTTCGACGCCCATCCCCCATCAACATGACTCCTATCATTGTAAAGATAGGAGTCATGCCCCCTTGCCCAATGGCCATGCCCAGGGGACTTCTGTCCCCTGGGCATGGTCATTGGGCATAGTGGCATGTAGGGGGGCACAAATCAGGCCCCCCTATGCCACAAAAAAAAAAAAAAAATACTTACCTGAACTTACCTTAATGTCCATGGGATGGGTCCCTCCGTCCTTGGGTGTCCTCCTGGGGTGGGCAAGGGTGGCAGGGGGGGTCCCTGGGGGCAGGGGAGGGCACTCTGGGCTCATTTTGAGCCCACTTGTCCCTTAACGCCATGCCTGACCCAGGCGTTAAAAAGCGGCGCAAATGCGCCGTTTTTGGCCACGCCCACTCCCGGGCGTCATTTTTGCCCGGGAGTATAAATACCACGTAAAGGCCTGGGAGTCATTTTTTAAGACGGGAACGCCTCCCTTGCATATCATTAACGCAAGGAAGGGGTTCACGCTAAAAAATGACGCACACTCCGGGCACTTTGGCGCCCGAAGCGTCTAACGCCATAGTATAAATATGGCGTTAGTTGGCGTTAGTTTAGCGTCGAATTTGCGTCGAAAAAAACGACGCAAATTCGGCGCAACCAGAGTATAAATACGGCCCTTAATACCTAGGGACAGAGTAGGGATCTCTGACCTCAGGCCCTGAAGACCTTCTGGAATGATATTTGCATTTAAACAGTATGTGAGGAATTTAGCATGCAATTCAGTTCTCACTAGTTTTTTCTTTATTTTTTCAAGTTGAGCAACATCTGTGTCGTGAAAATGTTGTGTAACTGGGCCTGTCCCACAAAGCAGGGATGGCCCACCAGCTGTCTTAATAATATACTCGTCTGTGTAAGAGAGTCTCAGCTTCCGACCCATGTGGGCAGCTGGCTGTTGTGTTAAACAAAAAACAATCAAATATATGATCCTAACATAATTTGTCTGCGCAGAACTAGTACAAAAAAGGAAACCCCAATATGCACATGTAGGCTTAGGTACAAATATGGTTTAAGTACAAAATACTGACAAAGGACTTATTTGAACATGAATGCTTTTGATCTGATTGCTAAGTGGTTTGAAATACCCACAAGTAATGTTCAACCCCTTCTGTCGCAGCTTCCTGTTGTGCGGGGTCAGGTAATGGATGCTGGTTGAGATGGCGTTGCTTCTAGGCATTGTGCAGACATGCTGTTACATTTTTTGCCTTTCACCTGCAGCTGGTGGTATCACCACGAGCTTTTGCATCTGGAACCCTCTAAAATTAAATCTTTGGGGTCCTGCACTTACATCCAGTCTAGCACTCTCTGAATGGTACTTACCAGCAACTATTCATATTCAGGTGTTTCATATACCAGAATGATGATGTAGTGCTTTTAGCCACTCATATATTTTTATAATAAATATACCCTCATAAATATGTATATACTGATTTGTTCAACTATTAGCCCATATAGTTTTTACTTTTTGATGGTTATTCGTGAAACAGCACTGGATTATCGATCTCCACATCAGTTAATTCATTTGTGACCATTCTGTCAATTTAATAACTCACAGTTCCCTGAGTCCACACGCACGTGGAAGTAGATTCTACGATCGTATTCTACGATTTTGCGCTTATCTGGACTTTGCTTTGGTGAATAGGTTTTTTTTTAATTGCGTTCTCTTATTTATCCTAGTTTTTTTGGTGATGCAGGGTACGACCCACATTAATATAAACTGTGATCGCAGTACGTAACAAGTGGCAATATGACATCACATCAATATTAACAGATGTCTTTGGTTCAGTCCATACTAACAAACACAAATAACAGCAGAGAGAAAAACTTGTCAAGTGGTGGTGTTGTTTCAGTTTGGTATTAGCAGTAGTTATAGTATCATATATCCTTACAATCTGAGACGGGGCCACTTACTTTGGATATCGACAGCGGCTTCAGTTTGTCCTCTAGTGTCAGCAGGAGTCTGAACAAGGGGCAGTGGGGGCCGGGGGGGGGGGGGGGGGGGGTGCAGCACACTTCCTTGGTCGCGGACGAGGGTAGGGGCCTTGAACGAGGATGAGGGCATAGGGGGAGGGCTGGGAAGGGGAGCAGTTGCAGCTTGGGTGGGGGCAGGTGAGGGAACAGAGAGCATAGCAGTGAGGGGGACCCTTTCTTGTGAAGACCTGTTTCTGCTGGCGTAGGTACTAGCAGGAATCACTCAGCCCTTCTTTATATGTTTGCAGGTCGAACAATAGCCACTATGGGGTATTTGCGCAGTCCATGGGCCTCTTCCCTCCTCAACGACACCACTTTTGCTCGCCCTCATTTCAGCAACGCAGCACACCAGTGGACTTTGTCCGGCAGTACCTGGGCTTTCCAATGCAAAGCTATTAGCTGGCAGGCTAATAACAATTCCAGATCTAATAACTGGTTTACAGTTTTGACTACAGTTGAGCTCCTAAACCTCCATCGTGCTCACATCCGTGCACCCAGTTATCTCGCTCAGCGCAGTGGACGCCTCTGCCCACAAGACTACTGCCTCCAAGCAACTCCAAAATATATGCACCATGTCTGCACCTGTTTGTAGGCATCTCGGACATTCGGAGAAGGATCCAAACATTCAGGATAAATCTACGGGAGTGAGGTATGCTCTATGCAATATATTAATCTGAATGTACTGGAATTTAGCATTCTAGGACAGATTCCTGGGCTATTCTAGTGCTTTCTCCCATTCCTTCCTCATCTGTTCACGATTCAGGTCCCTCCCCTACTCCCTATGGGTGGCACTCAAGAGAACATTCACAGTGTGCCTGAGTGCTCGAGCAAACCAGTTGAAAAACCTACAACCACCTTCTATAAGCTACAGAGTGTGCATAAGACGGTGCTGATCTGACTCATCATCTTTGATGTACCAGAGCCTCTCCAGGTTGCCCTGTAAACAACCATAGACCAAGACATTGCCTGCTGGAAGCTTGTGCTCCTCTTGTAGGTGATCGTATGGCAAGAGTGCACCTTCCAGGAACAGGGCACCCAGTGTGCTCACTTCTGCCTCCTTCCAAGTCTCCAACCCCGCTCCACCCAACATGTCGCTAAAGGAGGCTGTGGAACTTAGTGGTATCTGGGGAATATCGAGGAATCTGAGGCATGAGGCGCAGACTGCAATTAAAGCTCTCAAACGCATCCTCAATAATTTGTTGGCATCGTGCGATAGCAGGGCATAGGGTAAGATGTTTGTTGGACCACATGTTGTGCCTGGGCTACTGGGGGAGTCACAACTCTTCGATGATGCATCCTGACAGCCATCATGCTGGCCACTGTAGTTGTGCCGCCAGATAATAATTAAAAAAATTTGGGGCCCCCAAACATCCTCTGTCTGTGGGCAACTGCAGTTTACTGAGTGCTATTTGGCATCTCCCCTTATTCCAGATTATATTCCTTAGGGCAGAGTGCAGAGCATGGAACGTCGCTCTATGGAAGGGAATCAGGAGGTTATGATAATAAAATAGTAGCCAAAGGAGTATCACCATCTTAGATAGGGCACTCTCCCTCGTACTGTAAGTGGCAGAGTGCTCCAGAATGCTATCTGAGGACGTAGTGATGCTATGGCTTTTGTGAGATTTCCATCCATCAAATTCTTCGATTTATGATACAAGTTTATGCTAAGATGGCGAAATGTACAAGGCTCCCGGCGCAGGAGTTGTGAGTCCACAATAAAGTGCTGCTGTGGACAGTCCGATGCAATGGGAATAGGCACGATTTGCCCCAACTCACTTTCAAACCAGAGGCAGCATGGAACTCTTGCAGTAAACGCTGGATAGCTGCTGTACCGGATATCTGCTATACCCGTCGGTACGTCTTGGATGTAAATTAACACATTGTCCGCATATAGCAAGACGATAAGGGTCTCCCCAGACAGTGGGATACCCCAGTTGTGTCCTGTTGGTGGAGCCTCTGAGCTAAAGGCTCCATAACCAGGGTAAAGAGCAGCGGGGACAACGGGCAAACTTGCCTCGTCCCCCCGCTCACTCGGAACTGATGGGAAATACATTGGGCAATATTAACTCAAGCTGTGGGGTCGGTGTACAAGAGGCAGATTAATGCATGTATGCGCCTTTCAATGCCAAAGGTAGTCGGGGTTGAAAAGAGATAATCCCAATCGTTTGTATCGAAAGCTTTCTCCAGGTCCAGCACAAGGCATCCAGCAAATGGCCACTGGACCGGAGCGCTCTCCATCACTCTATGGAGGTGACGGAAATTTAAAGTGGTACACCTCCCAGGCACAAAGCCATTCTGGTCCAGGTGCACCAGGCATGTCATGTGCTCATACAGTCTGCCCACTACAACCTTACTAAGATTCTTGTAGTCAGACCCTAACATAGATAGTGGATGATAAGAGGTGAGCTCTAGGGGGTCCTTTGTAGGTTTGGAGAGTAAGACTAGCAGAGATTCACGGAGAGTTGGCGGAAGCTTACCTGCCGCTTGGGCCTCTTCATAGACCTCAAGCAATTTTGATGCTAGGAGGTGCTCATATGCCTTATAGAACTCAATAGGGAATCCATCCAACCCCAGGTTTTTTTATTGGTCGCCGAGCCCCATAGGGCACCTTGTATCTCCTGTAAAGAGCAAGGTGCATTAGGGTCTTCCCTATCTAATGGTGTGAGGGGTGGTAGATCCACAGAGGCCAGGTAGTGGCATAGGTAGTCCTGACGGTCCACCATAGGAGGGTCATATAAAGTCTGGTAGTGCATGGTGCATGCTTTATGTATCTCTGCTTGGCTAGTGGGAGCACTCATTGGGGATGCCTTGTCCGGCATGGATGGATTAGCGCTGTGCAGTATCCAAGCCAATAGTCAGCCAGACTTGTCCTCTCCCGCTTGCATCCTGGTCTGGTACATGCAGATGGTGGAGGGCAACTGTGGATCATGGGTCCTCCAACAGACCGACCCTAACACCTGACCGCCATCTTGCCTGGCTGGCCACGCCCTCCTTGGCGCGTAGGGGTTTGAATCATGACATTACAAGTTTGTTTAAATTCATTTTAATCTAAACTCCATTAGTTTGGGGATACATTTTTGATATGCGTAATAAGTGCATATCCATAGTGGTCTTGCACTTTTTTTTGCAGGACTATGGATACATTCCGTATTTTTGGAGTATATAGCAGGCCTCTGAAAGTTACAAGATTTAAGTAAGTTGTTTGGAGCCAATCTCAATGATCTTTGTGAATAGGCAATTCCTTACTAAATGTTTGGCCTTCTCTCTTTGGCTGGCTGTAGAGAACTGTTCGTTTCATTTTGCTCTCTTTTGTAAATCGTTCTTGTCTTTATATACAGTGTTGTACACTGGAGTTGTCATCTGACTTCCTCTTGTTTATATCTCTGGATTGGTCCTACGTGGTGATGGTTTCTTTACTTCTTTCTAGTGTATTTAGTGATGTTTCATTCCCTTAGGGGGGTCACTTGTTTTCCTCATTTGAATTTCAAGTCTGGGAGATGGTCTCACCGATGCTTACAACTGGGATCGAAATGTCGATGCGCTACCCAACTCATTATTAATATAGTAACATTGATTGTGAAACTCTTATTTTCCATTGTCTTTGGGGACAGTGTCATGAGATGTTATTCAGTGGGCGGCAGACACATTGATATTCGGTGGAGATGTTTGTATCTGCACCATAAATTATACAATGTCAATGTATTTCTGAGATTTAGATTGTGAACCCCTATAGTTTGATGGATATTATTGTGTTTTTTAAATATAAATCTATTTATTCTTTATATGTGTATCAATGGATTTTACCGATTTATCTGTATGTTAAGTAACCTTTTAATTTAATTTTGATGTTACTTGTGTACATCTTAAACCACTTAGCAATCAGATCAAAAACATTCATGTTCAAATAAGTCCCTTGTAGGTATATTTACTTGTTGCATATAAAGTTGTCTTGTCACATTTGCTGTGTATCCAAAGACAGAACATTGCTTTTTATTTTTCGTATAACATGGAACTTGGTGTTTACTTTTTTTTCTCTGAATGCAAAATGAGGGGATTTTGGAAAGTGAGAGGACTTTGTAACATGAACTTTGTAATTGGTTTGCTGATGGTAAAATGAAAGGCTGGAGGATGACAAAATGTAAGAACCTATAAATGAACTTAAGTGTGATTAATGCTGTACTTATTAACCTAAAAAACACCCAGAAGGCCTTTTCCTTTTTGCACTAGGGCCCATGACACACAGGCACCCTCCTGGTTAGCAAAACACAAATGAATCTGTAAATCCGAAGTGTGATGGGAACAAAGATTTTAATAGGATCAAAACAAATCAAGGCAGTTTCCTTGGTGATGTGTAAATGACAAATATTAGCGAAGCCCAATTTCTACTGTTTCTTTGCGCACTATATATTTTTATCAGTAAAATTGTATGTCTTTGCAAATTTAGAGATCATTCCAAGTGGGATTGTGCTTTTTTAAACAGATTTTATTGCCTTTTTGAACATCCAATCACAATACACATTTTAATCTGAGTTCTGCCCGTTGTTAACAGTTATATGATTCTTATTGTACATAGTAGGAGTCTGTTTTTTATGAGGCTGTTCAGTAAATAAATTGTAGCATTCTTAGTGAATTATGCAGATAACTATCAATTCAGTGAGCATTGTGTATTACATATGGGTCATGTGTAGGCATTCAACTAACAATCTCCACTCACTCCCCCCTCTACCCTCTAGGTGTAGGTTGTGATAGATTTGCTCTGCTGTCAATCATCATTGAGGTACCCATTTGAGAGGAGAGTTTCTCCTATGTAGCATGTGTTGGGGTTCTGGAGGTCTTCTCTTATTGGGAAAACAATAATGTCGGGAGAGGGGATACCT
This sequence comes from Pleurodeles waltl, assembly GCF_031143425.1. Classification (NCBI taxonomy): domain Eukaryota; kingdom Metazoa; phylum Chordata; class Amphibia; order Caudata; family Salamandridae; genus Pleurodeles; species Pleurodeles waltl. The sequence continues at coordinate 967,190,850 of NC_090437.1, forward strand.
CAGTCACCATCCATTGACCCCCGCCCTCTCTTCTCTGCACTTCTGCTTTATATCCGCCCACTTACCAAATTCCTTTTCCCAATTGCACATGCAACGGCCCTGTGGATTCTTCCAGTTTCGTGCTATCTCCCTCTAGCGTAGGGCAAAGGCCAGATCTTGAAACCAGCTAGTAACTTGATTCTTAGCTGTATGTGGGAACCAGACGACAGTGCTGTGCTATACATGGGACCTCCCGTTCTATATTAGTGCTTAATGTCTTCGCAATTTCCTCCCAATATGTGAATTGTTCAGAGCAACTCCAAAACATGGTAAAATTTTGCTCCAATCTCACCAAACCTGGGACAGACATTTGGCATATATGAGTGGGTAATATCTAGTTGCTTTCCCAGGCGCAAGATATGACCTATGAAGGACATATAGGTTAATAAGACTAAACCTGGCATTCTTAGTTGCTTTTGTTGTATTATATAAGATGCTTTCCCAGTCTCTGTTTTCAATTGCCCCACCAAGGTCAGCCTCCTATTTGGCTTTTAGTGCAACTAAGGGATTCATGATGTCGCCACACAGTTGTCTGTAGAGGCAGGTGACCGCCTTACAGGTTCCTGACGCTGTCAGGATATATTGGCAGCAAGCCGCTCCGCTCGGCACCGTCAATCTAGACCTCCAGTGTTTACAGACAGCTGTAGTGAGGGCGCTGTGTAGCAGAACATTGCCCCGGGGTAGGTCATATCTGAGGCGAAACTCCTCAAACTGGAGAAGTATTTCCTCCTCATAGAGGGCTCTGGCTATGGTCGCTCCCGTCTCCCGCCAGCATTCCAATGTGTCTCAGGTTCCACAGTGAGATCGCTCTCACAGAAAGCCTATTTGTATGTCTGGAGCGTATGGGTGCTAAATACGTGTCCTGTGGAGACCTCATGCCCAAAAGTGCTGTAATACTTTGAACTCGGCCAAGTCATCCGCATCAGGGTTTGGGAGCCTTAGCAGAGCTCTGGTCATCCTAGTTAGTCCTGGGGCATGTAGGGGTAGCTCTCTGCCCGGTGTCAATATATTAGCCATCCATTGCATGAGCCACGGCATTTGAGCTACTATGTAACAGGATTCAAAGTCAGGGAGTGTCAAACCCCCCCTCAGTCGTTGGATGCTGTAATGTGGCCAATGCCACCCTCCTTCACCCCATGCCCCAGATGAAACTTCTCACTATTTTGTCAATGTTGCGAAAGTAGGAACTAGGGATCCAGAGGGGGTAGCGTCGTAAAAAAAAAATACAGTAGGAGGGGCAGAGCCACCATTTTTAATAAGGCTACTCTGCCCGCTGCTGATCGTGGAATAGTCTCCCAAAATGATATAATAAATCTGAGGGCCCTAAGAGCCCTGCCCACATTTCCCTCGAATAGATCCGCGGAGTCATGGTATATGCGGACCCCTAAGTATTGGAAGGAGTTGGGTGCCCATTCCAATACTCCCAAGTCCTCTGGGGATTGGCCAGAGGCCTGTACAGGGAACAGGCAGGATTTGCGCCAGTTGACCTTGAATCCTGATAGGGTCCAAATTCGTCCAGTATGGTGCTGGTACCCCTCAGGTCTTTGTGAGCATCGCAAAGAAATAGGAGTAGGTCGTCGGCAATATAATGTGTCTGACCCCTGTCTCAAAGCCCGATACAGAGTCCCCGTTCGGGTGCAACATGCTAAAGGTTCAATAGCTAGTGCGAAAAAAAGAGGGGAGAGGGGGCAACTTTGTCTGATCCCCCTCTCCACTCTATAATTCTCAGAAATTGAACACCCAGTGTGGACTCTAGCCACTGGGTGAGTGTAAAGCAGCTGGGACCAGGCTATAAAGTCTCTGCCTAGTCCCATCCTCTCCATGACCCTGTATAGGAAGTGCTACTTTACGCTATCAAAGGCCTTCTCAATGTCCACAGCCACCACCCGTGCCCTGTCCTGTTGTCCGTGCAGGCCCCCAGTATGGCACACAATCGACAGATGTTATGAGTCATGTTGCATCTTGGTATGAAACACCCCTTGATCTTTATGGTCCTCAGCACTCTCTGGTGAGAGTATTGGTAGGTGCACAGGTGCCAGAAATGCGGCCACTCACTCTACCAGGGGTTCCACTCCTCTACTATATAACTGAGTGTAATAGTGATGGATTTCATTATTGATGTCTTCCTGGCGGTATAAGCCACGGCCATCATCTGTAGTCAATTCCACTATGACCGACCAGTGCTTGCCTGGGTTTGCAAGCCACGCCAGAAGGGGGCTGGCCTGGTCCCTCTCAGCGTGAGCCCGCACCGTGTAGTTGCAGTAGTCAAAGAACCACAATCTCTCAACTTTATCGGCCACTGCTTCCTTGGCAGCAAGAAGGGCTGGTTGCAATTCCGGGTGGCCCAGGTGATGCAGTTCATAAGACCTCAGCGTATCTTATGCAGTTGTTGTCTATGCAGCAAGGTCCCTCAGATTCCCACTATCTCCGAGTTACACCGCCCCCTGAGCACCACCTTAAATGCATCCCATTCTGTTAAGAGGGTCTCCGCTGTTCCTGAATGCTCTTCAAAATATTGGATAAGATCTTGTCCGATCTTGTCCCGGAAAACCTGGTCCTCCAGGGAGCCAGCGCATGGATGTCTGGCATACAGAGAAGGGAGTCCAGCCTCATGTGGACATCGTGGAGGCTGGTGAAGAAGGAGTAATCACGGACTTGCGGGTGTCGACGCCTCCAGGAGTCAACCAGCCTCCATTCTGCCTGCCAATTCCCAAACACCTTAGCCACCTGTGTGGCCAGTGCATCTTGAAGAAGAGGATGGGGTCGGTCCATGTCCAGGTCAGAGCCAGAGTTAAAGTCACCACCTAAGAGAACCAACCCCTTCAAATGTGGGGCAAGTTTCCCAGAGAATTCCACAAAAAGGGTTACTTGGTCCACAATGGGTCTGTATATACTGGCTAGGACAATATTGCTACCACCAAGCCTCCTGGTGACAAGTACATAGCGGCCATCCGGGTCGACCACGTGCCCAGTATATTGAAAAGGGCTCCTGCACGTGTCCAGAGGAGTACCCCATGCGCATAGACTGGGTAGACTGTGTAATAAAGCTGGCCCCTCCATCTGCGCTGTAGCGACAAGCCCTCTTTAGCGGTCAAGTGTGTCTCCTGGAGGAGTGGGAACTGTATCCCCCTTTGCTGTAGAAACAAATGGACTTTGTACCTCCTGGTTATGGAGTGCATCCCACAGATAGTCCAAGTGCTCATTTTCTATGTCATGGGTGTTGCCATGGCATAATGATGTCAGAATGATGTGCTTGTCTCGGCAGAGGGCGATAACACCACCCAGGATCCCGTCCATACTTATTTGATGACAGATCGGAATAACCCACATTACACCTACGGAATCCCAACATAACAACAAAAAACAGTAACCCCTTGAGCTCCCCATCCCCAGGACAAGTAGGACATTCCCCCTCATCCAAACAATCATGCCACAAGCAAACAATAGTGGGAGTGCCCACCACATGTCCTATTGGGGGTGTCAACAGCCAGTGAGTCAGGTCCTTCCAGGTCCTCCCCCATCCAGTATCATAAGTAGAAAGTCACATCTAGGTATGTATGCATGCAGCCCCACTGCTCCATCAGGTCCCCCCTCCACGCCCAGTCAGTGATCAAGCTCCATTGCGGATAGTGTAATGGGCATAATAGCCTCTCCAGCCATTACATTTATGTATAAGTAGTTTTGAGGCTACGTTTGCCTATCTAAAAGAGATAATCCACCATGCATGGGGTGACGCTTGGGAGTTCATCCTCCGGCATCCCAGATAAGCTGTTAGTATTGGTAGTGGCTGAGTCCTGGGCATCATCTTCGATCTGTGAGGTGAGAATGTTCCCTCCCTCCTTACTCATTGTTGCTGCCATCTGCACTGCTTGTTACTGATCTCTGTGGGCTTCTGCACTGGTTGGTGTATGACTCTGAAGCTCCAGTTTGCATTATATCTTTTGCCTTTTTAGAAGCCAAGCCCCCACAGTGGTTCTCTGCTGGGGCCGGCTCATACCTGTGTGTCCAGTCAACTCCACACATCTTGAGGTGTGGAAAAATTGCACCCCTTCCGGGGTCACTACTCTCAGGCAAGCAGGGAACTGCATAACATATTGCAGGCCCAGTTGTAGTCTTTTCTTACGTCCCCAAATGTTGCTTGCTGTGGCCGTATGTTTTTAGTGAACTCTGCATTTATCATGATTTTGCGGTTATCCATGCGGAGGTCTCCTTTAGTCCTGGCACAGGTTAGGATATGATCACGATCCCTATAGTGGAGGAGTTTGGCCATCATGGAATGAGGTGGCGCTTCCGGTGGTGGCGGCCGGGCAGGGACTTTGTGCACATGCTCTAATGCATAGAAAGGAGAGAGGCCCTCTGGGGCTACTTCCTTTCAGAACCATCTCAGCACATAGGACAAGGTGTTTCTCCCCTCCACCCATTGTGGGAGGCTGACTATCCTGATGTTATTCCTTTGTGACCTATTTTTGCTGTCTTCCACTTGGATCTCCAATGTGCGTATTTTATCTTCCATGGCATCCATTCTGGTGCGTATCGCAGCTACATCTGTACGGACCTCAGCCAATGCATGCTCTGTAGTGGTAACGCGCTTGGCCAAACTTCTGTGGTCGTCTTTCGGGATGCTCAGGTCCGCTCTCAGGGTGTCTAATTTCATTCCCAGTACATCTCTGGTAGCTGTGATGGCTTGAAGGATGTCTTGGAGTGTAGGCTCCGGGACCGACTCTCTTTAAGGCATTTCCAATAAGTCCATAGCAGCTTCCTTTCGGGCCAAGAAACTGGCCTCTGGTTCACGCTTCTTCATCACCTGTCCCATTGGTGGTCCTGGTTATCACTTAGGGTATGTTCGCTGGTCACGGAGTATGCGCTCTCACTGTAAATGGTGATAGTATGTGTGTGGGGGCGCTGCTGTAGGTCCCCTTCTATGAGCTTTCAGGGACTATTGGGAGTGTAACAATTGGTGGTCATCAGCTCTGGGGGGGGCCCATGCCACCCAATTCTGATGCAAGGGGCAGGCACACCAAAAGCACCCCGCAATGTCCAGTGATAATGCCACCACTGTTTGTGCTTGGAGTCAGATGTCCATCAGTGCCAAGAGGTCAGGGAAAGAGGCAAGACCAGGTCACAAAGGCCTGTTCATGGCGTTCCTGAGTCCCAGCAGCTCTCTCTTCTGCTTTGGTGCAAATTCCCAGCAGCCGAGATCATGCGGGGGTGTGTGGCTTCCACTGTTTGTTTCCTGCAGGGGCAGTAGCTGCAGGTTTTTGTTAAAAGAAATGTTCTTGTTGCGCCTCTGCGCCTTTGCTGTTAGTAACCTCCTAATTAACTATGTGGCCTTCAGACCAGCCCTCTATGCAGTATTTCTCTATTGGTATGATTGTTCCTCTTCAGCGGCGTATGCACTGCTCCCGTCACAATCGCCTTGGCTGAGGGATAGCGTGCCCACGGGGCAGCGGAACCATTAGAGTTTATGTCACTGCAAATTCAAAGTCACCCCTTCTGTATGCAGTGTTATTGTGCTCCATGGACCTATTCAGTGTCGCAGCCCCTAGTCTCTCCTCGCAGTGTCAGCAATCAAGTATCAGGCTGCACGGTTGTGTCTGTCTCCTGGTAGTTCAATCTCCCCACCAAGGCCACAAACATTCCCCGCAGGTTATCTCAGGAACTCAGTTTCAGGAATGTAGCTGGCCGGTTCCCTTGCTGCGCTCTGCAAATGCACTAGGTCGCTGATCTCACCTCCGTCTTGCGGGCCCCAGGGTCTGTCACTGCTGGCATACCATATCTGCTTCCAGTCGGGTGATGCCTTAGTTGGGGGCAGCGCAGTCTCGGGATTGCATTCAGCCACTCGCTGCAGTCGCTGCCATTTTGGCCATGCTGCTCCATTTTCCACTGTGTTCATGCTTATTCTTCTGCATGCCCCACAGTTGCCTTGGGCACAGGATCTGGGTCATGGTGGTATGCCAACTTTCCCCCTCAGTGATTGGGACAGGGTTCATATAGGCATGCCACCAGTGCTACATGCAGCCATCTGCCTTGAGCCCCGCCATTTTAGGCCTGCCCAAGTGTGCAGCTCATGGCCTCACTGTTTGTCCCGTTGCGCTTTTTTCTGGGGTTGGATCACTTCAGCCAGATGGTTGTGAGTTTAGGGTATCAGGGGAGCGATATTAGGGTGACAGAGGGGCCTCCAGCGACAGGAGTGTTACAGATGGGGGATCGCCAGACAGAGAGCCGGTAAGTGCATGTCTCACTGCATCAGCTGCTGGCCACGCCCCACCAGTGAGATTGTATTGTCTGTAAATGACAGTGTGCTACCACACCATGCTTAAGTGACATATTTGTGACAGTGTATACTGAAATGCACCACCAGCTACATACTAAACCCTTGCCACTCTCTTGCCGAATGAGCAAGCCTCATTTGCTACACTTTGTGTGAAGCTCAGGGTTTCTCTAAGACTTAAGTCATTTTCACTCCAGCACCATGGTTTACAGTGCGTATTTAGGGTTCTCTTGGGTGATATAGGGCAGACCGCTGCTTTCAGCATGGTATAGATCAGAAAATACATGATACTTATCACCCAGTTAGTACGAAAGTCACTGAAGATTAGCGGGTGATTGTTTGTAAAGATATGTTTTTTTGTATTTATAATGTGACATATACTAGAACAATCTAGTTTCAAAGAATGGGTAGGGGAACAAGAGGAGAAGGGGAGAGAAAGATAAATGTTTGGCGAGAACACAATTCAAGGCTGAACTTTATAAACAGATGCAATTATTAGGCTTCCCTAGGCAGTCTGCTCATCAGAAACTATCTCAGGTAGGTTTTGAGAGCTGTAAGAAACAGCGTGTCTTTGCTTCTGGTAGGTAGTATTTCATCTTTCGCATGTCATTCTGTGGGAAAATAACATCTTTCTGACATAGTTACCCCCACTTTTTGCCTGGTGTCAGTGTGTTTAGAATGTAGCGCACTGGGATCCTGCAAACCAGGACCCCAGTGTCTGTGCTCTCTCCTCCAAATGTGGTTGTTTGGTAACTTTTACACCCCACAATTGGCATACTGGTGCACTCATGTAAGTCCCTAGTGTATAATACTTAGGTACCTGAGCATTTGTGCTCCAGGGGTCTCCCATGGGCTGCAGCATCTATTATGCCACGCATGGGAGCCCAAGCAAACTGTGTCTCAAAGCCTGCCTTTGCAGCCTGCATTAAATGCTGCATGCACCTTTCACTATAGATATAAGGCTTGCTTTATATTGATGTCACTGTACCTGAAAACTGTAAGTTACCCCTATGGTAGGCCCTTCAGCCCAAGGGCAGGGTGCATGGTCCTGAGAGTGAGGTCACCCCTACATGAACAGAGGTGCCTCTATAAATCCCAGCCCCCATTCCTTGGGCTTTGTAAGTGCGGGTAACCCATTTTAAGGTATGCAGTGGACACTGGTCAATGCCAGTAGTCCAACATCATAATAGCTGCACCAAACCTAGGCATGTTTGGTATCAAGCAACTACACCGACTCCAGTGCCAGTTGCATGATACCATGTACCCTGGGGTTTCCTTAGAGGATCCTCCAGTTCTGCCATTACTGCCTTTCAGGGTCTGCATGCCAGCCCGCACTGCTGCTGATGCTAGACACTGTTCTGCCCTCCAGCTGATGAGCCTAACTTGAGCAGGGGAAGGCAGAACAAAGGATTTCATGTAGGGTAGAGGTGTGACCACCTCTCCATTTGAAATGGGTGTCTCTGGGCTGGGGTGGGGTGGCCTCCAAGTGCCACCAGACTGTTTTTAAAAGACACATTTGGTGGCCTTCTTGCATAAGCCAGCTAGCAAGCTGGTTCCCATTCTGGTGCAAAACCACACAAAGGACAGGAGAGTGACCACCCCCTTGTCCAGCTCCTCCCCTAGGGAGGAGAACAGAGCTCTGCCAGGTAGCCAGTTGATTCTGCCATCTTGGAAACAAGATGTGCAGAGGCCCCTGGGAGCATCTGACTTGTAGGCCAGGTAGATGATGTCCCTAACACCCTCTGATGGGCGGGTCACTGCAGATAGTGACCAACCCCCTTTTAGGGATACTTAAGGGCTCCCCCAAGGGTGGGTTCCCAGATTTGTTGAGCAAGACTCTACAAAGGAAGTCTCTGCAAGGCTCTTCTGCTCCTGGCCTCTGGAATTGCTGCTGGTCTGCTTTTGGAACTGAAATAAGACTATATCCTGATAGGAGGGCTCCCACTGCAACTTTGTTTCTCCAGCAGCTGCAAGATTTCTGCAACATCCGTGGCTGTGAATTCTCCAGGGTCACAAGGACTCTGTTTGCATTCGAGAAGCAAGAAGGAATCTCCCTCGAAGTGAAGGAGTCAATCCCCCGCATCCACAGGCACCTAAAGACAACAACAACTGGCTGGTGGATCCTGCTGTCCCACAGACACCGAAAGGCTCTGCTACTTGGGAGATGTGAACCTTTGCTGCAACCACTGGAACGGAACCCCTGTGAACCATGACTGTTGTTCTTAACAAGGCTTGTTGGGTCTTCCTACAGGAGATCTTCAAGCTTCAAGAAGCCCCCTTTTCCAGCACTCTGCCACTCCAAGTTCAGCTTTCACTCTGCAGCTCCTACAGCGTGGGACTCCTGTTTTGTTGTGCTGCTGAGGCCTCATTGCGACTCCCTGTGGCTGTCGCCAGTTAATCACTTGTGGGGTCTCCAATGATTCCTATTAGCTTTCTTTCCTGCTGAGGGCCAGCCCTGACTCCCCTCCAAGGGCCAAGTCATGTGGGACCTTGCTGGTCCCCAAAAACCTGCAATGAGTTTTCAATTTGCCAATGTTTATTAGTGGTCCTGCTGACCACGGACCCTCCTTCCAATCTGACGACCGATGTGGGACAGCTCATAGGTGACTCCAAGGATCCTCCTGAATTCCCTGGACTGCGCAGCTGGACTTCGTCTTTCATCGACCTTCAGGAACTTCACCTCTAGGAGGGTAGGCATTGCCTACCTGCACCGGGTAGAAATCGCAATTTGCGATTCCTTAAATTAAAGGGCTTTGTAATTAGGAAAAGCAAAGTTTGCATTTCTCAACGGCCCAAAACAGCGATTCGGACTATTAAGAAAAGCAAACAGGCTTTGTACATCTGGCCCTAAGTGTTTTTTTCGTATTTGAATATGCCAAGGGAACACGCCTTCCATGTGTCAATATCTGCGAGTTCTGTGATCAGACGCAATAAGTGATGTATTGTCTCCCAAAAGTGTTGGGGTCTGGGCAGGACAGGACACTATCATGTGCTGTAGATCTGCACTAGCAGCTCGGCATTGGGGGCATTCTGCTGCCACCTGGGGGAAGATTTGGTTTATTTGGGCTGAAGCAAGGTATGTGCAGCATAGCATAAAGAACTGAATGTTCTTGAAGTGAGAATTACAAGATACATGCTGTGGGAATTTCAAGGTGATCTCCCATTTCTTGTTGTGCAATGCTCAGCTAAAGTCCTCCTCCCATCGGTTGCGGAGAGTGTCAAGGGGTGGCGTTATCAGTTGACATATGGCTTTATAAACATGGGTAATTAAGTGGCGACCAGGGCCCATCATAAGAATGGCTGCTAGTATGGGATGTGGCAGGTGTTCATTCTCCATGGAGTTCCACAGGGTGTGGATCGTGTGGGTGAGTCAGTGATGTAAGAGGAATTACCCCAGGGGTAATTTGTAATCTGCTACCAGCTGCTCAAAGGTGAGGAGTTGGCCATTAGGTTAGAGGTCCCCAGCTTTTAGGTTTCAGTGCCCCGTCCAGGGAGCAAATTCACAGCTAGTGAATGACCCGGGATTTTTTGGGAGACCAAGTAGGGCGAGTGTAGGAGCGTACACTGGTGACTCTGGGGACGTGCACTGTATTCGCACCGCACCATACAAGTGTGGGCTACTGCTACTTATAGAGGTAGTGGGGATGGGGAGTAGAAGGCAGTGAATTGCCGGCAAGGGAAGATTGTTAACTGCATTGTAACTCTCTTCAAGATATCTGTCAGCTGGCCAGCGTGACAGACATTGTAGCTGTGCCGCAAGGAAATATGCTTTGAAGGACGGGGCACCTAGACCCCCTGGTCCATTGGGAGTTTGAACAGCCACATGGTGTCTTCAGTTGCCCTAGATAAGGTCTCCTAGCAGTGAGTCAAGTTCCTTGAAAAAGAAAAAGGAGCTTATAAGAAGGTTAGCAAAGTGACAGAGCAGACGGGATAGTATGATAATTTTTGCTAGTGTGATTTTGCCCACGGGGCAAGAGGTAGCATGTGCCAGAAGTGCATTTGTGTCTTGATACCTTGTAGTGCCACAAGGAGGTTCCCTTTGTACAGGTCTGAGGGGGTATGATAGAGATGGATTCCCAATTAGCGAGTAGCTGCTCCTCACCAACGGAGGGGCATGGTGCCCAGGCATGTGGTTTGTGGTGGTTAGTCTGGGTATTAAGAGTGGATTACGGATTTGTCCCAATTGACTCCAAGGCCTACAGCCATTCCAAATACATCAAGTGTGGTGTAGAGTGGAATTAGGTTTGTGGTAATGTTTTTTTTAATAAATGAGGAGATCGTTGGAGTACAGTGACACCGCGTGTGTTCTATCCTTGAGGGGAATACCCCAGCTTCCGTGCTAATATCATGGCCATATGGCGAGCGGCTCCATCTCCAGAGTGAAAAGTAATGATGAGAGACGACATCCCTATCTGGTGCCTCTACTGACTGAGAATGAGGCGGAGACAAAGCGAACCCAATCGGACATGGGAAGTCTGGTTAGTGTATAGGAGTCGGGTATAAGCAATAAGCCATGGCCCGACTCCAAATTGTGTTAAGACATGAAAAAGGTAGTTCCATGTCAAGGAATCAAATGCCTTCTCCAGGTCCAGAATTAGAGAGGCTCCTCCGGACTTGATCCTATATGTGGAACAGCCGTCGGATATTTTGGGACGTTCTTCGTCTGGGGATGAAGCCATTTTGATCCATGTGAATTAGCTCTGGGAATATCTGGGCATAGCTGTCCGCCAATATTTTGCACAATATTTTGCAATTGGCTCCTAGTATTGTGATGGGGCGATATGATGATGGTTGTGTCGGCTGTCTGTTGGGTTTTAAAATAGATACAATGATTGGCTCTCGGAGGGAATGGGGGAGTTCTCCTGGGTTAGTGCCACTTCATACACATCAACCAGTTTAGGAGCGAGGAACAAGGTGAAGGTAGCACAGTGTTTGAGCGGTAGGCCATCTACACCTGGTGTTTTGCTGTGGGACAAGGCTCTGATGGCCTGTATCACATCTTCCATGGTAATTTTTAGTATCTAGAGCAATTCTAGAGGCGTTGGGAATGCGGGGGAGTGGGTTCCCCTTGAGGAAGGTCTGGGTGTGGCTCATGGTGTGTGTAGGTGGGGCTTGGATAGTGTGGAGTAGAGGAGTAGAAGAGGTGCAGTACGTTTTCCTGGGTGCCAGTTCTTCTGACATTATGGGGTTCCCCGCAACAGATCGTCTCCCAGTACAGATTAGGTCCTCCCCCGGTGCTCCCTCAGGGAACTATCCAGGGACTGGGTTTGGGGCAACCTGGGCCTCTGCCCACTCCAGCTCTCCTCCTACCCTGACAGGGGACATGGGACCCTCTACCCATCCCACTATACTGGGTCCTATCTGGGCTACTGTGACCCTCCCCCACCTCCCTTGGTTGGGGGAAAACTGAGCCACTCTCTTTAGGATCAGTCATAAATGCCTTTTCAGACCCACTGGCACTCATCCAGAGGTCTGACTCCTTTGCAAGTTCCCTGGAGTCAGAGAACTCACACTTCAACAGTTGATGGTGTAGCCCTGGAAAACAACAGAACATGTGCTCCCCGACAATTAGATCGAACAGCCCTTCAGAATTGTTTGCGGTGGTACCCTTCACCCATCCCTCTAGTGCTTTGCAACAATCCTCCACAAACTCCCCCAAAGAATGGTGAGACAGTTTCCTACTGCCCTGAACCTCAACCTATACTCTTCAGGGGTGAAGCCATACTTCCTTATCAGTGCCTCTTTCAGGAGGGATACCTCTGCTTGTCACTCCCTTCAAGGGCCATAGGGCATCTCTCCCATCCTTAGGAATATAGCTACCCAAGCCAGTTCCTCAATCCTCCTCAGGGATCCTGCATACTACCAGAGCCTCCTCATACTCCTGCAACCACTGACGTATGTCATCCACTTCCTTGAAGCTAGGCACCAAGTCTGTGGGTAGGTGGGTGTTGTTCCTGACACTAGTCTCCAAATTTCTGCCACCACTGGACTCCACCTGAAGCGCTGGTGAGTCCAGAACTCTTACTCTACACTCAAGCAGGTTTTTCCATGGCAAAGGCCCTTGCATCCTCTGCCATCCTCTCCTGGACAAAGGCTCTTTACGCCTCAGCCCTTCTTTTCTCCACAGCCAGCTGCGCTAGCTGCAACCTCAGGTCCCTCTCCTCCCACCTACCTCTGAGGGCATATAATACAGCATGTAATGAACAAAACCCCTAAATCAGCAGATCAGTAACAGTATGACCATAACTCCAGGCATACCTGCCCTCCGATTACCAGGGTTACAGTAATTCAAGTCCTCCCCGTAGGGCTCAGAAGCAGCTGTTTGCCTACTATAGAAAATATGGTAATCCTAGATCCTTCGGATCGTCTCTCTCTCAGGGCTTGCCATCGAGGTAGTGCCCCGCAACTCTTTCTCTGATCCAACACCCCCAAGGTGTGTCTTCAAACTGGGGATGGGGACGCACACACTGTAAGGGGTAGCGGGGAGACCTCACTGGGTCCTTAGTGTACAAGACAGTAAAGGAGCAGCTTCATGCGTCCTCTTGGCAGTGCCCCCACTAAAATATGTCGGCCCTCACTCATGCTCACATCGGCAACGTAGCCTGCGCTTCAGCTTGCACCCACACTGCGGCTTGGGTCGCACAGTGAATAACAGCTGAGAGGAACGCCATATCACTCTGCGTCTCAGCTTCCAAAGTGGATGCCTGCTTGTGCCCTGGGAGCTCCGCCATCTCCTCCTCCCCGGCCCTCCTGGACTAGGGAACAGACCAGCACTCTGTATCTTTGTCAAAAGGGACATGCAGCCACAGGAACAACAGGATCACTCACCAAGCGCTCCCTGCAGATTGAGAATAGCGCTCACCTCACACTACTTCTCATTGTCCCAGGCAAGGCAGCAGAACATCGAAGTGCCCACCACGCACTTCTCCCTTGACACAGCGCTAACTCTCACGCTGGGTGTAGAACTCACAGCAAAACAGGGAGGGGGACACCCCCCCAGCCCCTGGAGAACAACCGGGGAGCACAAAGATGCAGTGAACTAGCAGCAGGCCAGCACATCAGGGTCCTTGAGCAGAGTGGCAATGCTTCTTGTAGCCTACCAGGCCACAGACAGGTCAGCACAACAAGCAAGTCAGTCCAATGGCGGTTTCTCCTGCCAGCATAACAGTTCTTTCTGGCAGTGTGCAGTCTGTAGAACCAGCAGCATCTGAATACAAGTCCAAGCAGTGTTTAAAAACATGGGGTTACAACCCCTTTACTTATACTCAAAATGTCTTTGATCTAGGGGGCACTTCAAAAGAATTTTAGAGGTGCACAACACCCCCTTTCAGCCCTAGCCCTGGCTCTGGACATCAGTATGGGGCAAACAAGCCCTTTGTGTGAGGGCAGGACACAGCCAGCCCAGGAAGACCTTTCAGTATACAAATGTAATCCTGTTACACCTCCACCCTCCCTGTGTGATGACTGTCTGGAAAGTATGCACAAAATCCAACTGTCCCTCTAACCTAGATGTGGATTGGAGTCAGGCTGCAAAGCACAAGAGTCATAAGCACACTGAAATGCCCGCTTTCTAATAATGGCATTTCCACAATATTCATGAAAATTCTACCTACACCAATAAGCAGGATTTCCTCACTACCATTCCAAATATACCAAACTACTCCTCACAGATCAGAATGTACCGCTTAAGTACTTTTAAGGGACTTCCCAATGCTAGCTTATGAGAGGAGCAGGCCTCACAGCAGTGAGAAACCGAATAGGCTGGTGTCACTACTAGGACATGCCACACAGCGAAGGCACATGTCCTACCTTTTATCTACACAGCACCCTGCCCATAGGGTTACCTAGGGCCTATCTTAGGGGTGACCTATATGTAGTAAAGGGGGAGTTTCAGGCTTGGCAAGTAACTTTAAATGCCAAGTTAAAGTGGCAGCAAACTGAGCACACAGGCCCTGCAGTGGCAGCCCTCATAGAGGTTTGAAAGGCTACTTCTGAGGGTGGCGCAAGCTGCACTGCAGACCCAATAGTAGCATTTAAGTTACAGGCCCTGGGTATAGGGGACACCACTGTACAAGGGACTTACAGGTAAATTAAATGTGCCCAGCAGGTGTAAGCCAATCATACCAATTTTAAACGGGATACCACATGCACTTTAGCACTGATCAGCAGTAGTAAAGTGCCCAGAGTCCTAACACCTACAAAAAGAGGGACCGGAAATTAGGAGGAAGAAGGCAAAATGTATGTGGTTAACCCTGCAAAAGGGCCAGGTCCAACACTATGGGTTAACATTTGGCAGTTGGTGCGATAACACTATTTTTTGTATGTTATTTCCCAGTACATAGAGGCTCAGAGTGAATAAATATAACAATGCCATGCACTGCCGGCCCTTGTGAGGCCGAACTTGCAGCACATGCTGCACCCTGTCGAGGCAGGGTCACTCGCAGATGCTCGGAAAGATTGATGTTAGAACATTCTTTTTCATCTCATAGTGTCTCTGCTGGTCTCATTGTTCTGGAAAAACATGTTTTTTATCGTGCCGTTTTTTCCCCACTGAGTGTTAATATTAGCCCATTAGCAGTGAACTGCCCCTGTTTTCATTTGAAAGACTATGGGGGTCATTATGACCCCGGCAGTCAGTGTAAATGTGATGGTAGTACTGCCAACAGACCGGTGGTACATACTGCCACATTATGACACCAACCCGCCAATGTACCACACCGTCCACCATGGCGGTAGCAGCTGCCGGGCTGGAGATAACAATCTCCAACCCGGCGGCCACTACTGTCCCCCCCTTTCATCCACGCTCCCCCCTTCAAACCCTCCCCCCATACATGCACACTTGCAGGCAAACACCACACATTCACACACTCACTCACACAGGCATACACGCATTCATACATGCATTTATCCATTCATTCATGCACACATCAATACACACATTCAAATTGACACACAGACATGCATTCACATCTCCATTCATTCACGCATTCTCACACATGCACACACATACGCAAACAACACTACACACTCATTCGCATTCACGCACACACTCACACATTCATGCACACACCCCAACACACACACACAACACCCCCCAACCCACTCCTCTGTCGGAAATCCGTCTTACCTGCATCCAAGGGGGCTTCTGGCAGGAGATGGGACGGGCGCTGCTATCACCAGCAGCGCCCGCCAGCAGAACACCGCAGGCTGTATTATTTGACATAATACGGCTGGCAGCGGTCTACTGGCGTGGTGCTGCTGATGGTAGCAGCACCACCTTAACACCGTCCGCCAGCATGGCCACAGCCGGATTTCCGCCCTTCTTGTGGCAGAAATCCAGCTGTAGTCATATTATGGCGGACGGATGTTAGCCGCGGCGACGGTCTTTTGGCGGCCATTGCCGCGGCGGTAGGCGGCATTTACCGCCATTGTCAAAATTAGGGCCTATATCTGCCCACATACCCAATGGGCTATTTAACTCTCAAGAAAAAAATTTGAAAGCCAGAAACGAAATGTTATTTTCCATTTTACTAGTCTCTGAAGTGCACTAAGATATATCAGCATTTTTTGCTTTTCAGCATGCAGCATATTGTATTGTGGTGCTAGTATTTTTGGGCCAGATGTAGGAAATTCCGAGTTTGCGACTTGCAAATTGCGAGTCTGAGTGACTCGCAATATGCAAGTCGCAAACCCGGATGCAGGATGGTGTCCCTGACACCACCTGTAAATCGCAAGGGGGTCGCAAAGACCCACCTCATTAATATTAATGAGGCGGGTCGCTATTTGCGACCCCCTTCCGATTCACAGCACTCACAGGGATGGTGGCCTGCTGGAGACAGCAGACCACCATGTCTGTGACTGCTTTTTAATAAAGCAGTTTTTTTTTTGTATTGCAGCACGTTTTCCTTAAAGGAAAACGAGTTGCAATACAAACGAAAAATGTAACGTTTTTGTTTCATTTTTTCAGAGCAGGCAGTGGTCCATAGGACCCATGGGGACCCCTTCCCTTTTGCGAATGGGTTACCACCAGTGTGACACTGGTGGTAACTGCGAATTGCTTTGTGACCGCATTCGCGGTCACAAAGCAATTCTACATCGTGATGCAAATCGCAAATAGGAAGGGGAACACTAGATTACTGATTCGCAAAATGGGAATGAGCATCGTGATGTGCTTTTTGCATGGCGCAAACAGCAAATTTCGCTGTTTGCACCATGCAAAAAGCTTCGTACATCTGGCCCTTTGTCTTAACACTTTCATTTATGGGTTCAGAGTCCCAGAATGCAAAGGTATGTTGGTTAAAATGCCAGAACTGGCCAAAGATATTATACATGACACCCACCCACTTATTTGGTACATTTTAAAATGTTACAAAGTAATTTAGTCCGTTTCAAAATGTGTTTGTTTGACACATTATACTAAAAGTAAAGTCTGCTCACATATTTTGTGAGAGAGGTTTTACTCTTTAATTCACATCACGCCTTAAAATAACAATTGGCAATATGAGTTCTTTGTCTTTTGTTTAGTGGAACGTTTCAAACCAAGCTGTATATCACAACAGAGGTACAATGGGGATAGTAGCAGTTCAGCTTTACCTAATGCCCAGAATAAGTAAAGCACCGTTGACTGTAACAGAAAGAACATCACACACTTCTCTTACTTTTTCTAACACACTAAAGAGGCAGTGAGAAGAGTTCAATGATATTTGTATGCTCTCCATTAACACACGTACACATACAAGAAACAAAACACACCTGAAAAAAAGAGCCAAACCTCTACTAGAAATACCTCTATCAGAATAGGAGGATGAATTATAAATTTAGCTACTCATAAAGGACGATGAAGTCCACTTACCTGGCATTTTAGGGTTCAATAGTGGGTTCCTCAACTAGCACTGCTAACATTAAAGAGTACTACTGTTCCCTAGTTGTGCAGTCTCCTAGTTATGGGTTCCCGAGTTTTGGTAAGGTTATGTCTCTTATGTCAACATTTATTCTCCTTTTGTTGTTCCCCCTTGTGTTAAACCCTCAGATCTATTTTAAAATTGTGAGGTGAGCTAAAATGTTCGTACTGGCATCTCCCTACCACAATATTGAAAATAGAATGTAAAGCAATTGAGCATGCTTCTCTTTTCCGTCAGCTTGTTTTGGCACTCAAATATTCCTAATTTGAGAATAGCAATTTACTCAGGACTACAGGTTCCTCATATTAAATATTGTAGAAACATTCTGGTTCATAGGGCGTTCTTTCTAAATGCATTGTATATGTATCGTTTTTTTCTTAATAAGTAATGGAGACACCTTCATTTAGCAGTGGAAACACCCCTTCTTCAAAAACACAGGTATATCTTGGGACAAACAGTGCAAGCTTTCCTCCTGCACTGGACAAATTTGGGTAGAGCAGCAGCAATGCAAGCTTTCCTCTTCACAGGACACATACAAATCAGGCAAGCTGCAATGCAAGTGTTGCTTCCTCGCAGAATAAGTACCAGATGGCAGTAGCAAAGCAACGTCCCACTCTCACAGCACAGAACGCAGTAAGTTGTCTTCCATTGTACAGTTTCAACAGCACAGACTAGTGCAAGCTTTTATCACCCACAAAACGTACAGTTAAGGCATGAGTGACTTGCAGGTTGGAGACAGATTTCTGGAGCAGGTGCTTAACTCACTGAGGGGAATCTATAGGTGGTTGAATGATTGAATATGTGAGTTCCAACACCATTCTCACGTAGGTAATAGTCCACATCAACATCCTGAAAGTCCCAGGTTTTCCACCTATTGAGAAATATCCACTAAATCGTAGGTCATTGTTATTTGGAGCAACCCATCCACAGCCTAAGAAATTATGCTCTATACAAACACACAGGTGACCCCCTCTTCAAAAAGGGTTTGAAATGTGCGCAATAGGTGCTGTGCAATCCCAGCCTTGGGGGGCACCTGCTCAAAATGTTGAAGGCCGCCAGTGATCCTATGGTTATATTACTAATACTGGGAGCAGACTACTCGCGATGAGGGTCTTAAATGTCTCTGCAGCGTGTTTTGCATGCCGCCACACAAGAGCAGTGAAAGCACTGTCATTGATGCACATGGCCCTATCAAAACAGGCATATTAATGTTCTGTCACTGGCATTCGTAAATCCTACAATTTGCCATTGGGTACAGCACAGTTGTGTTATTGGTAATCCAGGAGTGAAAATGTGCTATCAGTAGTGTGTATGGGTATGCTCCTATTTGAGGTGAATGCGTCCACTTCAGTGAGTTGTGTATGAATGTTCTACGTGTTGGATGAGTTTGGAGGGCTATGCAGAACCTCTTATGCTTGATCTAAGACAGTAGGCATGCTCACAGTCTTGTTAAATATTGGTGTGAAAGGCATTTAGCGACAATGAATGCTCTTGGGCGCTGTCGTAACCAAATAAAGGCCTAAGTGTGGGGAGGTATGTTAGAAGTTCTTTCTTAATGTGTTCTATTGTGTGATACTGTTTTTGTGTAGTGGTGGTTCCAAACTATGGGGGTCATTCTGACCCCGGCGGTCATGGACCGCCGGGGCCAGGGTTGGCGGGAGCACCGCCAACAGGCTGGCGGTGCCCCACAGGGCATTCTGACCGCAGCGGTTTGGCCGCGGTCAGAGGCGGAAAACCGGCGGTCTCCCGCCGGTTTTCCGCTGCCCATTAGAATCCTCCAAGGCGGCGCAGCTCGCTGCGCCGCCATGGGGATTCTGACAGCCCATACCGCCATCCTGTTCCTGGCGGTTCTCCCGCCAGGAACAGGATGGCGGTATGGGTTGTCGTGGGGCCCCTGGGGGCCCCTGCAGTGCCCATGCCAATGGCATGGGCACTGCAGGGGCCCCTGTAAGAGGGCCCCACTTTGTATTTCAGTGTCTGCTTTGCAGACACTGAAATACGCGACGGGTGCCACTGCACCCGTCGCACCTTCCCACTCCGCCGGCTCAATTCTGAGCCGGCGTCCTCGTGGGAAGGGTCTTTTGCACTGGGCTGGCGGGCGGCCTTTTGGCGGTCGCCCGCCAGCCCAGTGCAAAAGCCAAAATACCCTCAGCGGTCTTTCGACCGCGGAGCGGTATTTTGGAGGGGGGAACTCTGGCGGGCGGCCTCCGCCGCCCGCCAGGGTGAGAATCACCCCCTATGTGTTATGTTGGAAGTGTGTGCAGTGGTTGGTCTGAAGCCCAAAATTTTTTTTCAAGGATTGACAGGTTTCTCAAGTTAGCTTGATATATGAAATCTTGTCAGGTCATGCACGTAACACAGGCCCCTGCAGCCCCTGTGGTGCAGGGGGTAGGGGCAGCTATTCAGTGGGCCCCCAACCATTTAAGTGGCCCTCATTCAGCCCAAAACCAATAAATACCTGTGAGATTTGGGAGACCCAGGGGGCTCTCATCATATTCTTCACGGGAGCCCCATCATATTGAGTTACGCCACTGTCAGGTCACGTGACGATGTGTGAGGGCTATTAGGAAACGCACAGAGGAGAATGTGGAAGTTGAGTCCATTTCCACTGAATGATAAAGTATTTAGTGGTAACTATGAAAACTGATACCTACAGTGCTAATCTTCTGCGAAAGAGTTAAGCTAAATTTGTGCTAACTGTAGCCTTTTGCAACAACATTTGGTTCTCTTTGATAAAGCATCATTGACAAATTGGAAGATGTATAACATTGTTACTGTTTGCAAGTGAGGGGGCACGACAATGGGGCAGTAAGAACTACAGATTATATTTCTATGGACCTTTGAATTGTATGTGGATGTTGTGGGAAGTGAAGATACTGTAAAATATATTTGAATTGGGGAACTGTTCTAATAGCAACTAAGCCTTCCCATCGGGTTAATAGAGGTAGTGGCCCTAGTCCTCTTTTTTAGGTGGAGCGCACAAGCGCTTTGACCAGTTGTAAGTATTGTGGGCTTTTAACCATGCCCACCATCACTTTAACTTGTTCCTGGGCTTGCCTTTCAAAAATCCTCTGTTGTCATTGGTAAATGCCTTACGGTTGTCCCGGTTTGGGGAGGTTCTGTTACCACATTGCAAAATGACCCCCGTTCCATGGATAGTTGGACAAGTGCTGATACGTTTGACTGTGAGAGAACTTCTTTTTCCTTTTGTGTCTCTCCTCTTTGCTCTGAGCAGGCGTTAAAAGTGCCGAAAAAAATGGCGCAAGGAAATCTCTTCAATTTCCTTGTCCCATTTTCTTGACCACCTGATAGGGGAACACCCCCTTTGCATACATTATTCCTGGTGCAGGCATAATGTAGTGCAAAAGGTTACAAAGTGGTGCAATGCATACACTGCACCACTTTGTAAATATGGTACACCGTTTTTGGCCTTCTAACTCCACATTAGTGTCAAAAAAATGACGCTAATGTGGCATTGGAATGGTGCTAGAGGCTCTTCGATATGCTCCTTAATGTTTTCAGGCTTGTAAAAACCCACTTAAAATGGCTGAGAAGATGAGTATGCGTGACACAGAGGCCCTAAATTTTGCAAGTGTGGAAGCCTGAGCAGCCCGATGAACTCGTCCTTGTCATGACTGAAGGAGAACACAGCATGTTCCAGACATTGAGGACACAACTGTTCTTTTTAAAGAGAAAACTCCTCATATGTGTAGCACTGGTGTTTAAAAGTGAAGAGTTTGCGATAGATGGCTAGGGTCTACTCCCTTTTTAGGTCGAGCGCGCAAGTGCGGTACTTGGCAGAAAGCACACTTGCCATGTCTTCTACTGATTCTTACTGCAAAAAAAGCCCATGCTATGTTTAAGTGTGTTGCTTATTGGAAACTTCCCTCCTGCTTTAGGTGTTTTTCATCTAGCTAGACACTGCTGTGTCCAATTTTTGTGGCAAGAAAAGTCCAGGTAGGAATTTACTACGCCAATAGCTCTAACACGAGTAAATGCGAGACCCGTTGCATTGCAAATGCTTGTTTAAAGTGCTGTTGCTTGGGGGCGTGTCCAAGATGGCGACCGGGTCGGACGCATAAGGCGTAGCTCCGATCCGGCCTATTATAAGAATCCTGAAATTAAAGACGCCTCGCCCTGCTGTGGAGGTTTGAAACCTCTCCATTTGTCCGGAACACAAACGGGACGGAGGCGACGTCGAGCGACCGACTGAGGGAGTTGCTTGTGGCGCTTGACGAGCGCCCGAATCACGAGACGACTGGGGCACCATTTCACGCAGCGCTACCGCGTTGGGAGACGCCGGAAGGGGGCCACCAGCGGAAGATCGAGGCGGCGGGAGCCGCGATCATAAGGAGCGGCGGAGGTGAGATCCCCGTCCTTCCAACAAGGACACTGATTGATCGGGGGAAGTTTAAGAGTGCCGGGCCGGGAGAACTATCAGGGAGGCTCGGAGCGCACTCGCATCACAGGGCACCGGAGACGCTTTCTCCCGCAACGAGATCGCGCAGGGAGTTACCTGGACGCGGCAACCAGGAAAATGTCAGGATAATAGGAGGCGAGATTTCAAAGGGCGACGGAGATAGGAATCCTCACCTTCCGATCAAGGCGCAGGTGGGGCGGAAGAGAAGACGAGCGGCGGAGCGTGGGAGCTGCTCGGGACGGCCAGCGCGCGTTTGGCTCGCGTGTCGATTGAGGCGCCCTTCCTAATGGCATGATCAAGCTGGGACTGTTCCAAAAGCGGCCTCCGGTGAAAAAAGAAAAACGAGACATCTGGAACCGAGATCGGTGGGAGAGACGCGTGCAGGCACCCTCTCCTACTAAGCAGGATATAAACAAATAGGAAATAACGGCGAGTAGCGGGCCGTAGGAACTGCCCGGGACACCTGGGGGGCGTTTGACGCACGGGATGGTAGCGGCATCCCTTACAGAAGCGTGATTACGTTGGGGGACACCCGATTGCGGCCGCCATGGAAAAAAGGGGGTGCCTGGAGTCGTGACTACAGTAGAGGGTGATGCATTTCATGTGCGGTAAGTGGTAAGCCGCCCCTGCGGGCACTGACAAAGGTTAGGCCCGGAAGTCTCAAGTGGGCTCAATAGACCTTTCAAAGAACCCCATGCGAAGCACTGAAGTACGCATAGGTCCCTGAACAGAAAAAACCTGAAAGGCTGACAATTCCTAAAAAGAATAGTTCCCAAAGAGTACAAAGTAATGCAAGTCAGCCATAACGGGACGAGGCCAAGTGTGTGCGCGCTGTATATTCACAGAGTGGCCCAGCAAAGAAACGTAGTACCCGATCTGGGGGTGGATGAAAAACATAGGACATGCCAACGCAGAATTAATTAACATGAAGACGTAAATGAGCCGCAGAAGCAATTGGCTAAGATAGCACTTATAGACGAGTGCGTTGGAAGCGAGGGGGAGCACGGTCTGGGATCCTCAAGCATCGTGTCACAGCCGGATTGCTATTTGCCGCATACGACGCGTCATTGCCGTTGTAATGCTCACCCACTGAGATAAAATCAAGCAATACAACGCTGAACCCAGAGACAAATAAAAATATTGCACGGAAATCTCCTGATGGGAAAACCAAAAACTTCGCGTGCACCTCCAGACACCATGGATTCTACTAAGTCGCCTTGAACAACCACTCCTGTGGACACACTCCAGACCCTCCAGAAAATGGAAGAGACATTACAAGCGCACTCAACACAATTCGAAAGGGTGCTGCAAGCCATCCTTGATACTAAAACAACGCTAGAAGCGAAAATGGGATCACTCACGGAAGAGGTGAATCTACTCCGCGTAGACCATCAGTTACTAGCTGAAAAGGTATCTGAGCTCGAAAAGGATACGTCACACCTCACACCATCCATGTTGGAAGTTAAATCCCAATTGAGCGCTATAAATGCAGAAATCGAGACACTCAAACGTAGGGCCGAGGAAACCGAAGGCAGATCGCGACGGAATAACATCCGGCTCGTGGGATTTCCGGAACGCGTTGAAAGTCCCAATACGGAACTTCTTATCGAAAAATGGCTAATTGAAACGGTGCTGAAAGATAATGTTCCAAAGTTTTTTTCAATAGAGCGCGCCCACAGGGTTCCGGGCAGACCCCCACCTCCGGGTGCTTATCCACGTCCCCTCATAGCAAAACTACTGAACTACCGCGATAGAGACCTCATATTACAGCTATTCCGGAAAATTGGCCCAATATACTTTGAGGGCGCACAAATATCAGCCTATCCGGATTTTACAACTGAAGTTAAAAAAAAACGAAACTCATTCTACCGGATCAAAGAGCACCTAAGAGGGCACAATATTAAATATTCTCTGTTGTTCCCTGCTAAACTCCGAGTACAAGACAATACCCGTACTCTTTTTTTCACTACCCCTGAAGATGCATGGACATGGCTCCATGCAAAAGGTCTGGCGGATACACTATCCCTTACCGATAAAAGTCTCCCTCCGAGGAATAAACGGAGACCTCGCAACAAGCAAAACAACAAACCTTCCCCTGAACAGTCACGTGTCGAACGTTCACTATTGTTGCAATCTATGTCGCGCTTTGCCAAGACGTCGCCGACATCCATATCTGGGCAATCAGATGCAGACCTTGACCCAGAGTTAAATTCCGACTCAACGGAAATTGATCGGGGTCCTACCTTCACACCTAGATCAGCGGATGACATTTGATATATGTTAGATACCTGTCTCTAAGTACTAGAGTACATCCTGACCGCTGTCCCTGTCTGGAGATTTTTATCGTTTGGGTCTGCACAATCCTAAGATGCTCGGGTTGCTGCCGACACTGCTTGATACGGGCACCAATATATGCAAAATAGGCCGGGTCTAAGACGCTTAACTACCCATAGCCATGGACTACCCTCCGATCCGTAAGGACTGTTACCCTAAGTTGACAAGTTTCGTCACTCCCCTGTCGCTATCTCAACTACTATTGTTGCTATATATAGTGGATGTTATTGTAGTAGTTGAACAATATGTTTTATTGTTACAAGTAATGACACATATCATTTGTAGGGCGTCACATCACAATGTAAACCTTAAAGGCTGGGCTCCTATATTAATAACCAAACGGCTAGATATTACGAAAGAGGGTCAAATAGCAAGGATAACTGGGCTTCTGCAGACACAAGCTGCATTCCTCCACATCACCTCACTCAAACTCCATGGTGACCCAAAATAAGCGTTATATTACACATTACAAAATCCTCACATGGAATGTAAAGGGTATGGCATCTGTAAACAAAAGGCAACGGATTTATACATACCTCAGAAGACACCAGATACATATAGCAATGCTACAGGAAACCCACTTAGACGAATCCTCGTTAGCACACACGAAAACAAAATGGAAAGGTCAATTGTATGGTACCACTTTTTCGACATTCGCGAGAGGCACGGTAATCTGGATAGCCCCTGGTATCCCATACATTACGTCCCGCACTCAATACGATACCAACGGGCGATACGCAATACTAGAGGGTACTCTGGATGGAAGTCCCTTAGCACTGATAACAGTATACGCGCCTAACATAAACCAACGCGACTTCCTGGTGTCACTAGGCAGCAGTATGCTCAGCGATCCTGCAATGGATGCCATATGGGGGGGGGATTTCAATTGCGTTCTAGATATTTTAAAAGACCGCTCTACTCCTCCACTGGAGCACACTCCAGCTAAACGTGCGTCGCTAGACCTGATAGATTGGGCGTCGAATAACGGACTGAGCGAAATGTGGAGAACTTCCCATCCCACATCGCGCGAGTATTCGTTTTACTCACCAGTGCATAAACTTTACACTAGGTTGGATATGCTCTTCACTACATCTATAATCCCAAAGGTAACTACATGTGGCTATCTAGCCCGCACTATATCAAACCACAACCCACACTATTCCGTATTACTATGGGGATACATACATTCCTGCATTCCTACATGGCGCTTGCAGCCAGATGCCTTGACTGACCCCCCATTTAACTCCGAACTGGCCACATGCTTGACGACCTATTTTTTATTAAATAAAAACACAGCATCGAATCGTGCTACTGAGTGGGATGCCCATAAAGTAGTAATCAGGGGGCACTGCTTGGCAGCATCTGTGGGTATTAAGAAAATGCTTACCACGGAGTTACTAAAGTTAGAAACCAAAATACATAGGGAGGAGAATGAAGTCTCAACAAACAATACCTCACAAGAAACACTGATATCACTGAAAGCAAAATATAGAGAAACGGATGACAGCCTTAGCAGACATGACTATAGACACTTCAAAACGAGACAACATGCTGAGGGGGACAGATCGGGCAAGATGCTGGCGTGGCTGGTGCGACAGACCCCACAATCATCACCAATAGGAGCTATTAAATTACAAACAGGTATAGAGGTTAACACTCAAGCTGATATTAATAAGGCTTTCTACAATTATTATCACACGCTATACCAATCCTCTACTCCTCCTATAGAACAACAATTGGCCGAATTCTTAGTTCAGATTCCTCAAAATTCGAACATCGTTAATAATGCTGATAGCTTAGACGGTCCCATTACTATGGAGGAGCTTCGTCTGGCCCTCTCTCAAATGGCACGGGGTAAGACCCCTAGCACAGATGGCCTACCGCCAGAATATTACAATTCACACAGCATCCACTTGCTACGGCCCCTACAAGAAGTGTTTAATGAAGCACGCAATAGGAAACAATTGCCAGATTCTATTAGGGAAGCATTGATAGTGGTCCTACCAAAACCAGGGCGTGACCCACTAGATGTCAGATCATATAGGCCACTCTCTCTTCTGAATACTGACTGCAAACTTCTGGGGAAAATCCTAGCAAATAGACTGCTCCCCCATATGTCGAACTTAATACATCCCGATCAGTCGGGATTTATTCCGGAAAGAACTACTTTTTCTAATATTAGACGTCTAATCCGTATCATGCACGCCACCAAGGACCCAGATAGTGTAACTGTGTCACTGGACATAGAGAAGGCGTTTGATACGCTGGGCTGGGAATATTTATTCAGTACCCTCAAGGCGTTCGGATTCCAGAGAGGCTTCATTAACTGGATCACTACATTATATTCCAAACCAATAGCCCGAGTTAAAACTGGTCAGGTGGTTTCGGAAGCCTTCCTTGTGAACAGAGGAACTAGACAGGGCTGCCCACTTTCGCCATTGCTGTTCGCTATAGCCATGGAACCACTTGCAATTAAGCTTAGGAGCTTTGCACATAAGTGGGGCATAAAGGAGTTCGACACATATCACATAGTATCCTTGTACGCTGACGACGCCTTGATATATCTGCGGAATCACTCTGTCTCCCTACCTGAAATAATGCAAATATTGAACAGGTTCGCTCTTGTGTCTGGCTTACACGTGAATTGGTCTAAGTCCTGTATTTTCCCCTTGACCTGCCTGACCCCTGAACAACGTGCATCACTCCCCATGCACCAACTGCCATGGTCGCACCAAACCTTCAAATATTTAGGGGTTCAGGTATATCATTCTATGTCAGACATTAGAGAAGGTAATTTAGATAGGCTGCTCCGCTCTACCCGCGTCTCCTTGTCATTTTGGAGCTCTTTACCCTTATCGCCTATGGGTCGAACTGCATTAGTCAAAATGCTAATTTTACCAAGGTTCTTATACTACTTCTCTGCACTCCCGCTGAACATACCACGCTCTTTTTTTCACAAGGTGCACTCTCTATTAACAGACCTGTTATGGGGCAGAGACAGACGTAGAGTGGCCCTAACCACTACACAATACTTACAAGAGGAGGGGGGCCTAGGCATGCCAAATCTTGAGCTGTATTATGCAGCAGCCCAACTTCAATGGGTCACTAAATGGCTAAATGAGCCGGCCAATATAGAGTCTACAGCAATAATGGCCTATACATCCCCAACAATGATACTGACATGGTTATTAACAGGTCTCCATCATCTATTATGCAATACTCCCCTGCTTGATTCGGCCAGATTTTGTTGGAAGAGATATGTACAAGGCAAAATGCAACCTCTCCCCTATTCTCCCCTAATCCCAATTTCACAATTGCCGGGTATCCATGCACTTTCCTCACATCACGATGTGCGGGCGATTAATACTCTGAACATAGGGGACCTATACAGCGATGCTAGTGCAATCAAATTTGCAGATTTGGTGACTTCGGGGTTATGCAACCACGAACCTTCCTGACGTTCAGTGCTATATCTAACCTCCTACGTAACATATGGGGCTGTGGACAAAATGAGCCAAACGAATCCCCACTACTTACAACAATGCTTTCTATGAGCACAGCGAAGCACGCTGTTACTAAACTATACAAAATACTCTTAACAAAGAGCTGTAAAGCTCTAACCCAGGCCAAGCATCGATGGGACTCTGCTCTCCCCGCACCAATGACGCAAAAATCCTGGGACACGGCCCTCACCTCGATCAAATCCGTATCCCGCAACATCAGACTAAGATACACGCAATTTAATTATGTGCATCATGCATATCTTTCCCCTGCTCGTATTCATAAAATATATCCAGGAGCTAATTCCATATGCCCAAGATGTGCTATCCCTGCAGCCACCTTTTACCATATGGTTTGGGAATGTCACGTGATCAATACTGGCTGGAATCAAATAGTCGCTACATCCGCAGACATAGTAGGCCATCCACTGTCCCCTACTCCAGAATCCTGTCTGCTTAATGTGCGGCATCGTACAAAAAATGATAAACATAAGCATAGGTTCATAGATTTAGCATTCGTGACATATAAACGTCTGATAGCTACACATTGGAAGGCCCCAAACGCCCCCTCCCAGTCCCTCTGGATATGAGACTTATATGATTATGCACTGGCGGAATCTCGAACATTAAGGCAATTACAGCACAGAGGTCAGGCACAGAGCGGGATTGACAGTTGGGACCTCTTTATAGTTGGAATTGAATCCAAAAACGACAAGTACCCACCTTGAAGCAATCTCTTCAAAATTCTAAAGATACGTTAATACTAAAAGCCATCCATAGCAGTCGAGATTGCCGTAAATTACCTTATGCCAATGTAATATCAGGTCTAACCCATTATAAATCTGCTAAGCGGCTACACTTTGTTAATGCGACTCTCTGATACCAATGTACATACACAAAAAAAAAAAAAAAAAAAAAGGAGTATCTACGACCTATACAGATCCCTGCTTTGACTATAATAATTGACGCCAATATACATATATTTTAGAACAGTAATCCTCATGTAATGTGTTATTAGTTACATAATGTTTATGAAAATCAGTACACTCAGATACAGCTTTGTTGTGCAGTATAATGTACAAATGTCAAAAACTAAAAAAGATACAAATGGAGAAGTACTGGATACTCTCCCTACAATATATACGTAATGTACTGATACTTTTGCATTTTGTTTTGTATTAAGTTTAATAAACAGATTTAAAAAAATAAATAAAAAATAAATAAAAAAAGTGCTGTGGCTTGATGCTTGTGTGATAATGTTTCATTTCATCCTGTTCCGACACTACTGTAAAAACCTACAAACAGAGTAATAAATTCCTGTCTCAGAGAGAAGGGAGTAGAATAGTCAAGGTGATTAATTGCCTGATTTAGGATTTGCGGACGGGTTCCTCCATCACACATTTGATGGCTATAGCTTCCTCCTTATTACAAGTGGCAGTGGATATTACGCCCCTGTAATATGGCGGATGGTGGGTACCCATTACATTTGTGATGGAGTTTACCCGTCTGACGAACTCTAAATCAGGTTCTAACTTGTGAATTGTGAGTGTCCTATTCTCTACTGAAATTATAATCACATGTTTCATGGGTTATATTTTTAAGGCTCCTTTGTAGTGATTCAAATGTGTATAACCTGAGAAGCTTGACCATTTCCAATTGTCCCTTCTTTTACATTTTAATTTCAAGATTCTCTTTTGTGTCCATTTTAAAACTGTTTTCAACTTCTGATCGTTCACTAACTATTGTTTTAGTGATATACTGAATTCGACGTTATGTTCTTGTACATAGTGTATTATTGTTTGGCTCTGCAGTCTGCTGTCGATAAATCTGAATTTGGAAAAAAGACAGTTTTTGGTAAGGACGAACGTCAAGTTGAAACTCATATCAGTTATGGCAAACCAGAACAAAAGAGAAAGTGAAAATATAGATTTGCGAAAGTCTGGTAGTTACTTGGACTAGGTGTTGGTTGAGACATGGTCTTATGGGGAAAAATTAAGTCTCAGAAGATGCTAATTCTGGCTGGATATTTGTATTTCCAAACTATCTCTCTAGTGCATACTACACCAATCACTTTATACCCTTTTTAAAACGTTATTTTAAGTTTTGGATAGATAAAAGAAAAGTTTTTTAAATTTTGAGAGAAGAGTGATTATTTTCTGTGGTGTCTTGGAAAAAAAATGGAATCGGTCTTAACTTAATGGTTGCCAACTCCATTCGAGGAAGGTAGATTTGGTTACCAGAGCCTTAAAGCATGCAGTGGAGCATTTATTACATCATGTTCAGTGTTACTGTTATCACCCTGGATTGAGATGCATTGACAGATCCCAAATCAAGTATTATAATGACAACATGTTGATGCTAGTCACTCACCAAGACCAAAAGGGCAGTGTTGGAAATCTCGAGGTCCGCACGAAGCAGCAGTGGAAAAAGGAACATTACATCCAATTCACCTCTGAGGACTGGCCAAGAAGTCAGCATGGGCAGAAGAGAGTTGGCCCCGGTCTCAGCCTCTTTTTAATTCAGATGTTGATTTTAGATGAGATTGAACTCCTCTAATTTTTTGTAAAGTCCTGTCTAAGTAGTAATCATAAATTCCACCAGATGTTTCTGCAAGGAAGCATTGAATATTTGTTTTTTGCATGTTCGGCAGATGTGGAAGGAGTCAATGTTTTTTAGTTAGTTTAGTGACAAAGTAAGCTTTTACATTTAGGAATGAAAATTTACTACTGAAATTGTTTTCAAATAAGTAGTAAATAACAGATAGGAAGAACTGAGAAAATGTTCATGTGGAGTTGGAGGATAAACCGAATTTCCTTCTTGGACATTAGTGATTTTTTAATGTTTTGTTTATTTGCAAATAAATATTGTTTTTATCATGTGTGTGATGTCTTTATTATTAAACACAATTTTTAAATAAATGCCTCAATGAGGTTCTTCACACATCGAACGGAGATGCATCAACAATCATAGTGCGTTAATCTCTTAATGTTAATAAGTAACCTCCGATCCCTCCCCTCTCCCATTTCGCGACAATTACCTCCTAATATCTGACAAGGCTGTACAATTAAGTAAACACAATAATCAGAATGTGGATTGGAATGAGAATATCGAATGCAGATAGCTCTGTATCTCTCCAGTTAAACAATTCTAAAGCTCTGAGCCTTGGTGGGCAGATGACTTCCCTAAGTCTATGGTCATTACTCTGAAACAGGTGGTCAGGTCGAGAGGAAGCCACCTCTGCCCTCGAGGAGATGACTTCCTTCGCCACAGTGGCCTAAACCTTATTTAAAGTGCGGCTGCCCTTTTATCCAAAAGCAGGCAATCAGCGCTTTGCCACTCCCAATAGCTGAAAAAACAGTGCACATTCTCTAGCTAGTTGCCTTTCTCAGGACGCATAATCTTCTGGTTTCGGGGTTCACATTATTTCCTTTCCTGTTACCAGTACTTCTTAAAAAAAAAAATCTCATCTTAAGGAGTTCCTACCAGACATGGATCAGGGTACCCTCGCCGCTGCGGTCCCTGCATAATCGGCCAGAGGCGCCTCGAAGCATTTTACCACCTTGTCATTACTTTGATTCTGGAGTTCCAATAAAGGACTGATCTGTTATATAGAATATTTTCCCTCCTTAAAGGCACCCACGACCTCTTAGGTATTACTTCCACCTTTCATTTCTCCCATTTGGCCACGTACCCAAACTGCTGTAGTTTGTCAGTGATTGGCACGACTTTCTGTATGTTTGACAGCACTCCCCTGATCCATCCGTACTGTCATCTGACGGATTGCGGCTGATTCACTGACTGGGTGCGTCGACCACGGCCACAGGTGAATGCAATGCCTAAATATGTTTTTTGCTTCAGATAGCCCGAATGTCTCTTTACTGTCCTTGAATGATCTATTCTGGAGACCTCAATGAATGTCAGCTTTCGGAAATGTTTTTTTTTATACCATGGCAATGTCTTTCTCTTTTAGCCCAGTTTCTTGAAATTGTGTTCATGCGTATTTATCTAGTGCAGAGATACGTGATAACTTAGATCCGTGTTTCTTTCCCTAAAGCCCGGAAAACATTGTAAAAAGTTATGATGGGCAGAGCGGAAAAATATAAAGTAACAATGCCATATTAAAAAAATACATTTCACACCATAATAAGCCTCAAAGAAATTAATAGAAGGCTGTAAAATATCGGACTCTTTAAACGTGAATAATTGCGTCAGAGATCTTGTTTACTGGAAGGTAAATTTACAGGGCTTTACGTATGAACGAGTATAGTTTATTAAGTGACGTTTTAAACTGCTCCGTTATAAATGTTAATATTTTTTGAACCACTAGAGGTCAGTATAAGTCCTACCAACAGTAAGTACTGCGCTGTGCAGCCTACAGGGAGACGACGATGACGAACACCGACATCTATTTAGCGAGTTCCTTCCAACGCTAGTACTTGGCGCTTCTATGAGTTGGGAGCAAGTTTCTATTGTTTTTTTAAAATGCCATTTATCACGACCTTTAGCGGCAATTTCAGTTTGTGGGGTGCGCCCCAAAATGAATAGAAACCAAAACCAGCTTGGCCTTGTACATCTCTACTCCCGAGCCGTATCTAAACGCTGGCACAGAGCATACCTGGGGGCCTGTTTTTAGGTCTGGCCCGTGCAATAGCTTTACTTTGAACTACCGTTTCTCGAACATACTTACTTAGAGGGGCTTATGCTCAAGGGGTTTCAGCCATTAGTTTGGTAAATTGTCATTCACATTTTGCTTCCTCCACGACCACCACATATGACATGGACCGGGCGATGGGTCAGCCCACTTTACTCGGCTCCCTTCACTGTGAGTAACTGCATAAAACATGTGCACATTGCTCACATCCGCCTAAAAATAATCCATCGTCTTTGGAAACACATCCTATTGAAAGTTTTTTCAATTTTATTTTGTCATATTAACTTTAATACCAGCTATTTATTTTCAGGTGCGCTTCCGGTACCCAGTTATATGGTGATTAATTTTCCAACTCCTCCTTAAAGTTGCTGTTAGAAAGTATTTAAGTGACAGTATATATTTTAGCTACCTGCAATTTGAGTGCTAAGTTGTGTTCTTTTTTATTCTTTTCTCTCTTGCAAATAATAACATACTCAGCACAATTAAAAGGCTTGTTAATTAAAAACATCACTAGCAAAATGTCTCCATCATTTAATATTTTTTAATTTTAATATTTTTATTCCGAGCATATGCTGGCTACGTATAGGTTGCTTCATATATTTTTTCCCTTTTTTATTGTTGTGACACATTCTTGATATAAAAATAGAGAAAATTAACCTGCGAACCAGCAAAGGCCAGACCTGCTATCTTTGCTACTGCTTTATTGCATTAGTGCTTGTGTCTAAATTGACCGCAGTAGCCTTTCAGCTTTTACCGCTGTAGTTTATTTGTTATTTCTCTTAGAGACAAGTAGAGATTGTTGAAAGGTAACTAGCGAGTATCTAGTGTAAGTAAGCTTTTGAAATTCAGCCATAACGCTGCAAACAAAACACATCCATTTGAATGGCAGAGCAGTGGTTGTTAACCTGAGGCCTGTAACGTCTATCATATAGTGCACAACTGTTCAGAAAATTAAATATTATTAGGAGACTAATACAGAATATATACATGCAAAATGTAAATTTGAAAATGTTAAAACCTTCTTTTAGGTGAAGGAATTTGAAATTGGAGCTATAAATGAAGTTAGTGACCTTAACTTGAAATGTAGAAGCAGAAGAGTTGAGTAAACAGAACCTAGTAAGGATTATTTGTGGCCTTAATTGAAGCACTCGTATGCGCCAACAAAACAAGAGAATGTATTGCAAACAGAAAGGACAAAGTGATGTGCTAAAGTCCAGAATATCGCCTGTAACCAAATTTTGAAAAGCTCCCACCTTCCCATTACAATTACAATTTCGAATTTTATATATTTTTTGTTTGTGATTTAAGTGAAATATTTTATAATTTGTGTATTTGTTTGATGTATACTTGCTTCT
Organism: Pleurodeles waltl; assembly: GCF_031143425.1. Lineage (NCBI taxonomy): Eukaryota > Metazoa > Chordata > Amphibia > Caudata > Salamandridae > Pleurodeles > Pleurodeles waltl. The sequence goes on from NC_090437.1 coordinate 967,224,321, forward strand.
GTATTTTCGTATATTGTTTGAGGTTCAAATGATAGCAATTGCTTAGGCTGGAGTGCCCGCTTCTATAAGTTATTCGATGGGGGTCCACAGAAGTCAGATGGTTAAGAATCACTGTTGTAGAACACAGAATCATATTTAGAAAGCACCATTTCAGTTTACTCATTTCATTTCAGTGTTTACCCTTTTGTCTTTGACTATTTTCTATTGTAGCTTCTGATTCTCCTCTCACCCTCTCATACCGTATTGTGGCATAGTTGTAGGATTTAAAACATGTTATTTGAGAGGCACCCTGGCCAGAGAGTTTTGCCTGCTGCTCAGATCAGCTCAGTTGCAAATAACTATTTCTTTCAACTCACATATCTTAAAGGTCACTGAATGAGGGGCCGTGGTGTGTGCCAATTACTTAACTGTGGGGCTGGTCTTAGGTTGGGACACATTTTATCAAGGTGGTTTGTGTGGTCTCGTAAAGGGGTCCTGTCTCATTGTACAGAGCATGATATCAAGGCAGAGAGTCTAGTCTTGGCATAGGAAGTGGGGTAAATCTGCCCCATGGGTGCAGATATGTAGTTTCAAGGTGGTGAAAATCTGGTCACAACTAAGAGTCAAGAGTCAGACTATGAATGATGATCTCAGGATGGTTGTATGGGCTCAGCATGGATGTGTGGTGTTGGCACTGAAGATTCTGGTTTCATGGTGTGAGATGGAATGTGTCAGTTTAGGGGTGATACTGCTCTTGGCATAGATGTGTCTGGCACTGGGTCTGCTTTCCGGCTTTGCCTGAGGAAGCCAAGGACCTCACACCAAACCAACTGCCTTTCTCATTTAAAAATAATTGAGCTCCTACATCTGAGGGGGGTAGGGTAGGAAGTGTACTCTCCTTGGATGGATGGATGGATGGAGCACCACTGGCTCTCTTTTTTTTATTTGCAAGATGAAAGAAGTACATTTTAGTTTTGGCTAAAGCTTATTTGCTCAAATAAATGTATCATTAAAAATACATGCATAGGTACAATCACAGAGGGGCTATGGATTAGCCCTTTTCATCAATTTCTCTCTTCAAATATCATTCACGTTTTGCTTCAGTTCGTCAAATCATACATTGTGAGGCAATGGGCCAGCCCACTTACGCCTTTGTGTCCAGCCAAGTCATTGCCTTTCTTACACTGCAAATGACATAAATTGGCTGTTTACAGATTCACATCCACTTAAAAAGAAGTGAATTCCAAGGACTGGTGTACTAATACTTTACATTGCCAATGCTTTTTCTTTCTATTCCCTATCCTTTTTCAGTCACCCTTTAAACCATGTCTCCAAATTTTAGTAATTCAAAGCCAATAGTACCTTTTTGCACCTGTAAGAATCATATTTTCATATCGTGTATTAAAACAAAAAAGTGGTTTTGTAACTATTCAAAGTACACCTATTTGCTGTGAAGAACTCATACTGTTTTATTAGAATTATATGAGATTGTGCATATATTTTTAACTGTAATATTTTTTATTGGAAACCTCTTGCTACTGCATTTAAGCTGTGACATATTTTCTCTTGTTCTTCATATTACTTTAGAGGCATATGCTTGCAATAACAAAATACTCATGGCAACAGCTTGCTAAGGCCAGGATCATGGCCTTTCCCAATGCTTGTTTCATTAAAGTACAAAACAATATCTTGAAGTAGTACTGTGCAGATTTAATTGCATAATCAGAAACATTTTACATATATATTTAGCAGTCTTATAGCATGTAATAAACAATAGAATACAGAATTAATCAGATTAACTTTCCAAATACTTAAGGTACATTATGATGTAAATTTGTTCTATAAACACCATATCCTGAATGAAAGTTAACATAAAGGTTGCCCTGCTGTTTCTTAGATTTGTGAAATGTTCCTTGTCGTTGATAAAACATTCTTCTTCTTGAGTTACATATTTTAGCTTCCTTCTCCAGTTTTCTGTGCATGGAGTCTTATCTGACCTCTAAAGCACAGCCACAGCAGACAGATTGTGAGTGTAATTCTTTAGGTTTCTTGAACTCGCCTTCAAACAACACACCCATCTTTTCTGACTGCAATAGTGTCCTGGAAAAATGATTAAAAACTTGTAAAAACAAATCTGTAATCAGGACCAGATAGTGTGCCCCTAAGTGCTGAGGGTGAGCCATACTGAGTGCACAGTAGGGGATCTGGTTCCCACCACATTATGCTGCCTTTCTAGAAAATAATATAAACAAATTAGGAATAAGCATTGACAAAACCAACAGGTATGGTTTTAATGTGTAAACCTATGCAGCCAATGTTGCACATTCTAGTGTTGACATATTAAAGCTAGACACATTTGCTTTGCCAATGCCTAGTTATCAGGTTTATGGAGCACTCCAGTAGTCAAAGTGTGACTCCAGAATAAAACTTTAGCCTGCTGCTATGAAAAAACACAAAAGAAGAAAAGATTGCTTTCCTTACACATAAACATTTTACTTAAATAATTTTGTGGGTGATGATGTAGCAGAAATGTTATTGCTACCTTTGACGTCACAGTGATCATCTACACATGACAATCTTTCCACTTATTTAATTGAAATACTAATAGATGAATTGTAAAGTGATGCGCTGAAAGCCTATGTTAAAATGTATTCACTGTAGGTTACTGAACTAAAGAGTTGCTTTATAGCCTTAAAACTTCATGAATAACCAACTAATTCAATTCAGTATTATTCTTTATGATGTTAATTAACATTTTGCACTAAAATGATAACATATTTCTGAAGAGGAATGTTCTATATGTTACATGCAGATGCCCAAAAATGCAGATCAGCACTACACTTAAAGAAATGTATTAACATAGTTATTTAATTTTAAAATCTACTGTAACATGAACACTGGCAAAGTTTATTAATGGTACATTCATATTTTGAGTGTTAATTGTGAAAATATTTTACGTAAATGAATGTGCCATTTTGATAAACTTTATTTAGGCCAAGTGAGGTCTGCAAGGCATGGTTTTCTTACTATGCAGAAAATGTTTAGTCATTCTTGCTAACAATACTTTGCTTTCAGATTTTGTTCCCGTGAAATGTTAGCTTGGAAATAGATGTCTTATTGTTTTATGCATGGTGAGCCTGATAAAGTAACCTTGAGCCCAGTGCATTGAGGAACTGTGGAAGTAAACTGTAGGCATTAGTTTTAACACGTACGGATGAGCTGAGGTGGATGCCTTCCCCATGTTTGTAATGGAAATCTTTCTTGATGTTGCAGTTCCATGTCGCATGATGGACTTTGATTGGACTGTTACACCTTCCGAGTCATGTGGAGTGATGAATGAGTGAATCCTCTTGCACTATGGACTTTAATATACCTTTCCCCAGCTGGATTTTGAGGAGTCTTCTTACTCTTCGCTTTAGGAGCAGGTCCCCTTAGACTCTGAGAGGTAGAGACCTCTCTACCCCCACCCTCTAGTCCAATGCTTTGCTGAGACTTTGACATTTTTGACCTGACCCCAAGATGAAGACTCTTGACCGAGCTTCTGACATGCTGACACTCCCTTTTTATATACTTTTTGCCAATTTTGGTTTGTCATCTTTTGCCCCAGATGTTTTTTCCAAAATCTTCTTGACCTTTTTTGAATTTGTTTACTTTTTGTCCACATGTGTTTTAGCCCAGCACAAGTTAACTATTTTTTAGGGTTTTCCCTTGTCCTACCTAGCTAAGCTTAGATTACTTTTAAATTTCCTTAATGCTGTAAAGAATTGAACAGAGCTTGTTTTCCACCCATCAGATTATTTTGTTGCTGTTTTGTATGTTCATTGTTTAGTCCTTTTGATGTTAGTTTGTTTGAATCTTTTCCGTCGCCTTGGTCAACCCCTGGTGATTCTGTATCTTTATAACTTTGCTTTGAGAATTGTCTACATAACTTTGAGTCTGAGCTTGTAATAAAACCCCTTAAACTTTATTTCAGACTAGAGTTTTCCTTGTTTGTCCACATAGGTCATACTGTAAATTCAAATTGTGTTGCTTGAAGAGGTTTGCTAGCACTATTTCTCCACCCCTTCATGCAGGGTGAAAAGATTTATTGACCTTGTTTAAAGCATAATTGATAAATACTTTATCAGTGATGGTTTAGTGTACCTTTGGTATGTAAAATAGTTCCTCATTTTTTGCAATGCAGTGACTCCATTAGAGGCAGAATGATACACCAGGCAACATATAGCTTGCAACAGGAGATTAGGCCTCCTCTGGGTGGAGCCAAAGGCCACTCTTCCATAGCTTTTAAAGCACTGATAACAATAGTACTGCATTCATCACAGATTGACTGCTATTGGGGGCTATGCTTGTCGGAGGGAGGGGGAGAAGAAGGGAGGCTTGACTCCATTCCTGTTCAATGAGAGCTATGGCAGCTGTTGTAGCCCAGGTTCCAATTATGTCCTTATCCTCTAACCTGAAGAACTCAGAGACCTATAATAGCCAGGAATGGTTGCTTTTGTAAATGGCCATCAAAAACATTTTCATGCAATTGAGCATCTTCCCAGAGCTCAAAATGGAGGGGGGGAGAGGGGGCTAGAAAAAGTTGAAGTTGGGGGGGGTTGTTCCACCCGCCCCCTCATTCGGGCCTGCCCTCCGCAATCCACCTGGTAAACCACTATAATTGGGCTGCCAAATAATATGTCTCAAAGTCTGGGACCACCAAGCCCCCCTCCGCTCTAGGTCGCTTCAACGTGGTCAGAGCCACTCTGCGTCTCCCGTCCCCCCATATGAATGCTGTTAATAGGGAGTCAATTTCTCGGAACACCGTTGCCGGAATCCAAAGTGGTAGTGCTGCAAAATAATATAGTAAACTTGGCAACACTATCATCTTGATAAGAGCTATGCGCCCAGCCACAGAAATCGGAAGTGTTCCCCAGAAGCCTATGTTAGTTTTCAGCGCCCTTATGGCTCCCCCAATGTTACCCTCCAAGATGTCCGCTCTTGTGTGATATATTCTCACTCCCAGGTACAACATGCATCTGGGTTCCCATGTCACACCACTCTGCACCTCAGGCGTTCTACGATTGTCCTGTAGCAGGAACAAGTACAATTTCTGCCAGTTTACCTGCAGGCCCGTTAAGCGGCCAAAGAGTGCCAGGAGGTCACGAGCTCCCCTAAGGTCCGAATCAGTGTCATGTAAAAATAGGAGGAGGTCATCCGCATACAGCGCAATTTTGTTAAGTGGGTTTCCCTGCTTCAGTCCCTGATACCAGTCAGCAGTTTGAGCGTGAGCAGCCAGTGGCTTCATCGCCAATGCAAACAATAAGGGCGAGAGCGGGCACCCCTGTCTAGTGCCCCTCTCTACTGGATATTGTTCAGAGATCATGACCCCAGTTCTAACCTTCGCCTTTAGCTCTGTGTTCAAGAGTTTCGTCCACCTGAGGAAACCTTCTCCCAGGCCCTTATAAGCAAGAACAGCGCATAAGTAGTCCCATTCTAGGCTATCAAACGCTTTTTCTATATCTACTGCCAGGATGGTTGCCGTATCTCAGTGGAGGGCAACATTATCTAGGATATTAATAACTCGACGGATATTCTGGGCAGTGTTCCTGGTAGGAATAAAGCCCACCTGATCTCTGTGGACCAGTCGAGTCATGTATGGGAGTAACCTGGTCGCTAGTATGCGACTTAGGATCTTATAATCCGAGTTCAGCATAGACAGAGGCCTGTAGGCTCTACTATCGTCTGGTGGTTTACCCGGCTTTAATAGCGGGATTATCAGCGCTTCTTTTGTAGACTTTGGGAGGAGTCCGGATTCTTGTGCTTGGTTGAATAGTTGCACTAGCTTGGGGGTTAGAGCCTGCTCGTAGGTGTCATAGAACTCTATTGGCAACCCATCTGTGCCTGGAGTCTTCCCCCTTGCGAGGCCTTTAATGGCATCTTTAACTTCCAAAGGCACTATGTTGCCCCCCAGTGCAGTACTTTCCCCTTCGCTGAGGCCCCTGCCAGGCAAGTATCTTAGGAAGGACTGCATGTCTTCCTCCGTTCCATGTGGTGCGCTAGTATACAGTGCCTGGTAATATAAAAAAAAAAATGGTGATTAATTTCGTCTTGCCGATATATTCTAGCACCTTGTGATGTCCTAATCTCTATTATTGGGTTACCTCGCTTCGCGGGGTTAGCCAACCATGCCAATAGTGCCCCTGCCTTATCCCGTTCCGCATGTGCCTTTACCATGTAATTCTTATAATCGAAGCTTCGGAGACTCTCTGTGCGGGTTGCAATTACCTCCCTGGCCTCAGCTACTTATGCCCATGACTCAGGGCACTCCAGGCTAATTTTTTCTAGCACTCGCAAGTTAGTTTCTGCCATCTCTATCCCTTTTAACAGTGTCTTCCTAATCCCCATGGAAACAGCAATACATCGACCCCTGATCACTACCTTGAATGCTTCCCACAATGTCTGAGGGGAGGGAGCCAGCGCCTTGTTGTCGTCAAAATAATGTGTGATATGTTCGCATATTTGAGTCCGGAACGCCGGGTCCTCTAGGGAGTCCACTTTTAGTCGCCATGTAGGAATGATCGCGGACACCTTTTCCCATGCTAACGTTAGTAAGATAGGGTTGTGGTCCAATATCCTACGTCCCAGATATTCCGCCCCACTAATCTGAACCTGCATATCAGGTGTGCATAGAAAGGTGTCTAGTCAAACGTGCAAGTCATGTACAGCTGAATAGAAAGAGTATTCCTTGGCGTTTGGGTTAAGGTGCCTTCATGAGTCTAATAAATGCCATTCTGCCTGCCATCCCTGAAACTTCTTGGCTAGCACTTGGGCTGGCGAACCCCACAGCTGCAGGTGGGATCTGTCCAATTCAGGGCTTGCAACACAATTAAAATCCCCCTCTATCAGCGTTGTCTGTAAGAGGTGGGGGGACAACGTCTGCGATAGGCGATCTAGGAATGTGCTTTGATCTGCATTTGGCGCATAGATATTTATAAGCACTATGTCTCATCTGCCAAGCAACCTGTAACCACCACAAATCGCCCCTCAGGGTCCTCTAACATGCTCGTCATTTGGAACGGTACTCCCGCTTGTATCCAGATGAGGGTACCTCGCACATAAGCTGAATATGTTGTGTAGTATGCCTGTCCCCTCCATCGTCTCTGCAGTGCCCTCCCCTCTGCCGCTGTCAAATGCATCTCTTGTAACATTGCTATATGGGCCCCTCTCCTTTGCAAATATGAGTAAACTTTATAACGCTTTGCCATGGTGTGCATTACCCTTATATTCCAGGAGAGTACCTTATAGTTTCTCCTGTCATCCATATCCAAGCAAACATGCTAGTTGCCCTACGCGCACGCATGTTGTCTGGTACTGGCACAACTTAATGACTTTGAGTTCCAGAACTAGTAGTCGGGCTTGGCAGCGGGCGAGTTAACTGTAACTTCCCAAACTCCCCTCCTCAGGACAGGTGTCAAAACATCCCCCATCCAAACTTTACCAACTAGTACCAGTACTTAAAGGGTGGGTGAGAGTAATTCACCAGCCGCGTGGAGCTCACAGCTCCTCAGCTCCCCCGCCATTGTTTCAGGAAGGTCAGCCATGCATCTGTCAGGGGAGTCCCGGCCCATGTACAGCAGCCGGGCCCCAAACCAGCTTCATTAGTCTTGCCTGTGTAGTCAAATTATGTCATCCGATGTTCCAGGTGTCACCACCGGCAATTCAATTCTGAGTGTCGTCGAGCTCACTGATCCACCATCAGACTCTGACCCCTCCCGTCTCTCGTTGCATCCTGGGCACGTGGGCTGAGGTCTCTTCCGCTCAGTGATGCCACCGTGGCGGCAGCGCGCTGCCTCTCCTCCCTGGCCTCCACCCCAGTGGGTACCCCTCCTCCGCATCACGAGTCTCTGTGTCGTCGCACCCAGGTTTGCGGAGGCGTCTCTCCCATCTGTCCACTCCTTCGCATCCTGTGGTGTGCAGAAGAAATTCGCCTCATGGCCCGCCACCACTCTTAGCGTAGAGGGGAAAAGCATGGCATACGGAATGTTGAGGGAGTGCAGTCGCGTCTTGATGTCCATAAAGGTTCCCCTCTGTTTTTGTACTTCCCGTGAGAAGTCAGGAAAAATGCGTACGATAGTGTTCTCCACTCTCAGATCGCCTCTTTTTCGGGCCTGAGCCAAGATGTGGTGGCGGTCCTTGTAGTATAGAAGTCGGGCTATCACCGGTCTTGGCACGGCCCCAGGGTTGAAGGGGCGCGTCGGCACTCTATGTGCCCTCTCAAAGGTGAAGAACCACAATAGGCCCTCTGGTGCAACTTCTTCTCATATCCATGACTCAAGAAAGCCTGTAAGATCTGTGGTTGCAAGTTTCTCGGGTAGTCCCACAACCCGTATATTATTCCTCCTCGACTATTTTCAGCATCCTCAGCACGGGCAATCAATGTCTCTATATGCTTCTCAAGGGTGGTCACCCGGTCTTCCACCCCAGTCACCACCGGGGTAAGCTCCTCCACATTTCGTTCTACTGTCACCACTCTCTCTGCCAGGCGTCTTTGATCTTCTCTCAGGAGGGTCAGATCGGTAGAGAGGGCAACAATTGTAGATTCTTGTATTTCTCCGGAGGAGGTGACGGCCTGCAATATATCGCCCAACACAGGCCGTTGGCCCCGCGCATCCGGGGGAGGCACCCGCTCAGAGTTTGTCGCAGTTGGGGTGGTGCCATCTTGGTGGGGGTCGGAGGCCCCCGTCACGTTTTTTTAATTCTTAGTCTTAACTAATAATAAAGCCCTTTAATTTTATTCCCAAGAGGAGTTTCCCTTGTATGACCAAATAGGTCAGACTGTAATCCTAAATTGTTGTTAAAGTTTTTATGCCTAACCTTTCTTCCTCTTATGCAAGGAAAAAAGATTAATTGATCTCGTTTAGAGCATCCCTGAAATGCTCCTTTAGTTGTATCCATCCTGTAGAGTGGGAAAAAAACAGAAAGGTACCAGCAGTCATAATGTGGTTGAACTCAAGGAGCGTCCTTTCACCCATGTCCGGAATCCTACATTACCTCATAAGGAAGTGACAAATTATGACAAAGTGACATTTTTTAAAGCTTGAGTTAGTGGCAAATATTTTCCATTTCTGGAAGAGCTCAGTCACTCTCAAGTACTGATTTGGTAATTTTCTGTTGCCTGGTTTGTCACATATGCCGGACCATATAAATTCCATTATGAGCTGATTAAGCGTACTGAAAAAGACTGGATTCAAATATACTGCAATGGGTTAAAATAAGAAAGGTACTGTACTGGGTTTATCATTTCATCTACATTCCTTTGACCCATTAGGGACAGGAACATGGAGAGCCAGACATCAAATTCCTCCTCCATCTGTTTTCACAACGACTTAAAGTTGAGTTCTTACAAATTTTGTGTTTGATTGTTGATCATAATTCCAAATATCTGGTATGTCTAGTGAGATTCCTGCCCTGAAAATACGTGGGAAGATCTTTCTGTTCACAATTCAGGAGAATCATTTTGATTTTTAGGTATTTATCCAATATCCAAAAATTCTTCAGTTGTTTTGAACAAACTGATTATATTGTTTCACAAAGAATGTAAATAAACTCAACACTTTAGGTGCTGAGGCAAAGCTTTGCTGTGGTGGCTGTTGGTTATGCAATAATCCTGTTCTAGCCTCCTAAGTCAATGTCTCGATATGAATAACAAACAAAAGTGGTGGTGGGGCACTCCTGTCAAGTGCCTCTATTAACACTAATTCTTCCATAGACTCTTCTCCCTAAGTTAAAGTTCAAGGTAGTGCCCTGTCCCTGAATAAAGACTGAAGCAACCTCATTGAAGTTTAGGCATAAAAAAGGCCTAGTTCACGAGATTAAAGGCATTTCTGCATCTAATATTAAGACTACAGGGCCATTGTTATTGCTCAGCATAAATGTATTGCTAAGTAGCTACAGTTGGCTGCTAGCAATTGACCCAGGATAAACCCTCTTTCCTCCTCATGGATTATTGAGCGAAACAAACTCACAAGCTGATTGGCCAAATGTTTTGCCAGTGTTTTATAATCATAATTCAACAAGTTTGGCAGTCTACACTAGTCACATTTAGTACAATCTACCCCCAGTTTTCGGAACGCCACAGAATTACTACTTTAAAACAAAAGGGTTGAGACTTGCTTATTTAACAATATTGGTAAAGACAGACATTAACTTAGGGGCCAGAGCTTGTCTGAAATTTTTACACAGCTCTTTCTGGAGGCCAGCAAGGCCTACTTAGTTTACATTTAATAAAGCCCAGGTTGCCTCTCAATTCTCTCGCTCTGTAGTTTCTGGTATAAGCCCTTCTGCCTCTGTAATTGAGTTTAATTGATCTTGGAAACCTGGATTTCTGATCCCATTGCCTGAGTTTCATGTGGTTTAACTTTTCATAATACTTCAAATATTTTTATAATAACTTTGGGCCTCTGTCTTCCATATATGTTTCTTGGTTCTCAAGAATGTGGTACTTAAATTGTCGATGCCTCCCATGCCAATTTAACATTATAGCCTCAGAGCTCGCGGTAGTGGGCTATACTGGCCATTATATGCCCACTAATCAAAAAACAAAAGAGTACACTGTTCCAAAAAGAGAGGAAAGATCCAGATAGGACGCCGGATATCGATATGATATCAGGAGTGCCCTCATGCGTCAATGAAGACGCAAAGCATCATCATCGGGCTAACTCCTCGCCAGAACGGCACTGCAATATCTGACGGGTCACCACACAGATGATGGTGACTCTATACCATAAAAGTGGTTGTGCAGATCCGTAGGTATCTGCAGTACGTGCTGACAAAAAAAGAGAGAAGGAGAGTGCAATGTGGAATTAAAATTGGCTCTGCGCATCCAAAGACTAAATTTAATAATGCAAGAGTGGCTGTCAGGCCAAGATTAAAATCGGTGGCGGAGTGTTTGGAGGAAATAATGACCACCGTCACTCCTTACATAGGGGGAAAGAAGAGAACTGCTCTAACCTTCCACTAAGGGGTCAACATGTTTCGCGCTCATGCGCTTCATCAGGACCAAAGTTTGTCACTTCTCCTACAAAAGAAAGTGCTGTGTGTGCTAAAAAGTCACTTACTGTGCGTCATTAGTCGTCAAGGTCAGACACCCAATAGGTCGCCCTAAAAACAGGATAAAGAACATAAAAACATATATTGGTGCCTAAGCACAACACATGTGCCCATAATTAAAGGGGGGTAAATATCATACCTAAAACGACATCATCTGGCACAAATCACACTATAAAGCGAGCTTACCATCCCAGGTGGAAACCAGGCATCCTAGGGACGCGTAGCCCTCAGACAAACGGAGAATGCACTGTGTAAAAGCATAGTAGCAAAATGTTCCACAGCCCAATCGTTTGAAGCACAGTCATTGGAACTGAAGGATAAATTACGTCATCGTCACTATCCCACTAAGATAATCAATCCAGCTTACAAACGAGCCCGCCATAATCACAGGGATGCTCTCCTTGCACCCAGTATGCGGGCAGAACAATCACGTTTGACTTGTGTATCCACCTACACCCCCTTGTCCAACACTGTTAAAAAAATTATTAACAAAAGATGGAACATATTACAAAGCGGTGGGACACAGATTGATAGACCCCTTTTTGCATTCAAGAGATCCCCTAATATTAGAGATCTGGTTGTACATACACGGCCGCGTAAACAAGGTAGCTCTAGTGGACAATCCACCCTATGGAATTTACCTCCTATTTCTGGGCATCATCCTTGTGGCTCTTGCAATGTCTGCCCTCTGACGAAACGGACAGATTCATTAGACCTTAAGCATGTTGGTGTGTGCCGACTGACCCCCTATGTAAGGAGTGACGGTGGTCATTATTTCCTCCGAACACTCCGCCACCGATTTTAATCTTGGCCTGACAGTCACTCTTGAATTATTAAATTTAGTCTTTGGATGCGCAGAGCCAATTTTAATTCCACATTGCACTCTCCTTCTCTCTTTTTTTGTCAGCACGTACTGCAGATACCTACGGATCTGCACAACCACTTTTACGGTATAGAGTCACCATCATCTGTGTGGTGACCCGTCAGATATTGCAGTGCCGTTCTGGCGAGGAGTTAGCCCGATGATGATGCTTTGCGTCTTCATTGACGCATGAGGGCACTCCTGATATCATATCGATATCCGGCGTCCTATCTGGATCTTTCCTCTCTTTTTGGAACAGTGTACTCTTTTGTTTTTTGATTAGTCCAGATACAGGGAGAACGTACACTGGACCAGTAATCTCCCAGTCCCTCTTATTGTTTGATGAGATTGCACAGCAGTTTTGCTGTGGGACATATTGTATTTCTGTAATAATCTTTATGGCCATAGATAATTTCCAGGGGCTAAGCTTCGACGACGATGTTGTCTCAGCTATATTACAGACTCCATCTATTCTCTCAAATGACGGCTCTGCTCCGTCAGGGAGTCTGAAAGAGGATTGGGACAAACTATCCTCTTTGAAACGTGAATTGATAAAAACCATCATACATGGCACAATCATGACTGAATATTTGAGAGCTAACATTGCCCCGAATGGGTTATTGGTCTCAAATATGCCCAGGATCTTCCTACAGGACTTGGCCTTTAGGAAGGACTGGGCACAGATTGCATGGAAATGCACCCGTGACTGGCTAGTATTGATTATCAACACTTCAAAACGCCTAGCTGATTCAATCACAATTCAGATCAATTGCATTGAGAGCACCATTAAGACAACCGTCACCTTAGCGGCATTTAAGAGTCGCCTTTCTGAGATCAACACAGAACTCAATGAAACCAGGGAGTTCCTTACACAACAAAAAATCTCCAAACTACAAAAAGATATTGGGAAATTTGAACGGGAAAAGGTCTATCCATATATCAAAGAGGACTTTGAGACAGACACTCAGTCCCGGTCATCAGATGAATCTACCACCTCTTACAAGAAGACACGTAATTATAGTAGTAGCTCCTCGTCTGATGGATGGAGCACGGATGAGAACGTGCCCCCAACATTTGATAACTTTCCCCATTATCCTCACAATCAACCTCTTTTCTGGCAACCCCCCTACCCATTTTTTCAGCCGCGCCCCATGCCACCTTATGGGCCTTTTTTAGGCCGCGGCCCGGGCAGAGGAAGAGGCAGAAGGAGAGGAAGAGGGAGAAGAGTACATTGGGCCCGGGAAGAACCACAGATGGTCACACGGAGCCAGAACAAGACAGCTCCTCCAAAGACCTAGTGGTTAATCTATCTCATAGACAATTGTCTGTGGATGAGTCTAGAGTCCTAAACCGTGGCCTTGGTTTTGTCCCGACTCCCCCATAGGACTTTTTTCGTTTGAACTGCGAGTTGTCGCAATTTTTTAGTAAAATACGCCTTCATTTTTTCTTTAAAGATCGGCCCGATCCAACTCCTATCATTGATACAGGTCTCAAAAAACCTTCTACATTTATGCCTCCATCTAACTTGCTTCCTTGCGAAGTTTTAGCATTTGAGAAAGCAATCTTAACCGATCTTGACCAGATTACTCCCAAACGCCCGTTCATCAATCTACCAACTCCTGAACGAGACGCACTTAAGACTTTGGCTTCTGATCCTTCAATTATTATCAAACCAGCTGACAAAGGTGGTGCAATAGTCATTTTGGATGCGATGGACTATAGGCAGGAGTGTCTTCGTCTTCTAAGCGACACTACCTACTATGCTCCCCTTATTCGGGACCCTACCAATGGGCTACTGTCCCAGATCAAAGTCATGGTTGAAGAAGCCAAGACTAATGCTTGGATCACCCCTAGGGAAGCTGAATTTTTGGTGACTTCTCATCCACGCACGCCATATTTCTATTGTCTCCCGAAAATACACAAGGGTACCTTTCCTCCACCTGGACGACCCATTGTGTCTGGCATTGGGTCACTGTTGGAACCACTCTCCACCGTCTGTGACTCATTTTTGCAACCCTTAGTGAAGAACTCAAGCACTTACCTGAAAGACACCAAAGACGTTCTCAATTTAATTGAAGTCATTAATGCCACCACTATTGTCGAGGCTCTGATTACCTTAGACGTTGAGTCTCTGTATACTAACATTCCTCAAACAGCCACCTTACAGGTAGTTGAGGAAGCCCTCCTCCAGCATTCATGGACCTCACCCACTCCGGTGCATTTTGTTATGCACTGTGCTACCCTGGCAATGACACAGAATTTCTTCCAATTTGAAGAAACTCTATATCATCAGATTCGAGGTACTTCGATGGGGAGCACGTTTGCCCCCAGCCTGGCATGTCTTTACATGTATCAATTTGAGAAACTGTTTATTTTGCCAACCCACAATCCTTTTTTCGACCATATCAAACTATGGCGTCGCTATATTGATGATATTCTTATTATCTGGCAAGGTCCACTGCAGATCATCAATATGTTTACCGATTGGATCAATACGTTGGATCCGTTTTTGAGATTCACAGCACACGTCTCTACCATTCAAGTTCCGTTTCTAGACCTTTTGATACAAATCGTGAATGGTAAATTAGTTACAGACACGTACCATAAAAGTACTGATCGGAACAGTTTACTGTTGTATGACAGCCACCATCCTAAGGCTCTACGCGACAACCTTCCGTTTGGTCAATTCCTGAGGCTACGTCGGAACTGTTCCACAGCCCAATCGTTTGAAGCACAGACATTGGAACTGAAGGATAAATTACGTCATCGTCACTATCCCACTAAGATATCAATCCAGCTTACAAACGAGCCTGCCATAATCACAGGGATGCTCTCCTTGCACCCAGTATGCGGGCAGAACAATCACGTTTGACTTGTGTATCCACCTACACCCCCTTGTCCAACACTGTTAAAAAACTTATTAACAAAAGATGGAACATATTACAAAGCGGTGGGACACAGATTGATAGACCCCTTTTTGCATTCAAGAGATCCCCTAATATTAGAGATCTGGTTGTACATACACGGCCGCGTAAACAAGGTAGCTCTAGTGGACAATCCACCCTATGGAATTTACCTCCTATTTCTGGGCATCATCCTTGTGGCTCTTGCAATGTCTGCCCTCTGACGAAACGGACAGATTCATTAGACCTTAAGCATGTTGGTGTGTGGCGACTGACCAAACACACAAACTGCAATACTCACCATTGCATTTACTTGATAACATGCCCTTGTAATCTCCAATATGTGGGTATGACAACTAGACCAGTCAAACAGCGGATCAACGAACATCGCAGCAACATTAGATGCTCTCGCATCACGACCAGACTTAGCGCACATTTTTTGGAAGTTAAACATGGTCCTGATGACTTGTGGTGGACTGTTCTTCAGGTGCCTCCACGCAATGACAATGATCCCAACTATCTGTTCAGGTTAGAACAACGTTGAATACACAAACTTAAGACATCCGACAAAGGCCTTAATGACGAGATTCCTTGGTGGACTCTCTGACCCGTATATATATCAATGTTTTGAGTATAGAACTGATGTCCTTGTACATAACCTTTCAGTCGATATAACTTTAAATACTCACACTTTGGACCATTTTGGTTGAGTGGAGTATGAATATTCAACTTTTGAAGTCTATGTGGCCTTCCTGGGTTTACTTTCACCTTTGGTGGTCCATATGACATAGAGTACGAAGTTTCTCTCAGGACCATTCCAAGATGGCCGCCAGTTTACAATAGTTCTCTTACTGGCCCAGTTAGTCCTTCTTCAATGTTTAACCGGACACACGTTGTGCCAGCGCACAGCCCACTAATTCCGATACCAATTTAAAACCTCCCGCATACGCTGCGCCTTACCTTTCAGGCACGCGTCCCCGGGTAGGTTGAATGGCTGGACAAGAGGAAGATATCAAGTAAGTGATAATCTTGGTATCCGTGAGGACAGTTTCTGCGGGTAGTGATGTTTACCGATTTACTTTACATAATAACTTTTTTTCGGGCGCTTAACACTCGGGCTGGTTCCGACTCTCTTCTGGGTCCTTTGGGTCACTCTGTTGTAGCTTCTCTAGTATGTGTGCCTACCGGAGTATTCACCGCGGTGGCCCCTGTGGCCATTACCGATTCGACCGGCTTTTGTGTGAGCCGCTCTGACGGCTTCATTAGACGTTACCGACGCCATGGAATACGGCGCTTGGGGTATATATTGGAACGTTGCACTGACTCCAATTATGAATTAGCGGCGATGTCTGAGTTTTGACGAGTGCGTTTATCGTTTATGACAACAATATAATTTCGAGGCAACTTCTAAATTATAGCTGCACTTAAAGAATCAGTTCCGACTGTTTCATTAGCTTAAAAACTTTTTATTCTATACCAGCATTGTGAGCTACCACTTTTAGCATCCACTATATCATCAGTGTTACCCTGAGATGACTACATGTATATACAGCGAGGTTTACATGAGTATATATTCTTCAAATTGTATATGTCATACAAGTGATTTTTGATGAAACATTTTGCTACTATGCTTTTACACAGTGCATTCTCCGTTTGTCTGAGGGCTACGCGTCCCTAGGATGCCTGGTTTCCACCTGGGATGGTAAGCTCGCTTTATAGTGTGATTTGTGCCAGATGATGTCGTTTTAGGTATGATATTTACCCCCCTTTAATTATGGGCACATGTGTTGTGCTTAGGCACCAATATATGTTTTTATGTTCTTTTTCCTGTTTTTAGGGCGACCTATTGGGTGTCTGACCTTGACGACTAATGACGCACAGTAAGTGACTTTTTAGCACACACTGCACTTTCTTTTGTAGGAGAAGTGACAAACTTTGGTCCTGATGAAGCGCATGAGCGCGAAACATGTCGACCCCTTAGTGGAAGGTTAGAGCAGTTCTCTTCTTTCCCCCTATGTAAGGAGTGACGGTGGTCATTATTTCCTCCGAACACTCCGCCACCGATTTTAATCTTGGCCTGACAGCCACTCTTGAATTATTAAATTTAGTCTTTGGATGCGCAGAGCCAATTTTAATTCCACATTGCACTCTCCTTCTCTCTTTTTTTGTCAGCACGTACTGCAGATACCTACGGATCTGCACAACCACTTTTACGGTATAGAGTCACCATCATCTGTGTGGTGACCCGTCAGATATTGCAGTGCCGTTCTGGCGAGGAGTTAGCCCGATGATGATGCTTTGCGTCTTCATTGGCGCATGAGGGCACTCCTGATATCATATCGATATCCGGCGTCCTATCTGGATCTTTCCTCTCTTTTTGGAACAGTGTACTCTTTTGTTTTTTGATTAGTCCAGATACAGGGAGAACGTACACTGGACCAGTAATCTCCCAGTCCCTCTTATTGTTTGATGACATTATATGCCCACTCCAGCAGGGAGCAGGCCTTTAATGGCAGGCCTAGCCCTCTGCGGCAGGCTCTAAGGCTTTTAGAACATTCTGGATCCTAGAGGGCAGAATGTTCTAATTACTAAAACGAAGGCCTCATGGAGACTGAGGGGGTTAAAACCCCCTCGGGCTCCATGAGGCCTTTGTTCATAGCAACAGCTGTGAACAACATTGGAATGTTGGAGCTCCGGCCTTCTACCAACCATTGGAAACTCAGAGCACTCCATTGTTTTCAATGGAGCTCCCAACATTCCAATGTTCTAATATAAACTAAACCTGTGCATGCAGAATGAACTATCAACTAACATCCGTACGTTATTTATGGCAGGCATTTTTCCAATAATGATGGCTACTCCTCCTGGTTTTGAACTTGTCAATCTTTTTTGTTTTCCATTCAGTTTTGCCATTGCTAACGCGTCCGTCTATGTCAATTTATACACATCAGGACTCGTTTTAGGCCAATGAATCTTTGGGCCCAGTGGTGAGACACCGTAGGACGAGATAACTAAATAAAATATCAATCAATATCTCAATATCATTGTCAACGTTTAACATCAAAACACCTCTCACTTTAGACATTAACGAACATTCGACGCAACCATGACCCTTCAGTCATGAATAACCACACCTTAATGGAGTTAATAAGTTTTATTCCCTATTGATTACAATCTAGTAGTAAAGGCATTAATCTCAAAGTCAATAAACATGTAAGCACGATTACAAGATGACAACCACAATAAGCCTTTGATAATGCAAAGATCAGTAGCATAGACAATCAGATAGATTATAAGTAGTTTATAACACATCGAACTTTCTAAGATACTAGTTCAGCATAGCACCACGCCAGTCACGTCAGTTGTCAGTCAGAGTGAATACCTCATCTAACCTCTAATTAGCATTAGCATGTTGGGCGTCATGCAAAACAATTTTGAACACCAATTTGGAAAACATCTAACTAAGGTCTCTATCAAAACATACAGCAGTTGGTACCTAGAAAGAAAGGCAAAATGAGTTCTCATTAGCAATTTTATATAATTACCCTCCTCTGATTAAGTCAGCATTCAGGATCAGTCTTCATCTTCAGGACATCAGTTAGATCGCCGTCAGTCTATCTAAGTTAGAGGCAAGAGACACTCTCCTCTTAAGGAGAAAAGTGTAAGGGGCAGTAATATGGGCAAGGATGGTTTGTCTAAGTCTCAAATCACAGAATAGTGTGACAGAGTTTCGGGATGTAATCAATATCATTCCCTACCTAATGTCTGGTTATTTCCTGTGTCATGGGTTTTTATCCCTTTCTAGTAATTCATTCCCCCAAAATTCTATTGGTTAGTCAGTACACCCCATCATTGTTAACCTATCAAATTATACATTAAGTCATGCATTTGTCATCTCTCGATAATATATCGTCTTCTGATTGGTCTTCATAATCGGTCTTTCGTAGGTGGCATATCCGGGGTTACTTCATCAGCTTGGCACACGTCTCAGGTTAAAAGTTCTCGTTCCCTCGTCTCATTGTCCTTGGAAGTATCTACAAATGTTTCGAAGCACAATCATTTTATACTAAAAGATGTTAGCATGCGGATGGGAAATTATCCCTATGTTACGAACTAATACAGAGAGAACAATAGCTGGGTTATGGTCGTTTGCAAGTTCTGCACACTGAAGAAACAGGAAAAATACGCCTTTAATATGAGAGCTACACAGCTTCTGCTCATGCTAACTTAAGATATACGAGTTTAATGAATGCAGTTTTATACGTTTTAATGTGCTCAGTTAGGCAAACTATAAACGAATATTCCTTACAGTTGACATTAGTTTATACATGTGAACGATTCTCCATTTTTTATGAATACGCTATTAATAAATGTTTTATTAATACAGCATTGTTAGACATAAGCATTTCACGTCTATAATATGTAATATCAAAATACGCTCTCTCAGTCCCTCCTCTGATGACGCTCGTCATCACAAATCTTCCAGGTTTTAACTTTTTGTCTTACGCATAATGCGCATTTCAACATCTTTTCCTTTATGTGAGCTTTCCCATATTTCATTAAACATTTTCTCTCTTTCACTTTCTTCGTTTCTTTTGGTTCTGTTAGCCAAATTTCTTTTCACCTTTTCATTAATTTTGCATATTCCCCAAAATCCCAATAGACAAATCAGAACAATTAATAATCCCATCATGATTTTTGCAAGTACCCCATTCCAAATGTTGGTAAACCAGCTTCCCACTCGGGCAATTCCCTTTCCAAATTTCTCCCAAACACCAAGTTCTTTTAGATCCTTCAAATCTGCACTATCTCTAGTCAGGTTAGTAAGCATGCTTTTAATTTTCTTACTATTGTCAGGGATATACGAGCAACAATGTCGCTCATTAAGCATTTTGCACACACCTCCACTCTTTGCTAAAAGAATGTCTAAAGCAAGCCGATTTTGAAGAGTCATAGCTCTTTCTGCAGCAAGTTCTGTATCCATCAGAAGTATAGCTCCTGTGAAATTTGTCAGCATGTTATCCACAATAGTAGACAACTTTTGAATTTTCATAGAATTTAGAATAACCCCTACTGAAGGGATTATAGCTCCAAATATATCACCAATGACAGCCGCCACTGATTCTCGTTTTTGTCTGGTATGTTGTAATTCAGACGTTTTAGGTAGTTGTTTTAAGTCATCAATCTGGTAAATCTTTGGGAATATTATTCCCAAATAACATGTCCCATACCATCCCTTAGGGAGACGGTAATACGCATTTAACCCACAGATGTAATAGATTCCAGGAATCGCTGGGTCTTGTCCATTTAACATAAAGGTCCATTTGCTCTGAAACAAAAATACATGCCTACATTCACTCGTTCCCACAAACAAATTGTCTTGATCAGATTTTGGTCTATATATACAGAGTTTACCTACGTGTAATGCATCTATAGCTAACTTGCCTTGTGTTTTAATTTCAGTATAAGCATAGTCATTGGCATAAGTGCGTTTTTCTAAACCTTTTTCTAATCTTTCCTTTAGTGCTCTGCGTCTGTCATCTGTGTGATCTAAAAAGCTTTTCTCTACAGGAGACAGTAAGCATGTCAAGTTATTGCGGTGTGCATAAGCAGTTCCAAATGTTAGTGTTGGCTCAAAGAATCCTCTAACTATTTTTATATCATGCTCTTTAGCTAACTTATTTAAGAATTCAATAACAGGCACAAAAGAAAACACAACATCTAAATTTGAATAAAAATATTGCACATGCTCTTGATTATAAAATCTTGTTAGTAGCAAGCTGCAACTAATCCCATACGTAAGAGGGAGGCTATGATAAGTAACTCCCTCCTGCACAGATGAAGGAATTTTAGTACACACATAACAGTCTTTCGCATTCATAGTTTCCACATACTCATTTAGTAGGCCATAGAAAACATTAGTAGAAAGCTCTCTGTTTGGATTAGTTCCCTCATGCAGATGTTTTGTGTCTTGCTCGAATTTCTCCCATGGTGATAGTTTATTAGTTGTAGTAGTAGTCTCAGGTTTTGAAGTTGCATTAGTAGTTTCACTCTCTCTCCATGGCATTCCTACAATCACTCCCACAATCATTATTGTACATACAGCACCTATCATAAGTCCTAACCAGCCACATACTTTACTTCCCTTGTTACAATAAGCCATGTTTGTATAGAATCAAACAGTAGATCAACAATCAACTCTAAGTAGCAAACTCTTTCTGCGTAATTTACAGCGTCTTCACTCAAACCAGGACCCTTTTCGTCAATTCAGGTTAGCAGCTTGTCGTAATCAGGTTTTTATAAGTCAAATCCAGGTTTAATGTCACTTTCCGGTAGTTTTTTTCTAAGACTCTTGTTTTTAAGCTTTCACAATTTTCAATGTCTCTTTTTTTTTCTTCAATCTTTTTTTTTTCTTGTTGTATTTTCTTCAGGTACCGTAGTACTGGCCTGGTATTTCTCGATCAAAACAGAACGCTAAGAATTCTTGTTGCCATTCAGCGGTTGTAGCGTATGCCCATTCAGGACCGGTATATCTTCTGTTTGCTATTCTTTTTCTTTTTATTCTTCGTTCACCTTGCTGTTCTCCTTCACTCAGATCGTCTGCTCGGGAGGTATCGCTTTCCTCTATTATTGTTTCGTTTGCTATTTCTCTTATTCTAAAGTGTGAATTTTCTGGCCGATTGTCTCCTCTGTTCGTCTTACTTCAGCGTTTTCCTTCAGTACCTTGAACAGCACCCTCCTCTGTTAATATGGTGTTTTCTCCTGATAGGCTTGGAACTCGTTCGGCAGATCTTGATTCGTTCTGATTTAAATTTGACACTTCTTTGTCTCTCTCTCCTTGTTCGACACTGTATTCAGTTTCTGAATTGTATTCATCTGCTTCTGGGAGAACCTCTCCTTGACTTTGTTCTCCTGCTGCCTCTACTGAGATTGGCACTTCGTCACCTCTCTTGAACTCTCTGATAGTTTGAGGGACACAGCTGTTCTCAGCGGGCTCTCCTGTAGTCTCAGATCCTTCTTGACTGATCTCTGACTCTGAGACTTCTCCTCTTGAGGTTTCTGCACCGGAATTTTCAAGTTCCTCTTCAACAGGACACGCTACCCTTTTTGTATGACTGGCATGTATCCAGTTGGGAACCCCGGCACACTTCACAGCAGTAGTGGTCGTCAATATCACTTGATATGAGCCCTTTCCAACGCGGCTCAAGACACGATTTTCTTACGTGCTTCTTGACAACCACCCAATCTCCAGCTTGCAGAGAGTGTCCTGGTTCGCCGATTGGTGGTAACGTGTTAGCTTCCACCTGGTGAGAGAAAGAGCGAATCACGTCAGCCAAACTTTTGCAGTAATCCAACACCATATCATCTGTAATATTCACTAGTGCATTTGCAGGTACCGCCAGTAACCTCATTGCTCTTCCCATGAGGATTTCATGTGGGGACAATCCTGTTTTCTTATCTGGCGTGTTTCTCATAGACATCAGCACTAGAGGTAACGCATCTGGCCACTTCATGTTTGTTGCTGCACACATTTTTGCTATTCTTGATTTCAAAGTACCATTCATCTGTTCGACTAGTCCTGAAGCTTCAGGGCGATAGCTACAATGCAGCTTTTGTTCAATGTTGAGTGCGGCACACAGGAGTTTAATCACCTCATTGTCGAAGTGTCTTCCCCTATCTGATTCTATAGAAACCGGAAACCCGAATCTGGGTATTAATTCTCTGAGTAGTAGTTTTGCAACTGTGAGACTGTCATTCCTACGTGTGGGATATGCCTCAATCCAATGGCTAAAAACACACACAATCACCAGCACGTATCTCAGACCTCCATAAACAGGCATTTCAATGAAATCCATTTGGATCTTATTAAATGGACCACCAGCTCTCCCAATGTGGCTCAAGGTTACCACAGTTCCTTTTCCAGCGTTCATTTGTTGACAAATGACGCATCTGTGACAAGTGATTTCTGCGGCATGTCTGAATCTTGGATTGAACCAATCAATCTTAAATGATCTGATCATGGCATCTCTTCCCAAATGAGCCTGCCCCTGATACAATCGGGCAAATTGTGACAGAAGACTGTTTGGCAACACTAGTTTTCCCTCTCTTGATACCCAAATATCGTCTTCTCTCTGTACACACTGCATTTTCTGCCAAGAACGTTTTTCTTCCTTACCAACGTGGCTTTGTAGTGTCTTTAATTCGTCTAAGGTATCAACCACTCGTAATGCTAGACTTAAGGTTGTGTCATTCTCAGGTTGTGGTAACAGTTCCCATTGTTCTTTAAAAGATATACAGTTTAATGCACAAAATCTGGCAACCTGGTCTGCATAACCATTCCCCATTGACACAAAATCTTGTGATCTGGTGTGAGCACTGCATTTCACCACAGCAATTTCAAGAGGCAACTGTATCGCATGTAACAAATCTCTTATCTGTTCTCCATTTTTCACTGGTGAACCAGAGGATGCCATAAACCCTCTTTGTGACCAGAGTTGACCAAAATCATGCACAATTCCAAATCCGTATCTGCTGTCTGTATAGATTGTGACCTTTAAATTTACAGCAGCATGGCAGGCTTTTGTGAGAGCTATCAATTCTGCCACTTGTGCAGAAAACGCTTTCTCGAGCCAGGAGGCTTCGACTATACCGGATATGGTACATACTGCATAACCAGCTCTCAAGGTTCCTGATGAATCTCTTAGACAGGACCCATCAACGAACATAATGTAATCGTTTTCCTTTAACTGGGTATCTTTTATATCTGAGCGAGGTTTGGTACTGAGCTCAGTTACCTCCAGACAATCATGCTCAAATTCTTCCCCATCTTTTATTTCTGTATTCTCAATGGGAAGTAGAGTTGCCGGGTTCAGTACAGTGCACCTTTTCAATGTGACATTTGGTGACCCCAGAATAATTGTCTCATATTTGGTAAGTCGGGCATTTGTCATGTGTTGTGTCTTAGTTCGTGTCAGCAAAATTTCGACAGAATGTGGAACCAATACTGTTAGGGGATATCCCATAACTATGCCCTCGCATTGTGAAAGACTTTGACCAACTGCTGCGACTGCTCGCAAACAACCCGGTAAGGCTGCTGCGACAGGGTCCAAAGTAGCCGAAAAATATGCTACAGGGCGATTTGCATCTCCATGGACCTGTGTTAAAACAGACAAAGAACAAGCATCACGTTCATGACAGAACAACAAAAATGGCTTCTCATAATCAGGCATTCCTAATGCTGGAGCTCTGCACATGCATTCTTTCAGCTCTAGAAATGACTCAAGCTCTTCTTTTGTCAATGTGATTGTGTATGGTTAATCCTTAACTTCCTTTCCTGTCAGTTTTGTTAATGGTTTTGAAATGATCGAGAAGTTGGGTATCCACTGGTGACAGTAGCCCACCATTCCCAAGAACATTCTGACATCTCTCTTTGTTGTTGGGGGATTCATTTGTAAAACAACTGTTATTCTCTCTTTGGATATTCTTCGAGACCCTTTCTCAATCAGATGCCCCAAATATTTTAATTCTTTTTGACAGTACTGCAGCTTTTTAGGTGACACCTTATGTCTGTTTTTCCCTAAATGATTCAATAAGGCAATGGTATCATATTTGCAGTTGTCTTTGGTTTTGGATGCAATCAACAAATCATCAATGTACTGAACAAGAGTCGAATTATAAGGTAACACAAGAGGTTCCAAATCCTTCTTCAATATCTGATTGAAGATGGATGGTGACTCAGAAAATCCCTGAGGAATTCTGCACCAACTGTATATCTTATCCAGGAATTTGAAACTGAATAAAAACTGGCTGTCCTCGTGAAGTGGAATCGAGAAAAACGCTTGTGATAGGTCTACTACGGTAAACCACTCAGCATCACAAGGAACTTGGTACATTATTACTGCTGGGTTGGGAACCACAGGGCAGCATTTTACCACAATTTCGTTTATTTTTCTCAAATCCTGCACAATTCGAACTTTCCCACAGGGCTTTCTCAAACCCATAATTGGAGAGTTACAAGGACTACTCAGGACTTCTTTCAAAACTCCCTGTCTGAGAAAATCTGCAATTATGTGTCACTTCAATAAGGACATCCTGAGTCATGTGATATTGTGACAGTTGGGGGAATACTGCATTCGGCTTTATCTGCACCTTGATTGGTTTTACTCCCTTTATTAATCCAACCTCCTTTCCAGTCAAATCCCACACTTTCTCTATCACCGATCCTTGCAGATCAGCAGGTAGATCGATCAAGGTGAACACTGGAAAAAGGGTAATTAGAGGGTAATCCTCATTCATCTCTCCTCCTTCTTCCATAAGCTGACCCTCATCTGCCTCGTCATCACTGTTTGTCTGAACCTCTATTCCACCATCGGAACAGGTAATTGAACATTTGGTTTTGCACAATAAGTCTCTTCCTAACAAGGATACTGGACTTGAATCGCACACGACAAATCTATGCAGGCCCTGGAAATTTCCAATTTCAACCTGCACTGGGTCAGTGATTGGATTAGTCAGGTACTGATTAGCCACACCAACCACTCGTATGGTGCGCCCAGAGAGAGGTAATCTTGGTACCTCTGCACTGCTAACAGTAGAGCGTGTAGCTCCTGTATCAACTAAAAATTAGACTTTGTAGCCCATTACTTTTCCCTCCACATATGGGCCTCTCTGGTCTACCTCTAAGGATGCAGCGAGTCTGCACTCTTCACTGTCTGAGCTATCATCTGACCAGTCCCCATTCATCTCATTTTCACCTCTTAGTGGGAATTGTTGTACAGTATTGTTTTGACTTGTTACTTGACCTGTGACCTGTTGAGGAAGCATCACCTGCTGCTGTCCCATCGGAGCTAGGGGTAACTGCATTTGCTGTCTAGGCACCATAGGGATCTGCTGTTGCATCGGTTGTACTGACACTGTTTGGAAACGCGGCATTTGCCTTTGCTGCATAGGTTGCGCCCCTGTCATTTGTACCAAATTATTTTGATAGTTCTGATTCGGGTGTCTCATTCTTGGACCTCGTGAATTTTGCAATGTACCGGCATTGATACTCTGCTGAACCGTACCATCCTGCATTATATTTGGACAATCCCGTTTCCAATGTCCCACGCCCCCGCACGCATGGCATGGTGACATCTTTTTTACTCCTTGACCATCACCTTGAACAACAACATTATTCATGTCCGCACCACGGTTCACAAACCCTCGACCTCTACCTCTTGGCTGTGCCTGAAACACACCATTCAATTGCGGTTGTTGCTGTATCATTTGCTGAACACCGTTTCCCTGTATTCCAGCCTGTGCAGCTCTTATCTGCATCACCATCACCTTCTCCTTCAACTTTTTCTATTTTAACTCAATTTCGTCACTACAGTATTTCGCATACTGCAATACCTCATCAATCGGTTTAGCTTGCCAACAAATCAAATGATTTTTAATCATTTGGCTGACCTCCGGTCTCAGCCCTTCGACAAATCTGAACACAAGATGATTCATGTCCTTCGGCTCAATTGTTTCAGTACCACTGTAATGTTTGAATGCCTTTAACAATCTTTCGTAATATGCATGTATTGACTCTTTAACCTCTTGAGAGGTCCTGTCAATTTTCTGCCAATCAGTCACCTTCGGCGACACCTTTTGTTTCAAAAACTCAATTACTTTATGATAATATTTCATCACCTCTTCAGAAGGCGCTCCAGTCACTCTATCCCTTGCTGGTTCCTTTGTGGGCCAATCTACCCCTCTCATGCATTCAAGCCATAAATCTGGCGGAACAATAATCTCGAACAAGGTATTTAAGTCTTCCCAGAGACACTTCGCAAGCTTCACGAATCTATCTGTCTGTTGATACCACTCGACCGGTTTTTCTCTTAACCTGGGATAATCATTCGTAAAGGACAAAGACGCTAAACTGCGCTAACGCAGTTTAGCGTCAAAAAGTTTTGCGCCGTCTAACGCCATTCTGAAGCGCCATGCGGGCGCCGTATTTATGGAATGGCGTTAGACGGCGCAATCAGACCGGCGCTGCCTGGTTTGCGTGGGAAAAAACCACGTAGACCAGACAGCGCCGGCGTAGGGGGAAAATGGCGCATGGGCGTCTTAAAATGGGGCAAGTCAGGTTACGTCGAAAAAATCGTCTTAACCCGACTTGCGCCATTTATTTTCGACGCCCATCCCCCATCAACATGACTCCTATCATTGTAAAGATAGGAGTCATGCCCCCTTGCCCAATGGCCATGCCCAGGGGACTTCTGTCCCCTGGGCATGGTCATTGGGCATAGTGGCATGTAGGGGGGCACAAATCAGGCCCCCCTATGCCACCAAAAAAATATATAAAAAAAAAAAAATTATACTTACCTGAACTTACCTGAATGTCCCTGGGGTGGGTCCCTCCATCCTTGGGGGTCCTCCTGGGGTGGGCAAGGGTGGCAGGGGGGGTCCCTGGGGGCATGGGAGGGCACCTGTGGGCTCATTTTGAGCCCACAGGCCCCTTAACGCCTGCCCTGAGCAGGCGTTAAAAAGTGGCGCAAATGCACCGTTTTTAGCCACGCCAACTCCCGGGCGTCTCTTTTGCCCGGGAGTATAAATACCACGTAAAGGCCTGGGAGTCATTTTTTAGACGGGAACGCCTCCCTTGCATATCATTAACGCAAGGAAGGGGTTCACGCTAAAAAATGACGCACATTCCGGGAACTTTGGCGCTATTCGCCTCTAACGCCATAGTATAAATATGGCGTTAGTTGGCGTTAGTTTTGCGTCGAAATTGCGTCAAAAAAAACGACGCAATTTCGGCGCAAACGGAGTATAAATATGGCCCAAAATGTCTCCCCTCGACCAAGGCACATGCACCAAAACACCACCAGCTGTTTCTCTCATAGGTAGGATTTTTACTGTCTCTAAGTTCGGTGTGACGGTTGTTTCATTAGATACTGGACTATCTCTTTTTCCCTTATCCTTTTTCTTCATCCATCTGCCTTTCCATTTCTCTAGTGCTCCCCAAATTTGTGCGCTTTGCAGCAGCTCTTTCAAATGTGTCTTCATGCCTGCAGATCTCATGTGCTCAAAATCTTTTGAGTCAAAATCTAATCTGTAACTCCGTTTCAAATGTTTTGTGTTCCCAATGTCGATATTGTATTTGTCTGCCAAA
Organism: Pleurodeles waltl; assembly: GCF_031143425.1. Lineage (NCBI taxonomy): Eukaryota > Metazoa > Chordata > Amphibia > Caudata > Salamandridae > Pleurodeles > Pleurodeles waltl. Next base: position 967,252,300 of record NC_090437.1, read on the forward strand.
TTCGTTAATTTCTGATGTACTTTGCCTACTTCTTTGGTGATTTTTGGACATAGGTACCTTAATTCTGCCTCAGTGTAAGACTCTAATCTATTTACACCCATTGTTCCCTCCACCAATTCAGCAGCTTCTGCTCCTAGTCGTACTAGATTTAGGTATTCATCGTGTTTCTCTTTCTCAGGTTCGATTGCAGCTGCTGTAGCCCTTTGTGATGTGCATGTTTTCTCTAACCACTCATTTAGCTGTTGTACTGTAAAACCCTGCAGTGAAATGTTCCCTGCATGTATCATTGGAGTGTATGAGGTATTTGTACTCATAGTTTGGGGAGTCAATACTCCCAATCCTGCTTGTCGCATTGCCTCAAGAGGTGCCCCTATTGGACTAAGGTCCATTAAGGGTCTTGATTGTTCACAAGCCTGTCCTCCTTGTGCCATTATTTGTGGAGTTATAATAGGCCCTCCTCTTATCATTTCATGAGTTAGGACTCCCTGTTCACACATCCTTGTTTTCTCCTGTGCATACAACGGCACCGGGGGACCAACTGTAATGGGTAGTGATATAGCGGCAGGTGTCTGGCCTGCTCCCAAGCTCCTTGGAGCTTCAACACCATAGGTCTGATTTAATAATCCTGGTGCAGGTTCTTTTAAAGGACCCGCTACTGGGTTATACCCAGGTATCAGTTTCGGCGGTTGTGACACTAACTGCGGAGTTGATTCAATCTGCACTAACCGTGGCTTTGTATATATCGGGTCTGGCTGCACCACCAAGTTCGTAGTAGTCTCGAGTACTGGAACATCGGGATAAATTCTTTTTATCTGTGGTGGAGGCTGTAACTGTATCGGCGGGTCTGGAGCAGTGGGTACACTGACACCATTCTGTATCAAAGCTGTATCGCTAGACTGCACTGTATCAGTAACACCCTTTTCTTTCGTCTGGTTCCCAGGATCCAAGCTAGTACTTGGAGCACGGTCGTTCACCGCGTATGGTGGCGGACGATCATGTAACAGCCTATCCATAAATGCCTCATCATCTGAATCGTCCTCTTCTTCCCAAGATCTTTTATTCTCTTTGTGTTTGACTGGCTCTTTATCAGTTTTGCAAGAAGCTTTCTTTCCCTGTGTTTCCTCTCCCTGGGTTATTGCCGGAAACAGCTTCAACCCATCCATTATTCCTCGTCTCCACATTTTGTTCTCATTATCCCACCTAGCCTCTGCATAGGATTTTTCAGCTCTTGTCAGTCTCCTGTGAAATCTTTCTTGTCTATGTTTAAGAGCCATCAGGTCCCAAATTGCCAAAGCCTCATACTGTGCTGGTCGAGGAGGTGGTTGCTGCGTACTTAACATCCACCTCAGATTTTCTAAAACCTTTTGATCAAACGTTCCATGTTCAGGAAATGCTAAACACCCTTCTTTCTCTGTCAGTTTACGCCATTGTTTTATCCATAAACATGGTGCAACACCCTTTTCTTCCATAACTGTGTAAGCTGGCGTACCCTCAGGTGGTGTAGGTTCCCCATCAGTCGCAACGATATACACATCTCCTTTCAATGCGCTTTTAGATGCCTTAACAAAATTCATTTTTTTTTTTTTTTTTACTCAGAAACGGCTTTGTTCCCAGGACACTCTTCACCTACCCTTTGCTCAACCTATTGCCTTTCACGGACAGCAGCCAATCCGTGCGCGACCCCTCTTGACATCTGACCTATCCCAGCGCGGCACCACTGACGTCACACTCACACACACTGCAGCTGACAAAGGGGGTGATTCTAACCCTGGCGGTCGGTGTTAAAGCGGCGGCCAACCCGCCAACAGGCTGGCGGTCCAAAAAATGGAATTCTGACCCTGGCGGGAACCGCCAACACAGACAGCCACTTTAACACTCCGACCGCCACGGCGGTACAAACAAACAGCGCGGCGGTCACCGCCAACAGGCAGGCGGCAGACAATGTACCGCCCACACTATCACAACTCACCAATCCGCCACCTTTTCCGGGGCGGGAGCCCCGCCGATAAAAACACGGTGGAAACAGACTACGAACGGGAAAACGCTCACCAAAACACACTCTACGAGGAAGGAGGACAGCATGGAACCCGAATTAAACATCCTACCTGCTCTCGTCTACCTTCTCATCTACCACGAGTACGAAGTCCGGCGCAGACGACAACGGTGAGTACTGCACCTACGACACACGGGAGGGGGAGGACGAAAGGTGACGGCCACACACATATGCGACCCCCCCACCCCCAACTATGTACACACCAATGCAGAGCAACAAGTCACAGTGACCCCACCCAAACACCCCTGAAAAATGCTATGACATAATCAAATTTGGAATAAATATTTATGTACAAAAAAGCTCCTGAAAATTATCGTACAACCATGAAAGATATTTACAAGAAAACAAATTATATACACATCAGTGTATAACTGAAGTAACAAGTCCTGCACATCCTACGAATTAATCATGTCCATGGGCCAAAGTTTTGAGAAACAAGGGCAAAGCCCACACAGGAGACCTGAGTCCTTTGGAGAGAACACTGCAGGGGCATCAGATGTAAAAACTACAGGCACCTCAGGGGGAAGGGAAGGGGGGGGCACCACAGCCACATGAGTCCACGACGCCAGATCCACGAGGAGCCACCATGCCCACTGTACCATCCTGGGGAGTGCAAAGCCACAGTCTCTCAATGTCTCTACAGTGGGTGGGCTGCCCACTGCACCATCCTGGGGAGTGCCAAGCCACAGTCTCTCAATGTCTCTACAGTGGGTGGGCTGCCCACTGCACCATCCTGGGGAGTGCAAAGCCACAGTCTCTCAATGTCTCTACAGTGGGTGGGCTGCCCACTGTACCATCCTGGGGAGTGCAAAGCCACAGTCTCTCAATGTCTCTACAGTGGGTGGGCTGCCCACTGTGCCATCCTGGGGAGTGCCAAGCCACAGTCTCTCAATGTCTCTACAGTGGGTGGGCTGCCCACTGCACCATCCTGGGGAGTGCCAAGCCACAGTCTCTCAATGTCTCTACAGTGGGTGGGCTGCCCACTGTACCATCCTGGGGAGTGCAAAGCCACAGTCTCTCAATGTCTCTACAGTGGGTGGGCTGCCCACTGTACCATCCTGGGGAGTGCAAAGCCACAGTCTCTCAATGTCTCTACAGTGGGTGGGCTGCCCACTGTACCATCCTGGGGAGTGCAAAGCCACAGTCTCTCAATGTCTCTACAGTGGGTGGGCTGCCCACTGTACCATCCTGGGGAATGCAAAGCCACAGTCCATCAGGTGGATGACAGTCTCCACTGGTCAAGGAGGAGGCATGGTGGGCACAGTGAACCATAAACAGTGCTTGAGACGGCGGTGCCCAGCGGAGCGGTGCTTGAGAAGAAGGGCCCAGCGGAGCGGTGCTTGAGATGAAGGGCCCAGCGGAGCGGTGCTTGAGATGAAGGGCCCAGCGGAGCGGTGCTTGAGAAGAAGGGCCCAGTGGAGCGGTGCTTGAGATGAAGGGCCCAGCGGAGCGGTGCTTGAGAAGAAGGGCCCAGCGGAGCGGTGCTTGAGAAGAAGGGCCCAGCGGAGCGGTGCTTGAGATGAAGGGCCCAGCGGAGCGGTGCTTGAGATGAAGGGCCCAGCGGAGCTGTGCTTGAGAAAAAGGGCCCAGCGGAGCGGTGCTTGAGATGAAGGGCCCAGCGGAGCGGTGCTTGAGAAGAAGGGCCCAGCGGAGCGGTGCTTGAGATGAAGGGCCCAGCGGAGCGGTGCTTGAGACGGCGGTGCCCAGCGGAGCGGTGCTTGAGAAGAAGGGCCCAGCGGAGCGGTGCTTGAGAAGAAGGGCCCAGCGGAGCAGTGCTTGAGATGAAGGGCCCAGCGGAGCGGTGCTTGAGACGGCGGTGCCCAGCGGAGCGGTGCTTGAGAAGAAGGGCCCAGCGGAGCGGTGCTTGAGATGAAGGGCCCAGCGGAGCGGTGCTTGAGAAGAAGGGCCCAGCGGAGCGGTGCTTGAGACGGCGGTGCCCAGCGGAGCGGTGCTTGAGATGAAGGGCCCAGCGGAGCGGTGCTTGAGACGGTGGTGCCCAGCGGAGCGGTGCTTGAGAAGAAGGGCCCAGCGGAGCGGTGCTTGAGAAGAAGGGCCCAGCAGAGTGGTGCTTGAGACGGTGGTGCCCAGCGGAGCGGTGCTTGAGAAGAAGGGCCCAGCGGAGCGGTGCTTGAGATGAAGGGCCCAGCGGAGCGGTGCTTGAGATGAAGGGCCCAGCGGAGCGGTGCTTGAGAAGAAGGGCCCAGCGGAGCGGTGCTTGAGAAGAAGGGCCCAGCGGAGCGGTGCTTGAGAAGAAGGGCCCAGCGGAGCGGTGCTTGAGACGGCGGTGCCCAGCGGAGCGGTGCTTGAGACGGCGGTGCCCAGTGCTCTTCTGCACCGCGGGCCCTCTTCAGCGGTGCCTATCTTCACGGCGGGGCCCTGTTCAGCGGTGCTCTTCTGCACCGCGGGCCCTGTTCAGCGGTGCTCTTCTGCACGGCGGGCCCTCTTCAGCGGTGCCTATCTTCACGGCGGGGCCCTGTTCAGCGGTGCTCTTCTGCACGGCGGGCCCTCTTCAGCGGTGCCTATCTTCACGGTGGGCCCTGTTCAGCGGTGCTCTTCTGCACGGCGGGCCCTCTTCAGCGGTGCCTATCTTCACGGCGGGCCCTGTTCAGCGGTGCTCTTCTGCACCGCGGGCCCTCTTCAGCGGTGCCTATCTTCACGGCGGGGCCCTGTTCAGCGGTGCTCTTCTGCACGGCGGGCCCTCTTTAGCGGTGCCTATCTTCACGGCGGGGCCCTGTTCAGCGGTGCTCTTCTGCACCGCGGGCCCTGTTCAGCGGTGCTCTTCTGCACGGCGGGCCCTCTTCAGCGGTGCCTATCTTCACGGCGGGGCCCTGTTCAGCGGTGCTCTTCTGCACCGCGGGCCCTGTTCAGCGGTGCTCTTCTGCACGGCGGGCCCTCTTCAGCGGTGCCTATCTTCACGGCGGGGCCCTGTTCAGCGGTGCTCTTCTGCACGGCGGGCCCTCTTCAGCGGTGCCTATCTTCACGGCGGGGCACTGTTCAGCGGTGCTCTTCTGCACGGCGGGCCCTCTTCAGCGGTGCCTATCTTCACGGCGGGGCCCTGTTCAGCGGTGCTCTTCTGCACGGCGGGCCCTCTTCAGCGGTGCCTATCTTCACGGCGGGGCCCTGTTCAGCGGTGCTCTTCTGCACCGCGGGCCCTGTTCAGCGGTGCTCTTCTGCACGGCGGGCCCTCTTCAGCGGTGCCTATCTTCACGGCGGGGCCCTGTTCAGCGGTGCTCTTCTGCACCACGGGCCCTGTTCAGCGGTGCTCATCCAGCAGGTCAAGGGAGCCAGACCTGTGCTGGACTCCCTGCTCAGTCGCCCTCGGACCGTGACGTTTCTGGACCCTTCGGGGACGGACTCCTGGCCTCTTTAGTGTCCTCCTTCCCAGCTGGGATGTGACATGTGGGGTCCACCTTCTCCGCGCTCCTGCTGCCCTTCCGCTCCTTTGATGGGGCTCTCGGGCCCTTGCCTCCCCTAGATGGTGTGGCTGGTGAAGTGGGCGCACATTGCTCCTTGGGGGCAGCCCTGTCAGTCCTCGCACGGCGGCCCTTGTTTTTGCGGGTCCTCTTGCCAGGGGGGGGGCTGGACGTGTCCTTGCTGCTGATCGAAGTGTCACTGCTGGCAAAGGGTGGACTCCAGAACCCATGCACAACAGTGACACTCGAAGCTGGGCTGGTGGTGGCTGCGGTGCTCTTGGGACTCTTTGCAGATGGAGGGGGGAGCTCATCGGAGGGAAAGAGGTTAAGATTAGCTAGGAAAAGCTTTTTAGGTCCAAGGTAAAGGGTAGGAGAAGTGGTGATGGGAGTGGAGGAAGAGGATGTGGTTGTAGGAGAGTCAGGTGTGCTGTCATTGGGTGAAGGTGCTGGTGCTGTAGGCTGACGTGAGGTGGATGGCTGTTGGGTGGGTGGCTGCCTGCGTTTGTGTGTCTTGGAAGAGGGGGTGACAGACACAGTGGGAGAGGACACAGGGGACGTGTAAATGGCAGTGGGGGTGGTGACTGCACGAGTGTGGACTGTACTGGAGGGTGAGGTGGTGATGGAAGCACTGGCTGATGTTGGGGTGCATGCAGGTGTAAGTGTAGACGTCACAGGGAGGGAGGAGGGAGACGAGGAGGAGGGGGACACAGAGGTGGTTGTGACTGCTGGAATGTCTGCATCTGTGTGTTGCTTGGGTGAGTGTTTGTGGGATCTGTGGTGCTTGTGTCTGGATGAGCTGCTCTTGGGTGTTGAGGTGTGTGCAGGCTGGTCTGATGGTGTGGATGGGATAGGCTGAGGAACAGGAGACAGAGACAGGCTGGAGGCAGTCAGAAGAGGGAGGCTGGAAACAGGGACAATGGCTGCCGTCAGTGCTGAGGCCAGAGCAGTGAACGCTCGTTGATGGGCAGCCTGACCCGAATGAATGCCCTCCAGGTACGCATTGTTCTGTTGCACCTCCCTTTGCACACCCTGGATGGCATTCAAAAGGGTAGTCTGCCCAACAATGAGCGTCCTCACCAGGTCAATGAGCTCCGCACTGAGGGCAGCAGGGGCAACAGGGGCAGGGGCTGAGGTGCCTGGGGCGAAGGAGACGCGCGCCTTCCTGGGCGAGCGGGCATGGAGCGTAGGCTGAGGGGCTGCTGGGAGGGCGGGGCTGGTGCGCTGGGTTGCGGCTGTACCTGTAGAGGCGGGGGGCCCGGATGTTGCCGCCACCGCTAGGGAGCACCCATCCGAGGACGTGTCTGAGTCGCTGGTCTCACCACCGGTCCCCGTTGTGGTGCTCCCCTCGCCCTCCGGATCACTGGTGCCCTCGGTGTCTGTTCCTGGGCCCACCGGGGCCTTGTGTCCTGCAGCTCCCTCGTGCTCCGATGCCAAATCTCCTCCGCCTGATGATGCTAATGCACACATGCACAAGAAGATGAAGAGAAAGGGTGGGGGGAGAAAAAAGAAGACCAGGTTGAGTGCATGCAATGTCAACACCGTTGGCGGAGAGGACAGACACAGGAGCCTCATGCACTAAGCCGCGCATTCGGGGTACACTACTCAGTACTACTGACTAGGACAACAGGCCAAGAGACGTCAAACGCCCACATGGGTGATGCTGGACCATCAATGGCTGTACTTGTCACCCTACAGAGGTGGCGTCCGGGGGCACAGGGCCATGCCTAAGGGAGAGGACTACACTACAGAAAGTGCCCTGGCCTAATGTCACCCACAGCCCTCCTCCCCCACCCAGACGCCTCCACTGCGCAGAAAGATAGGAGAATGTGCTGATACTCACCCCCTTGTGTCTGCTGTGATGTCTTAAAGCGCCCATCCAATTCAGGGTAGGCCACCGCCAGGATCCGGGACATCAGGGGGGTCATGGTGTGATTGGCACCCCTCCTAGGTTGGGAGGCCATCCCCAGCAGTGTTTCTGCGGTCTTCCTTGTTCCGCGGCGGATGTCCTCCCACCTCTTGCGGCAGTGGGTGCCCCGTCTGTTATGGACCCCCAAGTTCCGGACTTCCTTGGCGATGGCACGCCAAATCTCGATCTCCTGATGGGCGCTGACCTATTTGACATGTACAGGGTGGAAAGGAAAAAAACATCAATGACCTGCATGTTAGATGTGATTGCCCCCCCCCCACCAACTTTGCCATATGGCACATGCTCTCATCTGTCGTGCGTTGCACTCCTCATTCGCCCCCCACCCCACCAACTTACATCCACCCCAATCCACACAGGCATAGCCCATTCCATGTGCACCCGGTGTACTCACTTGTTGGTCTGGAGGACCGTAGAGTAGCGCATACTGGGGGAGGACCCCATCCACGAGCTTCTCCAACTCTTCAGACGTGAAGGCAGGGGCCCTTTCCCCAGTCGCAGCAGCCATTGTCACTTCCAGACCGAGGTCACAGCAGCACTTGCAGTATAGGTCCTCTCCTGTGGATGATCAGGTCTCGAGTGATCAATCAGCTAGGAAATGGCGGTCACGACCGCGGCGGTGCGTACCGCGGCGGTGCGTACCGCGACCGCCGGCGCACATCGTCATTGGCTCCTGAAACCCATAGGCTTCAATGTTAACCAATGCGGCTTTGCGCCGCGGTCTTCGACCGCCTACCGCCACTGTGTGCCCCGCCAGCGCATTGACCTCACATCCCATTGTCCCACTTCACAGGTCAGGCAGCCGCCATTTCAAGGGCCTACATGGCTTAATTTTGACTGCGACACACAGGCCTAGGCCTTGCATTGCCACACATACACGCCTTTCAACCCATTGCCATTCTTTAACTGTGCAAGCTGTCTGTACGTACCTGTGGTTTGCCTGACTCTGTGCTCCATGTTGTCCTTCCTAGGCACCGTCCGCTGGGACTTGCGAGGAGAAGGACGAATCCTCGCGTGTACCGACCGCTGGTGGACCTGTCGACAATGGAATAACGCCATATAATACTTCGATACAGACTTGACCGTGCCACTATCCATGAACTGTGTGCCCAGCTGGAGCCAGCCCTGATGTCCCCCATCCGCCAACCCACAGGGATTCCCCCTCTGGTGCAGGTTTTGTCAGTCCTCCATTTTTTGGCAAGTGGGTCATTCCAGACAACAGTGGCCATGTCATCTGAAATGTCTCAGCCTATGTTTTCAAAGATTTTGAGCAGAGTGTTGTCTGCCCTGATGAAACTCATGCGGAGCTACATCATATTCCCAGAGAAGGGTGACTTGCCTACAGTGAAGGGTGATTTCTATGCCCTTGGACATATCCCCAACATCATTGGTGCCATTGATGGGACCCATGTGGCTTTGGTACCCCCAAAAGACGATGAGCAGGTGTACAGAAACAGGAAAAATTATCATTCGATGAATGTGCAGGTGGTCTGTTTGGCTGACCAGTACATCTCCCATGTAAATGCCAAGTTCCCAGGGTCAGTGCATGACGCGTATGTTATGCGAAATAGCAGCATCCCCTATGTGATGGAGCAGCTACAGAGACAACGTGTGTGGCTAATTGGTGACTCTGGTTACCCCAACCTGCCTTGGCTACTGACCCCAGTGAGGAATCCCCGGACCAGGGCAGAGGAACGGTACAATGAGGCCCATGGGCGAACTAGGAGGGTCATCGAAAGGACCTTTGGCCTCCTGAAGGCCAGGTTTAGGTGCCTGCATATGACAGGGGGATCCCTGATGTACTCACCAAAGAAGGTGTGCCATATCATCGTGGCCTGCTGTATGCTTCACAATCTGGCATTGCGACGTCAGGTTCCTTTCCTGCAGGAGGATGGTGCAGATGGTGGTGTTGAAGCAGCTGTGGAGCCTGCGGAGAGTGAAGAGGAGGAAGACTCAGAGGACGACACAGACAACAGGGACAGAGTAATAGAACAGTTTTTTCAGTAGCACACAGGTAATAATCACCCATGCCATTTTACATTTCCTGAAAGCCTCCTGCATCTCAACTTTGTCGATTTCCCCCAGAACTATAAACATGATGTTTGATTTTCCCTTCCCTTTTCTGTGCTGTATGAGCCACTGCGTGACCTCGGCTTGGTTGGCCCATGGACTAATGCTAAGTTACCTCGGTATGTGTAATTCACAATGTTTAAAATACGTAATTGATATGTAATGTGTCATACATTTGTAAATAAGACAGGCTGAGTCCTGATTGATTTCAGTGCAATGTGTGATTTATTATTAGTGCATAGATATTGGTACATGATAGTGAAACAGTGATGGGTGGGGGTGGAGTAATGTCCATGGCAGAGTCCAGTTCTCAGTCTGACAGGTGCATTGTCCATATGCCTGTGGCAGGATGGAGCAGGGGCAGTTCAAGGTTTGACAGGGTGGCAATGTTGAACAGTGGGAGGACTTCAGGAGGTATGTGATGCTGGCGGGGGTCTTGACATCCTACTCTGTCGATTTTTTTGATCTCAGGCTCCTCTTGCGGGGTGGTTGTTGTTCAGCAGGAGGTGGGGTTCTGGTGGGCTGTCGTTGTGGTGGGGCCTCCTGTCCACTAGCGCCGGCGGAGGTGGTAGGCTGTTCCTGTTCCTGGCTAGTGACAGGGGCCCTGTGTGATGCCACATGGTCCCGAAACGTGTCCTCTATACGGTTCAGGGCCTGGACTATGCTCCCCATAGCGGTTGAGATGTTGGTGAGTTGGTCGCTGAACCCCATGTAGCGTTCCTCCTGCTGTGCCTGGATCTCCTGGAACCTGGCCAGTACCGTCGCCATCGTCTCTTGTGAGTGGTGGTAGGCTGCCATGATGGTGGTGAGGGCCTCTTGGAGAGTGGGTTCCCTGGGCCTCTCCTCCCCCCCCTGTCGCACAGCAGCCCTCCGAGTTGCCCTGTTTCCCTGGGCCTCTGTCCCCTGGACGGTGTGCCCACTCCCACTGCCCCCAGGTCCCTGTTGTTGTTGGGTTGGTGGGTTACCCTGGGTGCCCTGTAGTGGTAGACACACCGCTGCTTGACCTGTCCTGGAGACAGAGGCATGGGCCCGCTGGGTGGGAGCTGTGCTGTTGTTCCCAGAGGGGGTTGGGTCTGCAGTGGCCTGTGTCTGGGTGAGGGGAACCGACTGCCCAGAGGTCCCCGATGGTCCGGGCTGGTCATCAGGGTCCAGGTCGACAGAGCTGCTGTCATCACTAGGGGCCTGTTCCGGGGGTGGGATGGACATTTCTGGTCCCTCCTGACCGGTGTGTTGTCGTTCGGGTCCTGCATGGGGTAAGAGGGTATGGTTATTGTTTCTGTGTGTGCATTATCTTGCGTTTTATGGGTGCCCTTGTCCCCCAGTGCTGGCATTTCCTTGGGGGAGGTGTTGTGAGGGTGTTTTGTGGGGGGGGGGATGGGTATGTGCAGTGGTTATGCTTAGGTGATGGGTGTCCATAGTTTGGGGATGGCATGCAGGGGTTGGTGTTGGGTGGGTTGTGCTGGAGAGACATTCTCAGGGAGGATGTGTGCTGGGGGGTTGGGGGTGAGGGTGGGGGTTAGCATGCTGGGGGGGGGTGAAGTGGTTGGGCTTGTACTTACCAGAGTCCATTCCTCCGTGTACTCCAGCGAGGCCATCAGGATGCAGGATGTTTAGTACCTCTTGCTCCCATGCTGTGAATTCGGGTGGAGTGGGTGGGGGTCCCCCGCCAGTCTTCTGCACTGCGATGTTGTGTCGCGAGACCATCGATCGCACCTTCCCCCGTAGGTCGTTCCATCGTTTGCGGATGTCGTCCCTATTTCTGGGATGCTGTCCCACCGCGTTGACCCTGTCCACGATCCGCTGCCAGAGCTCCGCCTTCCTAGCTATCGTGGTGTGCTGCACCTGTGTGCCGAAGAGCTGGGGTTCGACTCTTATAATTTCCTCCACCATGACCCGGAGTTCTTGGTCCGAAAAGCGTGGGTGCCTTTGTGGTGCCATGGGGTGGTGTGTATGAGGTGTGGGGTGGTGTATGTGATGATGTGTGTTGGTGTGTTGTGCTTTGTGCTTCTATGTGGTGTGTGTGATGTTGTGGTGTGCCTCTGTGTGTCTGGCTCTCTATTCTCTGATGTGTCTCTCTCTCCTTCGTCTCTGGTTTTTGTTGGTAGGGGTTTGTGGGTGATGTGGGTGTGTGTTTTATATGGTATTGGATGTGTGGGAGTGGTGTGTGTATGTGTTTCAGGTGTGTGCCTTTCAAATTGTCCAATGTGGTAGGGGTTTGTAAAGGTGTGTGTATTTTGACCGCGGCGGTGTGTACCGCCAATGGAATACCGCGGTTGAATGACCGCCGCGTGGATTTGCGGGTCATAATGGGATGGGCGTATTTCTGTTGGTGTGGCGGTGGAGGTTTGGTCATCTCCAGTTTACCGCTGGCCGCTGATGTGGCGGACTGCAGTGGAGGGCGGATTTTTGGAGGTTTTGCAGTTGTGGGTCAGAATGTCCGTGGCGGCTGACCGCGGCCGCGGCGGTATTGTGGCGGCCTTCTGACCGGCGGTAAGCGGCTTTTACCGCCGAGGTCAGAATGACCCCCAAAGTCTTGCGGCTTGTCCACACCTCACTAACTCCTTACAACTCATACAACTAATGCAAATTATTGCTAGCACTTGAATGACAACACAAATCTGACGGTTTACTACAGGAAAGGGTAACACATTCGCTTCAGAACTTTACAGAGATTTCACTTGAAGCCTCGGCCGCTACTCTCTCCTTCTCAGTTCCCTCGTACGCAAGCAGAATTCGTCCTGCAAATCCTACTCTCGACTTGTCAATGACTCCTTCTAGTGCACTTTAGAACTTGTCAAATCTCCATCGAAGGTTACACGCATGCATCATAACTCGAAACTCGATCTGTCAACCACGCCCGATTGACCTACTAAACCGCACAGATCACAACATAAACCATTTTTAACATCATACTCCGGAGTCTTAGACCTCAATAGGCCCGTATACAACAACCAACCACGTGGATAATTTTGAGCAACAAGCGCTACATTCACATGAAGTACGCCGACTTCCCTACTCTCATGCTGTGGAGTACGCCCACTCCTTCTAAACAACTTTTATTTGGCCTAAACACACTCAAGTATTCACAATCACCTGCAAAGTGCATAAGATTTAATAAGCGCAAAACCCTAACCACACATACTATGGCGCCGAGAACATTCCCAACTCATTTAGGCAGGCTCCGAGATCCCGGGAAAGCCCATGGCAGATCTAGCAACTCATCATCTTTCCAATTTGCATTATCACAAGAAAACAATTGAACAGTGAAAACTCCGTCCTAGGGCCCCCAAGGGCCAAACCGTACTCTGCTACCAGAACTGCTAACGCGTCCGTCTATGTCAATTTATACACATCAGGACTCGTTTTAGGCCAATGAATCTTTGGGCCCAGTGGTGAGACACCGTAGGACGAGATAACTAAATAAAATATCAATCAATATCTCAATATCATTGTCAACGTTTAACATCAAAACACCTCTCACTTTAGACATTAACGAACATTCGACGCAACCATGACCCTTCAGTCATGAATAACCACATCTTAATTGAGTTAATAAGTTTTATTCCCTATTGATTACAATCTAGTAGTAAAGGCATTAATCTCAAAGTCAATAAACATGCAAGCACGATTACAAGATGACAACCACAATAAGCCTTTGATAATGCAAAGATCAGTAGCATAGACAATCAGATAGATATAAGTAGTTTATAACACATCGAACTTTCTAAGATACTAGTTCAGCATAGCACCACGCCAGTCACGTCAGTTGTCAGTCAGAGTGAATACCTCATCTAACCTCTAATTAGCATTAGCATGTTGGGCGTCATGCAAAACAATTTTGAACACCAATTTGGAAAACATCTAACTAAGGTCTCTATCAAAACATACAGCAGTTGGTACCTAGAAAGAAATGCAAAATGAGTTCTCATTAGCAATTTTATATAATTACCCTCCTCTGATTAAGTCAGCATTCAGGATCAGTCTTCATCTTCAGGACATCAGTTAGATCACCGTCAGTCTATCTAAGTTAGAGGCAAGAGACACTCTCCTCTTAAGGAGAAAAGTGTAAGGGGCAGTAATATGGGCAAGGATGGTTTGTCTAAGTCTCAAATCACAGAATAGTGTGACAGAGTTTCGGGATGTAATCAATATCATTCCCTACCTAATGTCTGGTTATTTCCTGTGTCATGGGTTTTTATCCCTTTGTAGTAATTCATTCCCCCAAAATTCTATTGGTTAGTCAGTACACCCCATCATTGTTAACCTATCAAATTATACATTAAGTCATGCATTTGTCATCTCTCGATAATATATCGTCTTCTGATTGGTCTTCCTAATCGGTCTTTCGTAGGTGGCATATCCGGGGTTACTTCATCAGCTTGGCACACGTCTCAGGTTAAAAGTTCTCGTTCCCTCGTCTCATTGTCCTTGGAAGTATCTACAAATGTTTCGAAGCACAATCATTTTATACTAAAAGATGTTAGCATGCGGATGGGAAATTATCCCTATGTTACGAACTAATACAGAGAGAACAATAGCTGGGTTTTGGTCGTTTGCAAGTTCTGCACACTGAAGAAACAGGAAAAATACGCCTTTAATATGAGAGCTACATAGCTTCTGCTCATGCTAACTTAAGATATACGAGTTTAATGAATGCAGTTTTATACGTTTTAATGTGCTCAGTTAGGCAAACTATAAACGATTATTCCTTACAGTTGACATTAGTTTATACATGTGAACGATTCTCCATTTTTTATGAATACGCTATTAATAAATGTTTTATTAATACAGCATTGTTAGACATAAGCATTTCAGGTCTATAATATGTAATATCAAAATACGCTCTCTCACCATTTTGTTATGAGGACCGTGTTTTCTTTGTATTTTCATTTGTATAAGTCCCTGTGACTGTTGCTGTACATGGTGTCCTGACTTTTTTTTGTTTACCTTTATTAATTCTACTTGATATGTTTGTTGCAAACATTGTCCGCATGGGGTGTGTAGTGAAGAAGAAGTTACACTTTAGATTTCATTCAATAAACTTATTGGATGTGGGAACAAAGTTTAGAGAATTTGATAATATCGACGAGGATGTTGTGACAGAAAACCCAAAGGTACATTAGGCTGTACAGAACTTAAAAAATGATTTTAAAAAACCTCCCCCCACCACTGCTGTGTTAACATCAGGCAGTCCAGTGAGCATTTTGCACCTGTACCACTAGTGGATAAGGGTTTGTAGGGTGGAAGACCTGCTACACTATTACTAGACAGCTACTCAGACCAGAAGAAAGCTAATATAGCCTTATAGCCCGCTGTAGCGGGCTATACGGCCATTAAAGGCCCCCCCCAGCTTTAAAGCCCCGAACCAAAGGTGAAGGCTTTTAGCAAGGGTGCAGGACTTTAATGCCGGTATTGCCCAGCTACGAAGGGCTATAAGGCTATTAGAACATTCAGCCACCAGAGGGCAAATCCCCTCTGGCTCCGTGAGGCTTTTGTTCACAGCAACAACTGTAAACAAAAACATTGGAATGTTGGCGCTCTGGGCTTCTACTGGGCGTTAAAAGCCTGGAGCACTCCATTGTTTTCACTGGAGCTCCCAACATTGCACTGTTTTAATTGGAGTTCAGCTGCTGTGACAGAGAAGATGTTCTTGCTAGTTGAAAAGAGTTGACTTGCAGCAGCATGGAGTTGCACGAGTAAAGAGGAGCTGATGCTTCTTAAATGTACTGTGGGATTTAATGTCGGGACTTCCTAACTATTCATTTTCCTTTTTGATTTTGTACCTTTACCTTCAAATCTTCAGACAACCATAAGAGAGTAAATCAATAAAGTGATGGGAGGAATCCTTAAATTAATCTCAGCCACCGGTATTTACTCAGAGCTGCAATCTAGTCCTTTGTTTTCGTACAGTATGCCACTCCAGGAAAGGAGAATTGGTCCTAAAACCAGTCGGGCCTGAATTGCCAGGCTTCATCTTCTCTACAATGAACACAAGCAACCATACTGGGTTTGCTTAATTGGGCCTCATCAGTGAGGTAAAGCGTGAGTCCTATGACACAGTGAACGTCATGTCTGGGCATATCCACTGCACTTATGGTTTCTCATTTAGGAAAACAAAAAAAGTGATGAATAAATTCTTAAATTAGTCTCAACCGCTTGTTATTTAGGATGCATTTCCAGTCTATTGTGTATTTTGCTCACCATGTCACTCCACACAGGCCAAGCCATATGTAGTTCAGACTTGGCCTGCTTGAACAGAAACAATCAAATCTGAACCACCAGGCAAACCCTTCTAGACAAGACAGGAAGCACCCTCAGGCTGGTTGTGGCCTAGCTGAGCCTCCTTAGTGATTTATAGCTTTAGCCCTATTTCACTGTGTGCACAGAACCCACACCAGGGCATACCAGTTGCACTTCGGGAGTCTCACTTACAAAATAAAAAACTACGAGGCCTGAAGAATCCCCTTCTCTTCCTCTGATGTTTCTGGTGGATCTTCACATTCTTATGGGAGGAAATTCATGGTCATTGAGAGCTTGGTCAGTCCTTCTACATTTTGTGCTAGTACATTTGACAGTGAGAATTACCCCACCCTCACTTTCAGAGGGTACATTGGGGCAAGACACGCTGGATAAAACCTGCTGAGTTCTGGGTACTTTTACATTTTACCAAAGTCTATACAGCAATGGCTTACGACCAGCTGGAAATGTTGACTGGTTAGCCAAATACTCGTGGAGCATATTCTCTGTTTTCATAGTTGACAATTTATTCTTTTGATTTCCTTGCAATTTTGAGCTTGATGTATGTCGTGGAACATTTAAACATCAACTGAAAATGTAGACATATTTACTGATCCTGCACTCATGATGCCTTTAAAGAAAATAAAGCCTGTGTCTTAGTGATACCATAATAACAAAATTCAAGGTAATGCACTAACCTTGCGCGCAAGATCCAACTCATGAAATGTTCTTGTCTTTCACAATCCCCACCACAGACCTCAAATACTGACCATGAGAGCCAGTAGTAGAAGCAGAGAATGAGGATCTATAGGACCTGGCCTTTTCTGCAGGGTCACCACCAACATTTTTGGCTTCACTCCTCCTATGTTTTTGCTGACCTTAGGACTCTGTGCACTCTACCACTGCTAACAAGTGCTCAAGTATGCGTGTTCTCTCCTCTGAACATGGAAGAATTGTCTTATATCCAATGTCATATTTAATTTACTTATAAGTCCCTTGTAGAGTAGTATACCTTATACTCAGGCCCTGTAAATTAAATGCTACCAGTGGGCCTACAGCACATATTGTGCAACCTTGAAACATGTCCCAGCCCTGCCACTGCAGCCTTAATACCGTTTTAAACTGCCATGTTGACTTGACATTAAACCCCATGGGGAAGATACTATCTAGTAAATGTTTCCATGTCCTGGTAGAGAAAAACTGCTAACTTCATTGGGGATACATTATTACATTTAGTAAGCTGTAATTTCCAAATAAGAGCAGGTAGATATATCATGTTTGGTGTCAAATAATGTAGTACAATTTAGTACCAAGTTAGTACCATTTACTATTTTTTTTAATTGGTTTGGGATTTTTCTTGTGTTGTGTTTTCAAATTATTACTGTTTGTGTGCTGCATAAATACTTTACACATTGCCTCAAAGTTAGGCCTGACTGCTTTTTGTGCCAAGCTACTGAAAGTTAAGCACAGGTTAATTTTGTGACTTTCCGTGGTTCGCCGTGCAAGGGATTGTGGCCATTGCTTGACCAGGACTCACACCCCAGTCAACCAACAACCCAATTTTTCACAGGATCAGAGTGAAAACAGAAACTCTGGACTACACTCTGCCTCACCCCTTCTCGAGTCAGGCAATGCTGCAGGCTTCAGTGAATCCCTACACAATAAAGATATACCTTAAGTAACTTAGCAATGAAACATTGAACAGAACCGTATTGCTGAAAATTATATACCTTAGTAATATCTCTGTATAACCATCTCTCTGTTCTTGGAATCCCTGAAATCTAAATATAAAGACACATGAATAACTTGATGAACATATATACACATGTGCATATCTCTCAACGCTAAAGCAATTACCTCATGCTATGTTACTAAAAGCTATCTTGTAAAAGATACGCCAGCACATAGGTACGTGGTCAGGCAGGCTCTGTGACCCAGGCATGAAGGTTAATGACTGACAGGTCACAGGTGGGCTAACACTTAGCTGACAACTAAATGCACAATACAGAAAAACTTAGATCAGATCCCACAGATCAGCAGCAACACTACAAAGTTCCCCCGATATTGGCTCCAATAAAGCAGGCATGGCCAGAGGGATGCGTGCATTCCCAAAACACCATAAAGTTTAATGCCACATGTAGTTAGGTACATTTAGTCAATCAGGACACACCACACACAGTACACGCAGTGAACACCCGCCCCTCAGGCCAGACATCTGTTTATGTACTCGCTGGTCCACATAGTGTCCATGCCAGGCCGAGGCTAACCTGCATTCCCTAACTGAAATGTTATTTGTGACTTCTTGTAAACTGTTCACATTTTTCACCAAGGAAAGAATGTTTTTATTAATTTATTGCACCCATAGAAATGTATAAAACCTGCATTAATTCAATGTACTACAAGAGACAGTCCGCAGACCCTGGTTCTGTAACTGCTCTTCCAGCCGTAATGTTTAATTAAATTAACTATTTCCCATTTTGCCAGGTGCCTCTTGTCTTTTGTTTTCTAAGGTAAATTCTCATTCGAGCAACAACACCAACCCGGATGCCACTCCCAGAGACACAAAACCGACAATGGTAGGTGCTTTTGACGTGGCCAAAACTGCCTGCTGGTGAAAAACTTCTCATTTGTGGGCCACTGCCTCCTGCGAAGGATCCATGGAGAAAAAGTGCATTGAGAGGTCTGATAACAGAAAATGACTGCCATGCGCGAAAGGAGCATGGCAAAATTAAATTTTTCTGACTATTGGTGGTTTGACTGGGCAGACGTGTAAACTAGGACCTTCATCTCAGCAAATTAACAATTATCAGTATTACCACAGGCTACGGCCTCTGTCTGGTATGCAAACTATTTTAATAATTATTTCTATATAAGCTTATAGGTGTGTTTTATAGCCTCTTGCCCAAAATGAATGCAGCTCTTTTTAGAGCAATGTGTATTCTCTGCATTAAGAAAATAAATCTGTGTGAGCTTCAGTTACTGTAATGATGGATGTGCTGGTGAAGATGTCTGTACCTGCTCAGAACGTTCCTCTAGATACTAAAATCAAGCAGAGGGGTGACAACGTTGCATCTCAGGCTCTGCTCTTATGCTGAAAACGGCATCCGCCCAATCAAATGGCATTGATTAGTCACAATTTAATCAGGGTATTATATTGACAACAGCTTGATGCGGTATGACTTTGTGACACCAAGACAGAGAGTAAAGGAGAACGTGCTTAGAATGGAATGGGACTGGAAAGTGGTACAAATGGCATTTATATTTGTGTATTGCTGAATAAACAGGCCCCATCGACTGCGTGGACCATGACTGTTATGTTTGCCCTGGACTGTCGCACCTGCTATGCAGAAACAGGGTTTGTATACGTCCACCCTGTTTTACAGGCTGGATAGACAAGTCCATGACGTACTGGCAACAGGTTAATAAAGAGGCTAGGGAAGTTTCCCGCCTGGCCAGTAACTAAGCATTAGCCGTCCAATTCATGGTGTGCACTGCGCCATACCACAAATTGACGATGAGGGAAGCTGGTGTTGATTCCCACGCCTGCGGTACCTTTAACAATACGTCCACCATTCACCTCCCTGTGCCGCCGCTGTCCCTGGTGCTCCATGGCATGGTTTGGTGCGTGCTGCTGCCTGCGGGAATCTGCTCACCTGCTTTGTGCCTCAGGCAGCCGGCCTGTCTTTTCCTCAATGGCCCAGCTGCAGTCGACTGCACCGCCGCCTGCATCGGAGACTGGCAGGCGCAACAGTCTTCATTGTGTGGCCTCGCAGCGCCATCTGGTGGAGCTTTGCAACGGTGAGACAGGACAGCTCGGTTTTTCTTTTCCTGCCAGGCCCAATGCGCGTCTGCTGGGACGAGCACTACCTCCTCCTATTGTGCCCCCACGAGTGATTGAGCACTGCTGCACTCGACGGCCAGGAAGCTTTCTGGGTGGTTTTCACTACTTGCAGCCATCTTTCAAATCCTCATCTCAGCAGTGATTAAGGAGGCTGGTGTTTTCTTTCTTTCTTCATGTGTCACGTACTGTAACGTCTGCTGGAGGTGGCCTGTGGGAGGAGGCACATGTGGCTCAACCTGTGAAACCAGGAACTTAACACAATCACTTGGGACAGGCCAAACCACAAAGAAAGGTACCAGTGTTAGACATCCAAGAGGGGATTTTTTTGGGGGGGTTTCTCTGTGCTGTGCCATCATTTACAATATTTGACAGATTGCCCCCACAAACTGGAAACAATTGCCACAGTTGCCATACCTCCATCTATTTACACTCAAATCCTGAACACAGAATGGTGTCTAACCCTGCTCTGGAGCCTTTTGTATTAGAAGGTCCCCCCTCAGCACAAGATGCCCAGTGGAAAGAATGGGTAGCATGACTAGAAACATACTTTGCGGCAGTAGCATTGGATAACGATAGATGCCATCCCATGCTGTTACACCTAGAGGCTGCCACTATTCATAAACAAAGCAGGTAAGTGGTTGAAGAAGACCCGCCTCTCAATTACCAATCACTCAAAAGGGCCCTAACAGCACACTTTGAACCTGTGGCGAACTCGGACTATGAACGCTTCTTACTAAGGCAGGCCAGACAGCTCCTCCCGTAGGTGTCAGTTGATACCTTTTATGCAAATCTTAAAGAACTCACAAGTACTTGTATGCTGCCTGATGTGGATGATGAAATCTGGGCACAGTTCATACAGGGCCGTGCACCTGTTAAAGTAAGAGAAAACATCCTGCAGGTGCCTGGAATGCCCATGGCGAACATTCTTACTTTGAGTCACTCCAAAGAGCTATCAAAGGTGTGGGCTGCGCATATGGACGCTGCACTGCAGAGCCAGATCAAAACAGAACCTGTAAACGCAGTGACGTCAGTGGTGGCAGACATGAAGAGAGCTCATCAAAAGCCTGCAACAAGCACCCGCACATGCTACTTATGTGGAGGCCCGTACCCTCATCATAGGCCTTGTCCTGCCCAAGGCAAGAAATGCTGTAGTTGCAACAAGATGAACCATTTTGCTAAGGTATGCCGATTGTCCACCCATCAGAAACCACAAAAATCCAAACCGGTCAATCTAGTGCAACAACCCATAACAAAAGGGCTTGATGATGACATGGATGATGGTGATAGCGATGATGGGGAAGGAGCAGTCCACATTGTGCATGCAATGCAGCCAGGAAGATGCCCCCCAAGGCGCATACCCAGATGCACAGTGCACCTATCTGGTCACCAGGTTCCGGCATTATTCGGCACAGGAGCATCCATTAACATTTTAGCACAATAGGTATTGCCGACCCTTCCCATACAGCCACATCTGTGATCCACCTCCACCCAAGTATACGCCTTCGGGTCTTCTACACCTTTACCACTGGCATGAGTTTTCACTACCGATATTTCTCATTAAGGGCAATCAACACTCACCAAAGTGTATGTTACCAGGACTGGGTCTGTAATGCTGTTAAGCTGTAAAACGGCAGAACAGTTCAATCCTGTATATTTTGCTTTCAGCGTGCACCTGGGGAGTGTGGAAGATATTCTGGCTGAATTTGAACAGTTGTTTGAAGGGATATGGGGGGTCATTCTGACCCCGGCGGTCATGGACCGCCGGGGCCAGGGTTGGAGGGAGCACCGCCAACAGGCTGGCGGTGCTCCACAGGGTATTCTGACCGCGGCGGTTCAGCCGCGGCCAGAAAGGGAAAACCGGCGGTCTCCCGCCGGTTTTCCGCTGCCCTGGGAATCCCCCATGGCGGCGCAGCTTGCTGCGCCGCCATCGGGGATTCTGACACCCCATACCGCCATCCTGTTCCTGGCGGTTCGCCCGCCAGGAACAGGATGGCGGTATGGGGTGTCGTGGGGCCCCTGGGGGCCCCACTTTGTATTTCAGTGTCTGCCTTGCAGACACTGAAATACGCGACGGGTGCCACTGCACCCGTCCCACCTTCCCACTCCGCCGGCTCAATTCTGAGCCGGCGTCCACGTGGGAAGGATGATTTGCACTGGGCTGGCGGGCGGCCTTTTGGCGGTCGCCCGCCAGCCCAGTGCAAATCCCAAAATACCCTCAGCGGTCTTTCGACCACGGAGCGGTATTTTGGAGGGGGGAACTCTGGCGGGCGGCCTCCGCCGCCCGCCAGGGTGAGAGTCACCCCCATGGTGTCTGAAAGACTGCTTAATATATCTGCACATTGACAACTCTGTTCAGCCGGTGGCACTGAAACATCGCCGGGGGCTTTCCATTTGCGTCCAAAAGTAGAAGCTGAAGCAGGCAGACATTATTGAAAAGGTGGGGGTCCCACAAAATGGGTATCTCTGATCATGATTGCTCGCAAACCCAAGCAACCTGGCGAGGTCAGGATCTGTGTTGACATGCAGCTCCCCAATTTGGCCATCAAAAGGGAACGGCATTTGACAGCCACCGTAGATGACATTGTTGCTGAGGTGACCGGATCAAAATGGTTCTTTAAAATGGACTTTGAGCGGGATATCATCAACTGCTGTTAGGTCCTGATTCTAGGGCCATCACTACCTTCTCCACCCATGTCAGCCTGAGGAGGTACAAACGCCTCAGTATTGGGATATCCAGCACAGCTGAGGTGAGGGGGGGAGCTTGCTGGGTTGCCAGGAGTCATCAATGTCAGCGATAACATTCTGGTACACGTGCTCACCATTGACCTGCATTTTGACCATCTGAAATCCACTTTTAAGTGACTACAAGAAAATGGTCTCACTCTCCATCGTGACAAGCATGCTTTCTTACAGAGAGAAGTGTCTTTCTTCAGCTATCGGTTTTCGGGAGAATGGGTCCTGCATGATCCGACCAAGGTACAAGGCATTCAATCATCATCAGCTCCCACCAACGTTTCCGGTGTGCGCAGCTACTTGGGAATGGTCAATTACAGCGGCCATTTCATCAAGAAACTTACTGCTCTGACAGCACCTCTAAGAGAACAACACCAGCCTACTTTGATCCTGATAAGGGGTCAGAACTGTCGGTTGATGCAAGTCCAACCGGTCTAGGAGCTGTTCTGTCTCAGAAGCAACGAGATGGAGGATGGGTATCAGTGTCCTATGCAAGCCGTGTCTTTGAAAAAGATCCCTGGGTTGTAAGCGCCATCAAAGGCATCATAGTAAGTGCTCATAAGGGTCAGGAAAGCCTCACGATGAACATATCATTTTGTAACTGTTTAGGCAGCCGGATCTGGACATGGTGAGCATGGATCGGGCCATGTCTGGGGATCGGCGTGACAGTGGTGGAGCCGGGGCTGCAGAAACTCCTGGTGTTGTCCCTATGTTCCCTGGGCAGTCGAGGGACAGTGTGAGCCATCCTTCCCCACATCGCTCAGAGTTGGAGTTACAGAATACTGAGCAACCTGGATCACCTGTATGGGAGGAACCTAGTACGATGACAGCCACCCCTGTGCCTCCGAGAGGAAGGGTGGAGTGTCCTCGACCACAAACTTCTACACATTTGTGAGGATTTGTACTGAATTGAACTCTGCAATTATTTTGAGCATCCTAGAATGTTCTGTACTGAGTGTGCCTGTTAACTCTCACAGTTTGTTTTGGTGTACTTTGTGTTGATATGACTTTTTTTTTTTCATTTTGTGTTTCGTCTGGGTTGAGGAGGAATGTTATGTTTCCTCTGGACTGTCGCACCTGCTGTGCAGAAACAGGGGTTGTATAAGTCCACCCTGTTTTACAGGCTTGATAGAGGCGTCCATGATGTAGTGGCAAGAGGTCAATAAAGAGGCCAGGGAAGTTTCCCGTGTGGCCAGTAACTAAGCATTAGTTGTCTAATTCATTGTGTGCGCTGTGCAACACCACACATGCCTGTGGACAGCCTGTTCCACAGAGTCGCCTTTCTCACTGGAAATATGAATATATGCTTTCACTATGGTGAGGGTTAGAACAGCATGTGCTTTGTTTTCATTACACCAATATTTTTTTTGTATCTTGTATTGAACTACTGATGTTTTTTCTATTTGACTGCTTTTTATAGTGACGCACACGGAGGTCCGGAAATATGTATTCTGTGGCTTTTGTATCAATGGTTAAAAGACCACAGAGAGATAACAACAGGGACAGAGCACTTTGCGCGCTTGACCCTAATGATGGGCGTTACATGGATGTGGTTAAAAGCCCACAGAGAGATTACAACAGGGACAGATCACTTTGCGAGCTCGACCCTAACGGAAAAGCGTCACAATGGGAGAAAGCAAAAAGCTGCATGAGTGAGCGGAAAGAACCGGGAGAGGCAGTAAATGGATTGAAGAGGCCAGAGATGGCTTCAGGATTATGCTGCCTCATCCTTCTGGGTTTGTACATTTAATTGCAGCAGCCGGATGTTTAAGAGGTGGGCTTTGGGCACCGGCACGTTTTTATTTACAAATTAAGTACTGTAGTGTGCTGGAGAAATTTTTTGTTTAATTTTTAAAAGCCATCAACCCCCCCACAATGTTATCCCCAACAGCTGGCTCACCAAAATCATTTTAATCCAATGACCCCAGAAATGAGTAGATCTGCTAAATCGCTAGCCGTTTGGCAGAGCCAGTACATATAAGGTATCCTGTTCCTATTTGGCGAGTACTATTAATCTTTTGACTTCTCCAGAAAACGTCACCAAATGTACCAATATTCAGCAATATTTTAACAATTTGAAGGCTTAAAGTCAAAGCAGTAACAACCTCACTTTGCAACACAGATAGTGTACTAATGTTGCATATATTATGCAAAAATATATTTTGAGAACTTTAAGGGATATATTGAGAAATACAGTTATTTCATTAAGTGAAAAGCAGCATCGGATCAAGAAAGCAGACCAAACACTTAAAGATTAGTTAAGTAGGAAAAATGATTATCTACATACAAATTAACACAAAATACGAGAATGCGTTAAAAAGGTGAGATATTCATGATTTTGGTGCTTGGAAGGTAATACATCTGCCATTTTTCCAGGACCTAATGTTATTAATGGTAAACTGGCTACTTTTTCTTCCCTCAGGTCCAGGATAAATTCTGATAGCTGTTGAAGTCCAACACGTTCTAGATGAAACTGTGTTCTGACTGTAGATTTTCTTGGAAATAGGGCATTTTGGGTAGTCTTGGCTGCCACTGCGGCTCGGCCGGGGGATGGACCACAAATTTAACAAGTAATGCACTGTGCTTATTAGGGGTGGGGGTGGGAGAACTAGCAGGGCACTGGTTATGTGCCAGTGTAATACTTAACACATTGCTTAGCTTTGCAACTTGAGTTCTTTGTAGATGAGACCAAGGCCTGTTAGAGAAGTAGTTATAGATGTAATTGCAACATTTCATTGAAAACTTTAGTGCAGTGGTTCCCAACCTGTGGTCCGGGGACCCCTGGGGGTCCGCGAAGCTTCTCAGGGGGTCCGCGAGAGCCTAGAAAATTAAAAAATATTACCAAATATTGACAAATTAGGTCCCCAGCTTCCAGTAATGACTTAGGCGGAGGTCCCCGGTTTCCCATGATGATTCAGTGGGGGTCCCTGGGTTCCATTAATGTTAAAGTGGGGGTCCACAGAAATCAAAAGGTTGGGAACCACTGCTTTAGTGTCTAGACAGTTTTTTTCTTCGATGCTCTTTGCCCCAGGTTTTCTACACATTCCATTTTAAACTAGTAACATTTCCTCTATCCCCTTTTTATAGTTGCTTTGGAGGTTCATGCTCGTGTGTCAAGGAGAAGTCCGAGTGATGGGTCTTAGCCACAGAAGGAGGTCTGTGCCACAGTCTAGTGTTTTGTGTTAACAGTCGTTGAGCAGACAGACTACATAGTGCATGCATCTGGAGGTCAGAGCACCCGTTTTCTGATTGTAACCTGGCTGAGGTAAGATTGACGTCGAAGGATGACCCAAACCTAGTGCACGCACCGGAAGCTGTGCTGCAACTTCCACACCAAGGTGACCGACCTGTAAAGGGAGACCCCAAACACCTGAACCATGACGTAGTGGGGGTAAAGGGGTGCACTGTGGGAGAGGGCGTGGAGATCACACCAGCATATACAGAAAGGTAGCTCCAAGAAAAGTAAGGGGTGCAGTGCAGGGGGTTATGGGGTTATACACAGAAAGGCAGCCAAACAGTTTAGCAATATTTATTGATCAGCTTTTAGCTGCATTGCTCCGGTTTACATCGGCCACACAGGGCAACCTGTTTAACTAATGGTACTGAAAGGCGACGTGGGGCTTATTGTTGCCAGTTTAGATTTACAAAGCTGGTCCTGATTGCGAGGCCAGAAGGGCTGGGCAGGAGTCATTCACTTTTGCTTGGCCCATAATGATCACTTTTCAAACCAGTACACAGACACCGACGTAAAGCTCCTGCATATTCCCACAGTTAGTCCGTTAGTTAGGTTTGAATAAACAGATCACCACGCGCCAGCTAGCAACTCCAGCGCCTTGAGACCCTCTTGGGTAATTTGCTGTTTTTTATGAATGATTGATTGATTAAGTCCAAAGTGACCAATTCTCAGTTCCATGCTGAAAGTGACCTACAAAAACCTAGACGTTTTACAGGAATAATTGTTTTGAAAGCACCCTCAAACATGACTGCTATCACTTGCATTGTTAAACAGGGCGTGTGTGCACACCCGAATGTCAAGACAGCCATATGCAACTCTATGACTACAGACTGCCCCCCAGTGGATACTTTGTTTAATTGTCTTTGAACGTTAACTTTTAGGTTTGGTCTGCACAGCGCTTGTGATGTGCTTGCAAAGTTTTATGTTACAGAAAAAATTATTTACAGGGACTAAGAACTTGCCCCTACTTCACCTCTTACTTACTTACTTACTTGAACTTCGCGTTTGTTCATTCAAACGTCACTTCAACGTCGCTTGAATTTACTTGCTTTTTATTGGCTAGCAGGTCACTTCCTGCTCTTCTGTTCTGCTTTTGCCATTGCGTGTAGTGTGGCTGAATACCTTCTAGTTTTTGGTGATTGGTTACTTGTTAGTGTTTATATGCGAAAAGATGAACTGAACACAAATCAATTTGCGTTGAAGTGTGTGTAAACATGTCAGGCATCTTGTAATGGAGTATCGAGTGCAGATGTAAAGCATGCAGCGAGTGGGCTAATTAATTTGTGTTTTTCATTACTTAATAATTACATTTCTTATGAATAACAGTTGTGAATATTAAAATATTTGTGTTTGTTTTCTTAATTTACCACTCAGTCATTTTGATAGAAAAGTCATTTGTATGATTTTATTTCAAATTGTTATTCTCTCGGAATTGACTTATTAACAGGCAGTCACAATTAACGTTTTCTTGCAGGCATTAGGGTCATGGTTTGAATGGTGCAGCAGGTGCAGTGGCACCAGGCCAAAAAGTTGTCAAAACTCCTCTAAATACCAAATTTTGCTATAGTTTACTAATAAACAAGTGCAGGTACCTTGCATGCACTAGGGTCATGATTTTTGTGGTGCATTAGGTGCAGTGACACCTAGCACTGTTGGCCCAACAGTGCTAGGAACCCCTCTAAACAGCAAATATTGCTGTAGTTTACTACAAAATCGGCAGTCACAAGTACAGTTATCTTGCAGGCACTAGGGTCATGATTTGAATGGTGCAGCAGGTGCTGTGACACTGGAGCCAAAAGTTGTCATAACTCCTCTA
Source organism: Pleurodeles waltl (assembly GCF_031143425.1). NCBI lineage: Eukaryota > Metazoa > Chordata > Amphibia > Caudata > Salamandridae > Pleurodeles > Pleurodeles waltl. Next base: position 967,279,622 of record NC_090437.1, read on the forward strand.
AGCACCAAATATTGCAATATTTTACTACTGCACAGGCTGCACAGTTTACTACTGCAGTTATCCTGCAGGCACTAGGGTCATGATTTGAATGGTGCAGCAGGTGCAGTGGCACTGTGCCCAAAAGCTTTAGGAACACCACTAAACACAAATTATTACTTAATTTTACTCCTAAACAAGCAGTCACAAGTGCAGTTATCTTGTAGGCACTAGGCTCATGGTTTTAATGGTGCAGCAGGTGCTGTGGCATCGGTGCCACAAGGTGTCAGAAACTCTCTGAGCACAGATGACTGTACGACGAAACAACGACTGCAAAAAAAACTACTGCCTTAACAACAAGGTCGTTGCTACTACTAATGATTTTACCACGAATGCCTTAACAACGATATTTCGTTGTAAAGGCACTCCTGATAAAATCATTAGCAATAGGCACCATTCACCCTACATCCCTCACCCCACCCCCCCAACCCCACCCCAAAACCTAAAACCCCCTGAACCCCCACCCACTCCCCAAAACCAAAAACGCCCCACCCCCCCAAACCCACCCCAAAACCTAAAACCCCCTGACCCCCCACCCACTCCCCAAAACCAAAAACACCCCACCCCCCCAACCCCACCCTAAAACCTAAAACCCCCTGACCCCCCACCCACTCCCCAAAACCAAAAACGTCCCACCCCCCCAACCCCACCCCAAAACCTAAAACCCCCTGACCCCCCACCCACTCCCCAAAACCAACCCCACCCCAAAACCTAAAACCCCCTGACCCCCCACCCCCTCCCAAAAACCTAAACCCACACTTACCTTCGCCAAGTCCCTTCTTTGTACCTTAACCACGCATGTTCGTTGTTCAGAACATACGTAGTTAAGGCACAAAAAACCGAAGTCGTGGTTAAAAAAAGCTTTGTTGCGCTTTCGTTAACCACGACCTTCGGAAAAAAAAAGTCGTAAAAAAGGATGTTTCCCAGCACAGATCATTGCAATGTTCACTACTAAACAGGCAGTCACAAGTGCAGTTACCTTGCAGGCATTAGGGTCATGATTTGAATGGTGCAGCAAGTGCAGTGGCACCATGCCCAAAACCTATGGGAACCCCATTAAATACAAATGATTACTAAATCTAACTTCTAAACAAGCAGTCATAAGTGCAGTTATCTTGCAGTATTAAGGTCATGATTTGGATGGTGCAGCAGGTGCAGTGGCACCAGAGGCAAAAGTTGCCATAGCTCCTCTAAACACCAAATATTGCTATTTTTTACTACTAAATAGGCAGTCACCTTTGCGGTTACCTTGCAGTTAAAAGGGGCATGATTTGAATGGTGCAGCAGGTGAATTGGCACTTTACTAACTACACATTACCGCACTCTAATACAGTGCCGTATTAAATAAGGTACAAATTACAAGCTTGGAACTCTCGGATATTAATTCGACATGCAACACAACATAAACAACTAATAACAGCTTATCTAATTTAAAATAAACTTTATTATAACATTTTCTAGCATTTATAATCCAATTAGTAAGCTAGAATGCAAAAGAAAAACAAAGGGGAAACCTGTTGACTTTGCCAAATCTTGTTTGCTTTCAGTTTGACATGTCTTTGTCACCAAAATTTGAACTGTGCACATGAAAAAAAAAGTTATTTATGCGCTGTGGTAGATGTTTTGTACAAGTTGCAAAGCGTGAAAAGTCATTTCTGATAGTGCCCGTTGTGTTATGATTAGACAAACAACAGTTATTTTGTATTTTCACAAACATGTGAATGTTTATGATTTTTTCCACTCTTTTGAATATAATTCACTAATAGTGCTCAGCCTTGGAATCTCTATGGGATTGGAGAAAGTTGCACAGTCACGCATGTCAGTTACGACCTTCTGTCTCCAGATTTAGGGAGCACTGGTCTTTTAATTAGAAGAGTGCAATTTTCCTAATTTCATATTCACCAAAGTGTTTTTTTATTTTGTAAACTGGAGAAAAGGATAGCCATGTTTTCAATTTTCGAATTTTTTTTTTTGCATCATTAGGAAATATGCTACATTTTCAACAGTTTGCGACTGTCTGTTGCTACAGAACCAGTTTGGTTTGTCTCTTTTTAAGGATCCCTGGCTTTGTGTAGAGTCACGTTTGTCTCATCAGCTAGCATTGAGGCTAGCTCTAGGCAGGGGTACCCACAACAAGATCACAATGAAGTGATAGATCTTTGCACCTGGCTGTCATCAACACTTCTGAGCTGCAACTAGGGACAGTCAAAAGGCAGGTCTGGCCTATAAACTTCCTCACCTTGAACAGTAGAAACTACACTCCCACACTTCCAATCTTCTAAATATCAGAGTTAAGGAAGATCAAATCTGCACCCCCTTGCTAAAAAGGTTCATGGAATTGCTGAAAGTAGTCCTGTCTATATCCTTCTTACTTCACTGCCTAGGTCTCCTCCCTCCAGCCACAGGAATGCAGGAAACCACTGCCACTGTCGGATAATTTATTCCCACCCCCATTGTGTGCCATGCCACAACCAGGGCCATTTAAAATTGATATCACTTCTCGTTCCTAATAATTACTGTAAGGCAAACTTTAAGAGTGAACATCAGAAGGCATCCACTACAGCATTTGCAGAATTCCTTTTCAATATGTGCAGTATTTAACCTGTATTCTGTCTCACGTTGCTATGATCACTAAGTTACTGCTGCCTTTGAGCCTTTCAATGTTTCCTCATATTTGTGTTCAGCCATTTCTTTATGCTTCCAGCCCTTGAGTTGATCAGCTTTTCTTGCTAAAGTGGTGGTCTAGCAGTAGCCTATCAGGGGATATACTATTTGCCTGATTATAGTACCTAGTATGGTACTAGCTCACATGCAAATAATGTTTTGTTCTACAGTTTTGCATCCTAACACTGCATGCAATCTAAAAAGCCTCCTCTGAATTCCCATAAACATTGACCTTGACTTAAAACGTCCAATTGTTGTCTCTATTTTTTCTTTCAAATGGATTCCCAATACTTTCCACTCAATGCATGCCTCCTCTCTTGGAGCACAGCCTAATCTAAGTCATATGCATTTTTGCAATAATTCCTATTATTATGTCTAAGATCACAATCTTTCCTTTAAAAGTGATACCCCAACAACCTAACAAAGCCTAATCTCCTGTAGCTCACTGTTAATACTACCAACCATTTGCATTAATTCACAACCCCAGCCCACAAAAAACCACACTAACTTGTATTAATTTAATCTACCTGACAGAAACTGCAGTACATACATAGAAGGTTTTTTTAAGAGCACCAGGCTAATCTCAGTTAGGGGTAGGCGATAAATTCCGCTCCACTGGCAGAGTTTGTAGAGTTTTGGCCACTCCATGTTACAAATGTAATGCAGAGTTCTGGCCAAGCTTCTGACTGCTGCATGGTAGATTTTTGTTCTTAAGCGCAGCTCGCCAATGATAAGATGGCTAGCGTGAGCGAGAACTGGTGTCCCCTAGCACGATTTTTGAGTGTTAGGAGTGCACCCACTGAGACTTTCCCAACACAGGTGGTCTTGGTCACAACCATTCGTGTTGGAAAAGCTGCCACTCGAGTAGCAATACTACTCGAGTGGCAGTAAAACCAACTCGAGCAGCTGCACCCTCTGGTGTACCGCGTGCTGCTGTCAGCATGAAATAAGCTCCTGCTGCTACAAATTGGCACAGCGTACCGATTTCTGACTGCTCACAGAACTCTGTGGAATCTCACAGATTCTGTATGTAACTCCACAGAATTTGACAGAATGAAACTCCCTGAGTTCCGCTTACCCCTAATCTCAATAGCCAACTATAACCACTGAAAAAACACTAACCTTTGGTTCCAGAGCAGTGTGCTGCCCTTCATATTGCATTTCAAAGCCTCATCACAGGTAGTGAGCGCTATATGAATGAATTTAATTAAAAAGCTACACAATATATGGGATAAAGTACGCCCTACCATAATTTTAAGGAGCTTACAAGTCACAGAGAAGTTCCATGACCATAAATAGGATTGAGGCTGAAGGCTGAGTTCCTTTCTAAGGTTATGGAACTCTGAGGTGACGTGTAATTTCCTTATCATGTACGACAGGGGCTACTTTATCCCATATAATACATGGTCACACCGTGAACTTTCTCACAAACTGCTTAAATCCTTGGTGCTTAGCTGTTTCATACGAGAGAGAGAGCATGTTTGCAAATATCAAAACAGAATCTCTAGTGCAAAATTAAATGAATAAAAAAACTATTAGGTATTTGTGACAAAAAATATTATAATCCGTTTATTACAAGTTAGTTTATTTAAAACAAAGCCACAGTAGCTCAAAATGTGTAGAAACATGCAGAAAGATTCTAGTTTTTCTATAATTATCTAATGAGTGCAAAAGAAAATAGATATGTTGCCACGCATATCTCCTTTCTGCTTGTCACTATAAGCTAGAAAAACAAAGCAAAGGGAAAGCAGCAATTTGTTTAAACACCTGCTTTGATTATGCTTCATGACCTGACCTGCCTTTTATCTTGGCTGCTGGCAGCAGGCATTGTAATAAATTATTACAGTTTAGTTCTGATGTCATTTCTTTACAATCAGCAATGGGATGTGTCAGAAGTCGCCGATTATAAAGAAATTAGGGACTTCTTTTAAAAAAAGGGATTGCAGAATCCCATGTATTATATAACCCACATTCGCCATACTAACACTAATACGATAACACTCAGCGGGCGGGCACTTGATTGTAGTTCATATAGACTGCAACTAATTTCCTTATACTGATTGACACTCACACTTACATACTACTAAACTGCTAGGAGTCATGCCCATCACCAAGTGCTGTACCAGTCCACAGCAATAAACTACCCATCACCACCTGAACAGGAAGAAAATAACTGAAGAGATTTGACACATTCTACTGGCCAACGGAGGACTTTAATTTAATCCACCACTGCAGGTCCTAGCAAGCTACATATACCTCTTAACATCTCACAAAGAGCATCACATATAGGAATAATATTACCAAAGACCATCCCAGTAGACCTTGCAATCATGTCTTCCTGCAACTCATGCCTGCTCAGGGCCATAATCTCCAAAAAAATATCTCTGAATGGGCATCCCAATACAGTAACATCTAGGTGCACTATGATCCTCAGAAATACCATAAAGGGACCTGCAGAACTATTCAAACTGCGTGCCTCTCTCTCTCACACTTCTTCATCCATCACACTGCTGAGTGTTGCGTTCTGTAACACAATAACCAGACCTGAGTAGTCATTACGCACAACATGGAACCACTTCCCACGTAGGACCTAAACAAAGACAACACAGTTCCAACAACACACTCTATGCAGTGTAGCATGGTAGCCATAGAAAATTGGGTTTTAGGTTGAAAGGGGTGTGAGCCCTGGTCAAACAGCAGCCACAATTATTGTCAGGCTGAGGCACAAGCCAACCCTAAATTAACCTGTGCTCACCCCTCTGGTCGTTTGAAACCGGGCAGTCAAGCTTAAACTAGAGGCAATGTGTAAAGTATTTGTGCAACACTTCAAACCATAATATAGTGTAAAGACCACACAAAAAGGATCCTACACCAAGCTAGAAAAATAGAACTTTCTTTAAGAAATAAAATAAGAGCAACACAACAAAAATACAGTCAGTAGAACTGGATATATTTAATTTGAAAGAATTGACTGAAAATAACACCAAAAGCGCAATGCACCAACTGTGGATATCTGGTCGCGCTGGACTGGGACAAAGTCACAAGTTTAGGCCGACTGCGATTGAGTGTAGCCTGGCTACAGGGATCCAGTCAGGCCTGCTGAACGAAGTATCTTAAATCCTGGTTTGCAGAGCGTTGTAAGCATCTATGTCAAAAATGCGCCATGCATCTGAAGAGATGCGTCAGTTCCGAGATGCAGAGAAGATGCGATGTGATGGCCTGTGTTGTCATCGAAGATTCGGTTGCTAGGGTTTGCGATGTGAAGTCTGGCATCGAGGATGCAGTGCACAGTTGGGGCAATGTGTTGGTTCCAAGGAGCTGAGAGGCTGCGATGCAGAGTCTGGGGTCATTGCAAGGCTGCCATTGTCAAGAGATGCGAGAGCCTGTGCTGAGGATCTGTTGCACAGTAGCAGTTCGGATGAGGCTGCGAAGGCGATGCAGGTCTTTGCGACAGGTCCAATCTACACAGCTGCAGCTATGCTTCCGTTCTGCTTAGGTTGGCCCCTCACAGCAGAGGAGATGCATCGGTTCTGCTGGATCAACAGGCTGGCAGAGCACCTTAAGCGCTCTTTAAAGGGTCGATGACTGGGGTGGCACTGCTTGGCAGGGTAGGCTCACAGAAGGCAGACTCTAGGTGCAGGCACAAGGTGCTTGGAGACCGGTTATGCCCCTAAGGCTTCAGATCAGGAGTTCAGCCAACTAGCCCTTGGAGTCACTCTGGGTTCTGCGTTCAAGAGATGCATGTCTTTCTCTCCCAGGCAAGAATGCAGCAGGCAGCAGGTCGGCACAGCAGGGCAGCGGTCCTTTAGAGCAGCTGCCCAGCAGAGTTACAGTCCTTTCAGCAGCACAGCAGTCCTTCTTCATGGCAGAGTATCCACAGGTTCTCAAGTGTACTGAAGAGTTGGTGTCTGAGGTCAAGTATTTATACCCAGTTGTGCCTTTGAAGTGGGGAGAATCTTCTAGAGGCATGCCTTTTAAGTGCACAGTGCTCTGGCTTACTCATCCTGGCTCTAGAATAACTACAGCGGATATGCAACTGTTTGTGTGGAGACAGGACATAGCCTATTCAAGTGTAAGTGGGGCTGGGTCCAGCTTCTCCCTCCCATCCTGCCAGTAATGGCCCATCCAGTCACACCTAAGCTCCCCATTGTGTATGGCTGTCTAGGAGGAATACACAAAGCCTACCTGTCAACGACACCTAGAAGTGTAACTCAGAGACAGGCTGCAGGCACCAAAATGGCAAGGAAAGAAAATGCAAAAGTGGCATTTTCAAAATTGTAATTTAAAATCCGACTTCACCATGAGTTAGGATTTTTCATTACATTTCTAGAGTCCTGGTCCCGTTTGGAAATGACACTTATAAAATGTAATAAGGTAGCTCCAATGTTATCCTATGGGAGAGTAGGCCTTTTAGTAGTGAAAATAAAATGGAAAGGTTTATCAGAATTAGGACATGTAAAACTTGAAAGTGCATCTCCTACTTTTTAAATACATTGCACTCTGCCCTCTGGGCTGTCCAGAGCCTACCCTCTGTGTGACCTATATGTATTAAAAAGGAAGGTTTGGGTCTGACAAAAGGTTTACCTGGCCAGGTCGAAAAATCAGTTTAAAACTGCACTCACCCAGGCTGCAATGGCAGGCCTGGAGACATGTTTAAAGTGATTCTTAAGTGGGTGGCACAATCGTTGATGCAGGCCCTCTAGCAGCATTTAATTTACAGGCCCTGATTACAGGTAGTGTCACTTTACTAGAGACTTACAAGTACATTAAATATGCCAATTGGGTATAAGCCAATCTAATATGTTTTAAAGAGCGAGCACAAGCACTTTAGCACTGATTAGCAGTGATAAAGTGTGCAGAGTCCTTAGGCCAGCAAAAACAGGAAGTTGGAAGGCAAAAGTTAGGGGAAAAACCACACCAAGGATGTCAGGTCTAGCACTACCCATGTAGGCAAGTTCTTTAGCACTCCACATAGGATTTGTAAGCTGATAATGTACTGTATAGCAAAAAGTTATAGTCTGTTTTTCTACCAAGGTTTGAAGGGTACTGCATGCATGTTCTCTACCAGCAGCCTAGTCAGTTAATTGATAAATTGGCTCAGTGCTGTTGGCAGAACTAACTAAAATCATGTCATAATGTAGTGTATCTGCACAAGATTGGAGCGCATACATTGAATTGTTTAATTTACCACATCAGTTACTTTTGTTGGGTATGTTGCTCATCGTGATTGGTGACTCATAATACAGCCCTGTAAACAATAACATTAAAGCTGCAACGATTAACATATAACTAAATTCATTTTGTTGAACAAGTGTATTATTATTCTCTGATATTATTTACATTAACAAGGGCACTCAAAGGTCTTCAACACACGGCCAAGATTGTATAAAGAACATAACTGGCATTGGCATTTACAGATTTACTTTAGGGATTTCAGCAGGCCTCTTGGATAATACAATAGAAGTCAAGTGTCTCTGAGGATTCGGTGGCTGTAGCCACAACAACTCATTAAGAAGCCACTGAGAGAAATTTAGGTGGCACTTTCTTTTCTACATATGCCCCTTTTTCACGTCACAAGTATCAAGACATCACTGGAGGTGCAGGCTCATATGCTTTTTAAAAGCCGTCACTTTTCAGAACAAACCCCGGAGGACAGGTAAACGTGTCACTGATACCTCACTCTGGGAGCAAATAAAAATGGCCGAAGCAGAGTTCATGCCCCTTTGACATCACTCTGTGTCCTGGCCTTTAATCCCTGACAGGAGGTCAATCTTAAAACCCTCTTCAACAGCACTTACTTGCAGAGTGACCGAACACACTTCCTCTGCCGAAGACCACCGTCCCTTGAAAGGGATTAAAACGGCACAGGTCCATTACTGCTTCGGCTCACTAAACGTGTGCGTTTCCAAATGGGGATCGAAATTACAGCTGATAGACGTTAATTTTAAACAGATACAACACATTAAAATAATACGCCTGATTTAAAAATGCAATGTTACATGTTTGCATGCGTTTCCTTCACTGTTGTGGACTATTTCAGACATAGGTACCAGGAAAAACAGCCTTTACCAGGTATGCCTTTCTCACGCATGGCAAGCATATTTAAGGTAACCGTGTGTGTATTGTGTGTATGTATGTAAATAGATAGATAGATAGATAGATAGATAGATAGATAGATAGATAGATAGATAGATAGATAGATAGATAGTGCAAAACAATATCCTTGTTCACATATTTACTTGTGTAAGGAAGGAATGACACATTTTAGCCTCAAATTAAGGCTTTGTCAAGTAGATATATATACCAAATAACAACAGTAAGGCTAAATTTAGGGTTTTAGGAAGGGTATTGGTGAAGGGTAATTTTAGTGTTTAGGGCTTAGTACTGGTAAAGGGCTGTTAGAGCACTTCTAGGGTTTTGGGATAATGGTAAAGGATGGTAAGACTAATTTTGAGGTTTAGGGGTGTGTAGTGGGTGTGTAGTGGTAAAGGGAGGTAAGGATAATTTTAGGGTTTAGGGGTGGGTAGTGGTAGTGGTGAAGGGCGGTTGGGTTAATTATGGGATTTAAGGGTGGGTAGTGGTAAAGGGTGGTAAGGGTAATTTAAGGGTTTATGGGTAGTCAGGGTAATTTTAGGGTCTATGGGTAGTAAGGGTAATTTTAGAGTTTTGGTGTGGGTAGTGGTAAGGAGTGTTAAGGGTAATTTTAGGGTTAAACGAAGGTTAAGAGTAAATTACAAAAAGGGGGTTTGGGAGGCCCCTAAACAATAAAACTATAACATGTAGTATTACATTAAAAAATATTATATATCTATATATCTATATGTATTTATTCAAATGAAAAAAAACAAAGTTGGGAGATAAGTTATAGTGTAGAAAGCTTCATTTATTATTTCTATACAAAACCAACAACAGAGTTTAGAAGCTTAGAAATCATAAATTCCGCACCAACCAAAACTTTCTATAACTCGCTACCTCCGTACAGAGTTCTGAAAATGCGCTACGCAGACTCAATCAACCATAACTCGACTCTCTACCATGCACAATGTTGTCATAAATATGTCTTATGAGATGGCACAAGTGTTATTATGAATGTTATAATTGACCATGCTATAAGTGATGTCATATGAAAGGGTATAAAGAGTGCATGGTGAAGGCATGAGTTGTAGTTGATACAATATTATATAACATATTACACCACTGTACTGTACACCGCTACACTGCCATGGTGTAGAGTGCAGTGGCATACAGTAGAGTGGGGTAATGTGTTATAAAATGCACCTCTCTACTTGCATCCCTTTCTTAAACACATTTCCAAGTACTGCCTTACTTTCAACCTTGAAAACATACTAATAAGCTATATCTTATGGGGAAACCCACAACACAGCCAAAGTGTGGTCTAAACAATATGGCTGACTTTTTTATTTTGTAAAGGCTTTTATTACCCAGTAATATGCTGTTTTCTCATTTTGTCATTGCTACGTGCTGCGGTATACCATGAAGTTACTACAGTATACATCGGCCTAACATACCACTATGTTTTAGTTCCTTATTACTGGAAGCTACTGAAAGGATTTTCATGAAATACCAAAATGGATCCTTTTCAGACCATACTTTATATTCCTCTCAAATTTCTTAAAAATGTGCTCAGCTGTTTAGTCGCTAGTTCTGTGTAAAAAGTCTATGGAAAATGCATTGATGGAAAAAGTTGTTTTCGGCCCTCTCTTTTTTCTTTGCACCCACTAAACTAATCACCACAAAACCTTGCAACTTTAGCTAGTGTAGGAAAAGGAATAGGACTGTAAAGGTTTGTGGAGATTCATCAAATGGTGGCAAAGTTATTATCATGCAACAATTCAAGGAATTACTACTTCTGGGAATCCTAACTGTAACTACAGAGTGGCTACTGGCATTCTGTTTTTTATATATATATATATATATATATATATATATATATATATATATATATATATATATATATATATATACATACACTCACACATATATACATATATAATGTGTGTATGTATAAATATAAATAAATATATATATATATATATATATATATATATATATATATATATATATATATATATATATATATATTACCTACTGGCGGTCGCCAGTAGGTAGCTATAGTTAGGACCTAGTTTCCATTGAAAAAGCGTTCTTTAACTTGCCTATATCTTTGGAGCCGGTTGATGAATCTTCACAAAATTTTCCAAAAATATTTGACACTCATTTCAGCTGCTGTCTTCAAAGTTTCAAGGTGATCTGTCAAGCAGGGGCTGAGAAAAAAAAAGGGGGAGGGGAGAATCCCAAAACTCATTTACCAAATGTTAATTTCTATAGGGAGTTTGAACATGACTACAGCCTGAAACGCTGGACGGATTTACTTCAAATGTGGCAGAAAGCTAGCTCTTGGTCCAGACAGTGCCCTTTTGTGATTTGGTGTAAATCTGTTCAGTCATTTTATAGTTATTAAATTAAAAACAAATGTGTATATATAGGGCCACCAATCCCATTCACAGATCCTCCACAGATTCAGGGAAAAAGAAAGGCCCTAATTGGTTGGCCGCAACCTCACAGAAAAGTTGTGGCTGTCATTTTGTTTCCTGCATAGCCTGGGGGTTTGTAAAAAAGCAATGTAAAAACATATAAGGGGTCAGGATACATGTACCCTGACCCCATAGGACACATGGAGGGACCACTTCTGGGCCACAAATTGTCTTTTTTTTTTCTGCCGATCTGTGGATCCTCCAATCTTTCAAGGATGCTCCTTGAATCAAGGGGAATTACAAGGCTGCCCGCAACTGACAGAAATATTAACATATGTGTTACAAAAACTGTAGAAATACACTGGAAAAAACAAAGGTTACAGGGACATTATAGTTAGGTTCACGTTTTACACATACAAAACTATCGAAATTCAGCAATTACAGCTATACTTATAGTTATCTGAAGAAACTATACCTCTTGGTGGAAAGTAACTTTGAGCAACAAGTTATAGTTTCTTAACATAAGTATAACTATAAGTGTAACTATAACTGCTACATTTCTATGATTTTGTATGGATAAAACGTCAACCTAACTACAAAGTCCCTGTAACCTTTGGTTTTTCAAGTAAAAAAAATAATTAAAAAAAAAAAAAAAAAAAAAATATATATATATATATATATATATATATATATATATATATATATATCATCAGCAATGAGTCAGGCTGAAAGTCTGCTGGTGATTACAAATACAGCATACACACCGTCTTGAGTGCCGTCATCTTCTTTATTCCTGAAATTGGTGTGTGGATTCTTACAGCGTAACTGCGGTTATGCCACAGATGTCACCGCCAATGATGATATGTCATAGGTGATGTCCTAAATGATGTCATGGTATGTCATTAGTGATGTCATATGTGAAGTCCTAAGCAGTGCCTGGCAGGGGCACAAGTTCAAGTTACAGTTAGCACTGCTAACTGTAACTGGTGAATTTCTGTGTTTTTTTAAGTTAAAAACATTAACGTTTTCACTGAGAAATTCACCTAACTATAATGTTACTTTAACCTTTGCTTTTTTCAGTGAATAAATATATATATAAATATGTATATCTATAACTGTGTATCTCTCTCTCTCTCTCTCTCTTTATCTCTCTCTCTCTCTCTCTCTCTCTCTCTCTATATATATATATATATATATATATATATATATATATATATGGAACTCGGCCACTCTCGATAAAGAGTCAGACACCAACACTTCAAGGAACTGCTGTTCATTATTGCGGTGCTGCCAATCATGGGTTTCGGTCTGCCTTGTTCACATTAGAGGAAACACCCTGCAGAACACATTATTTATGTTCATGTGTGCCTTCCGGTACAATAATCATAAACAACACACTACCTCTGTACTTTCAATGAAATTCATAGTTTTTGAAAAATGTTTCATAATGCTTCAAAAAAATACTTTAAAATACTGCACTATGGTTTCAAAAATTAAAACACTCAAGAAACCATTAACTATAAAGCATAAACACATTTTTATATCATGTTACCATTTTCTGTTCGTATATGGAGTCACATTCGCATTTTTCAATTAATGGCATGGAGTAACCATACATCACAACATTCATCTAACAAAACTAGTTATTACTATGTCTCAAAATTAATTATAATGAAAATAAATCAAAACCAGGTTAATACAAATTATATTATCATGATTCGTTCAGAATTAATCGTAACCTAAAGACCTTTTCAATGAAGCCCAAGTGGGCGACTTCAAACCGTACTCACATGGAAAACCGTCTAATAAATGTTAACAAATAGATCCTTATATTAACAGAAACCCTATGTACTGATCCACAAATAGTGCGGTATGTCTACTAATAAAGAATTGAACTTCATTAAAACAACCTACAGAACCATTTACACTATCATATCTGGGGGTCCCCCTAAAAACAAATGTAGTGAAAGCTGAAGTACCATCGAAAGAATCCTAAGTTTTGACAGGCAATGGAATATAGAAAATATGTAAAGAATATATAGCGAACACTATGCGTTTTCTATAAGTGGGTGTACAGCTCTTCGTCCATGTTTTTTACACCCACCTGGGTACTTGATATATAGCCAGAGAATGGAACAGGATTCTAATTTTCTAAGAGTTCTTTCCTTGTTGTCACCTCTGTTTTTGGGACTTTGTTGATGACAAAATATTTCATCTCTCCACCTCTGTTGTCTGGATACTGGATAGGTTTGTCTCTGTGCTTGATGGCTCTGACGTGCTGCAGTATCCGCTTATGCACTAGATTTTTAGCACTTCCGACTCATTGAAGTTCACACGAGCACTTCAGCACGTACACATCATACTCAGCTTTACATGTGTAGCCTCCCGTGTGGATCCCTCCAGTGGTGACTTATGGTATGTCCTGCTTTCTCCATACTCACTAGCCCTGAAGCTGCTACATTTATAAAATCCTCCCCTCCTTTGGAGCCAGTTTTCTTTGTTGTCTACAGGTTGAGTTTTGACTAGTGCATCACTCATTGATCTCACCCTCTTGAAGGTGCAACCTAGTCTATGGGAGAGAGATAGGCCAATTATTGAGTCATTCATAACTAAGTGCCAATATTTAATCAAGATTCTTCTAATGACCCCATGCTTTGTGCTGTAATGGGCAATAAATCTAAAATATGTCAAATATGGTTGTTTGGGCATACTACTTTTGAACAGCGCATGTTCCCTTATCCTCTTTCCATGAACCTTTCTGCCAGATCTTTTATGGCTAAGTCAAAGTCACCTTGCTCAGCGCAGTTTCTTCAAGTGCATAGTGCCTCACCATATGGTATGCTCGCCTTCAAATTAGCTGGATGGAAACCGCTCGCATGTAATACTGTATTAGCAGTGGTGGGTTTCCTGTGGATTTTACTTTCCAATGGTTTTTTTCTTCCTAAATCTCCAAATCAAGGAAATCCCCCTGTGTTCTGCTGATGGTACTAGTAAAGTGAAGATTTAAATGATTCTCAATAATGCTTGTGATAAACTTCCTAGCACTCTCTTCTGAACCCTCCCAAACGATAGATAGGCCATTCATTCATTCATTCATTCATTCAGTTTGTTTTGGATAAATTTATATCCATAAAAATACACACAATTTATAAAATCCTGTTGTGCAAGCCAAATAAAATACAAATAGGTCGTCTACAAACCTAGTCTACAAGATTACATTGTTGTTTAACACATCACTGTATTCAGCCTATAGTACGTGCTCCTCCCACCAGCTCATATGCAAATTAGCATTGCTGGGGGCAAAGCAGGTGCCCATAGCTATAGCTATATCCCTCAATAGTGTGTACGCTTGGTCATTAAACAAGAAAAAAATGATCTCCAGGCACAACTTAGCCATTTACACCAACATATGTGTGTGCCTCAGCAAAACTAAAGGTCTTGGACTGAGAAAGTGCTGCATACCATGTAAAACATCCCAATGGTTAATGCTGGTATACAATGTGTCTACAGCCATAAAAATCAAAATATATCCCTCCTCCCAGGGAATGTCAAACACATGCTTTAAATAAATCTCCTGAATATATGATGGGAGACTTCTGATGTAGTCTTTTAGGAAATAGTCTACATATTTAGAAGTCTTTTCAAACAGGCTGTCATTGGCCGAAATGAATGGACGACTAATGTACCTTTAGGATAAAGTATAGTATTGGCATTTTGAGATTGTCACTCCTAAGGAACAAATACTCTTCCTGTATTAGAAGCCCAGTGTTACGTCATTCTGTGAGGTTACTGTGAAATTCCATTTTAACTTCTCTAGCTTTTAGGGCAGTTCTTTCATAAAATTCACTGTTATCAAGTTGAAGTAATGCCTCCTCCATGTACATTTTAAGTTGCCACAGGACGATGTTCCCACCTTTGTCTAAACTCGAGTTGGTGTACAGCTTCTTGGTAAGTTTATTAAATGCTATTTTGTTAGAATTAGGTTCCGCTCTCTGTTTGCTCCTAGATAGTGATAACTTCTTAGTCTCTTGCGTGACCAGTTCAGCAAATATATCTAAACAGTCCTTGGGCAGATTTGGTCCAAAAGTGGATGGGGGTTCAAAGGGAGATGTTGCTTCATCAACCACTACTAGGTTAATTGTAGGTACAATAGTTTTGTCTGTCACTTCCTCTATTGTGCCCTGAATTTTATTTTCAAGGTGTTGTAGATCAATCATTAATTTCATGTCAGATATCTTTAGATTCCTATTCATACCACAATCAGTGGTCACTTGTGGCTGTTCATACCCTAACTGGGTGGCATAAAATGCCTTAAATTCAAGTTTTCTTATAACATTATAAAGATCCACACATGTTTATGTATAGTCAAGACCTATTTCTGGGCAATAGCACAAGCCCAGTGACAGAATTATCTCTTCTGCTTGCCTTATGCTGATATCTGATAGGTTAATGATAGATTCTTTATTCATGTTCGCTTGCAGGTATATTTGCATTTGTCTTTTGTATTCTGCATCTGAGTTTTTTTTTGTCCTCTCCTGTGCCTTTTTCTGTTCCTTCTTGTTCTGTTCTTTGCTGATCTTTTCTCCTGGATCTCAAATTTTGAGTCTAATCTAATCATAAAAAAGCAACTCATCAACTATTGAAGGTGTATCACGCAGAGTATACTTGTCACTACTGTTTGGTTCATCTAAATCTATTTCCACTTCAGAGCATACTTCAGATTTTGTTGTACTATGGCACAGTTCTTGCCTCCGTCTATTACTTTTCAAAAGTCTTTGCCTCCTAATAGTATCAAATCTGCATGCAAAAGTGAAGATTTGTCCCCTTTCACAGTCATTTTTGTCCTGCTTGAATTTATTTGCTTTGTGATTGATAATGATTTATTCTTGTTTGCCGATTCTTGCTTTCATTTCTGTAATTTTTTTTATTTATAATGACTTGATTAGATTCCTGTGCCAATTCTTTATTCAATGTGTAAATTTCTTGTTATATGGATTATCTGTCAGTCTCTGCATATTTTATCAAAATCTGTACTAGACCTAAAGAAGCCTTTGTGTTACTTTGTGCCCACTCCTTTAACATCTTAGGGTGTGGGTTCTCAAAACTGGGTGCTTCGAGAATGAACAGTCCTCTGGGAATCCTGCCAACTTCCACCTATTTTTGCAGCAACTTGCTCTCCCACCATTTTGTTAATTCATTTCGTGAAAGTTTCTCAAGCTTTCCCATTTTAGTTATTAAATCACCTCCTTGTGTTTCAATGTTGTCAGGGTGGTTTATAAGCATCACAGCACTTTCTGCTCCATCGTCCAATACTTTATGAGCTCTCTCCTCTCCCTCCCTTACTGCTTCGGCAGACATTATGCAAATTAACTGTTATTCAACTTGTGTGCTCGATGTGCAGTTCCACGTTCACAAATGATATCAGGGAGCGTCCCCTCTCTCGCAGCAACTACCTCTTACCTGAAAGAGTTAACCAGCCATCATGCGTCCTCCAACCTTCCACTGGTTGGAGCTTGATCGTCAAGATACTTATGCCTTTGAGGGGCTCCACAGCTCTCGTCTCAGGAAATACTTGATTAAACACTGTGCACTGCAGTGCTCCCAAACGAGGGTTATGTGGGCTGACGGGTTGGGTGTCTGTGAAAAATGCAAGGAACTCCGGCCACTCTCATTAAGGAGCCAGAAGCAAGGGACTGCTCTTTATTATTGTGAAGCCATCAATAACGCGTTTCAACCTGCAAAGGCTTAGTTCACATCAGGCACGGCCCCCACCTTTTGCCCCTCATGAAGAGTGTGAACAAAGGTCAGCCTGACAGACACTCTTCATGTTCAGGTCAGGCAGCCAGGAGCAGACATGCGTGATTTGCATGCTGGTCTGAGGAGGTCACAGCTCCTGTGGGCGTGACCTCCTCAGCTTAGCAAAGGTGCCTCAAGGCCCTCCCCTGGGTGATGAGGGAAGCGTCACCCATTGACTTCAACCTGGGCGCTTCAGGTTTAAGCCCTGAAGCGCCCAGGGCAAGTGTCAATCAGTGACACCTCGTCACAGAGTGGGGTGGGGTCAGAAGTCTCACTGACCCCATCCCACGCCTTAGGTCACCCAGCGAGGGAAGGCAGCAGTCCCGAAGTTGAAGGTAAGTGTGTGTGTGAGATCTTCTTAAATTAATGTTTGGTGCGTGCGTGCATGTTTGAATGATGATGAGTGTTAATGGATATGCGTGCGTGTGTGTGAAAGAATGAGGGCAAGTGTGCTGCCCGCCCCCCTCCCTCCTAAAACTGCTGGCCGCCACTGGTTCACATTACAGAAAAGGCCATGCCAAACACACAATTTACGTGCATGTGTGACATCTTGTAATATAAACATAAAGATACTACCTCTGCACTGTTAATGAAATTCATAATTTTTTTAAAACATTTCATAATGCTTGAAAAATATACTTCAAAATACAGCACTATAGTTTCAAAAATCAAAACAATCAAGAAAACATTAAAACAATAAAGCATACACAATTCTTTATATCATGTTACCATTTTCTGTTCGTATAGGGAGTCACATCTGCATTTTTCAATTAATGGCCCGGATCAAACCATACATCAAGACATTCATCTAACAAAACCAGTTATTACAATGTCTCAAAATGAAATGAAATGAAATTTAATCAAATCAAAACTAAGTTATATTATCATGATTCGTTCAGAATTGATTGTAACCTAGAAACCTATTGAAATATATATACATATATTAACTTAAAAAAACAAAGGTTACATGGACGTTATAGTCAGGCTCAGATTTTAACCGTACCAAGCCAATGGAATTAACCAGTTATAGTTAGATTTACCCCAAGTAATTAAAACTCCTGCCCTAAGGTAACTGTAACTTGGGCCCTCACCAAGCACAGTTTTTTCGTCAACAATTTTACTGCAACTATTACATTGATATTATCTATGCTGTTATGAAAGATGGCATGATTGACGTAATTTGTCGGGAATTCACAGTGCGTGGCGAGGGCGCGCGTTATAGTTACCTTAGGGAACGAATTAAAGAGGAGCACCATTTTGGTGGTACATAAAGTGATCACATGTCAATTCATTAACAAACATAGACAAAACACTATTACCTTCTCATTCATGCATTATGTAATTCATGATATATCTCAGCAACATTAACCTATAAAGTGCTACAATGAAAAGTTCAGAAAAAATGATAGCTGAATTGCAAAAAGGATAGAATGTAAACGTTAGCGCACATTATCATTCCAATTTCTAAAGTGGTCAAGTGCAGTTTTCCACAGGATGCATAGACAAACAAATATAACAGCAAAACTCTTTAACAAAAAAAGTCGAAGCACTGCAGCGGCGGTCAGCTGCTTTGATTTTGTATATATATATATATATATATATATATCATCAAAGAGGGAATCCTGTGTTTCTTTCAGGGCTCACCTATCGAGGTTGGTGCTCAGTCAATGGGCACAGGACCCATTTCAAATCCACGCCAAAAACAATTCAAAATCTGGCACTCCTTGCAAAACAATGGCCTTCATTTATTTCAAAAATCCATAAAACAGAACATAGGGCAACGCGTTTCAAACTTCACGGTCTTCTTCCTTGGCCCTTCTTACAGAGTTATACAACAGAAAAAATGTTGCCCCTCCCATCTGCTATATATACCATCATCAATAGACATAGAAGATATATATCTATATATACACATTTTTTTTTATTTTTATTTTTTATAATATATGTATATTTATATATGTCCATAGGAATATACATTCTAATATCATTTTAAATGTCCATTTTATATACTCTTCCCATTTTAGTATAATGCTCCTATTTAACCAAAAATCATATCACTAATCGGATGAGCCACTATTGTAACACAATGAATCATCAAACAAATATTTTTGTAGGCCTTTCAATCAAACAATAAGAGGTAATCTGACCTAACATTGTTGTAATGGGACCCTGCCTTGACATCATCCTATTAACCAATATGAACAGAAAGTTCCTCGTCCTTGTTCAATCCCCAAGGATAACGGCTATTAAGCTGAATAATATATTCAGACTCCAATCTTCTCAATTGTTTTTCTCTGTCCCCTCTTCTCGGAGTGGCCAAGACCCTGTCTATACCAAAAAATTTCATCTTCTCAACTTTCCTCTCATGCTCAAGATTACAATGTCTCGCTACTGGATACGCAGCATCCTTGTTCAATATCGCTCTCCAGTGCTCAAGAATGCGTTTCTTCAGAGGAAAAATTGTGCTGCCGACATATTGTAATCCACATGGACATTCTATTACATAGATAGCAAAATCTGAGTTACAATTAATATACTTTTTAATATCTACTTACCTACCCGTGGGTAACTCATATTGCTTCCGGTTTGAACTGTATCTGCATGCTTTACACTTGGCACACTTATAGAAGCCTTGATATTTATCTAAGAAAGTTTCTTTCTTCTTCCTTGTATAACTATGTACCAAAATGTCCCTTAAAGAACTACTCCTTTTGTAAGTTATCAAAGGAGTACGGCTGACTAGCTGCCCAATTATTCTGTCAGCCTTGATAAGATGCCAATATTTTATGAGGATCTTTTTGACTTCTGACGAATATGCATTAAAGACTGTCACAAATCTCGGGGTATTAATGCCTTCTCCTCTCTTTTTGGGAATCAATAGTTCCGCCCTTTGAACTACTGCTGTCTTTTGGCATGCCTTTTTTACTACTCTGTATGGGTATCCCCTAGATCTGAATCTCTGTGTCATTGTTAATCGTTCTTTCTCAAAACTTTGTGGGGTACTACAGTTTCTCTTAGCTCTTAATAATTCCCCATAGGGTATGCTCCATTTTACATTCGGAGGGTGGTGACTTGTGGCGTGTAGAATGCTGTTCCCTGATGTGCTTTTCCTAAACAGTTTTGTATGTAATGTGCCTTCTTTTACACAGACCTCTATGTCTAAAAATTCCATTACCTGTTTATGTATTTTATAGGAAAATTTTAAATTTAGGTCCCTATTCGATAGCGAATTCAAAAAATCATATAACACTGATTCTGGGCCTTCCCATATCATAAATATATCATCGATATATCGTGTCCAAAATATGATATGTTGGAACCATTCCATCTTTTCATCTGCCATCACCCATTGTGTTTCCCACCATCCCATAAATAAACAGGCATAACTGGGAGCAAAGCCACTTCCCATCGCAGTCCCAGTTGTTTGTCTATACCATTGATCCTCATATATGAAAAAAATATTTTCCAAGCAAAATTTTAACATGTTCAGAAGTAGTTCAGAGTGTTCCAACAATCTGATTGGTTTGTCCCTAAAGAAATGTCGACACGCCTGAATTCCCTTCTCATGTGGGATACAGGTGTACAACGATACTACATCTATAGTTACCATGATATAGTTAGTTTGCCAAGGAGTATCCTGTATTTTTGTTAAGAAATCTGTAGTGTCTCTGCAATATGAGTTTAAATTCAATACATACGGACTCAAAAAATAGTCTAAGTAGATGGAAACATTCTCCAAAAGACTGCCTCTTGCTGATACTATAGGACGACCCGGAGGTTTATCAATATCCTTATGAATCTTGGGTAGCAGATAGAAGCAAGGTGCCACTGGTTTCCGTACCAGTAAAAACTTGTACTCGTCATCCGAGAGTAAACCTCTACTGACACCATCAAAGAGCAAATCATGAAACCTGCTTATAGAGTGTCGGTAAGCTGATATTGTGGATATCTCATAACAGGCTGGATTAAGCAGTTGCCTCTTAACTTCTTGTTGGTACTTAGTAGCATCCCATAACACTACATTGCCGCCTTTATCCGCCGGCTTTATCACAAATGAGGTTGCTTTCTTAAGAGATGTCAGTGCTGTTCGTTGACCTGCCGTTAGATTCCGTGCACCGTTGACGAATCCTCACGGAATCTGCTTTAAAAAAGTGCCCTGGTGATTCTTGTTGTGCACGGAAGGCTTAGGGGTGATCTGTCAAGGGTGGGGGTGGGGCAGGGGGGTCCAAGTTAAAGGGGGGGTTAAAAAAAGTTTCATTTTCATTGTTAATTCCCATAGGACTTTTAGACATGACTACAGCCCGAATCACTGGAAGGAATTACACCAAATTTGGCAGAAAGCTAGCTTTTGGTACGCAGATTACACTTTTGTTTATTTGGTGTAAATTCATTCAGATGTTATTGAGATATTAAATAAAATCCAAATTTGTATATCAGTGATCGTGACTATTTCGCAAATAATCGTGAATTTTCGTGACGACACAAGTGAAAACAAGGGCTGTGAGTGGCTGACCACAACCTGACAAGAAAGTTGCGGCCGCCATTTTATTTCACAAGAAACGGTCCCCAGGGGTGAAAATCCTAATTCAAAGTGGCAAAAGGGGTCAGGGTGGAGGTACCCTTACCCCAGGGGTGTGATATAGATGTGTTTCAGGGGCAAATTATGGGTGTAAAATAAGTTTGTGTCTCTATGCGCAATATCCCTGAAAATATGTCAATTTTCACGAATTATTTGCAAAATATTCACAAACGTGAAAAGATTTGGAAAAGAAACCACAGACCCATTCATACTCTAATTCATTCATTTATATATGTACTCAGACACTCATACCATCACTCACTCACCCTCTCAGACACATGTGCACCCACTCAGACCCACTCAGACACTAAAGCACCTACTCACAGACCCAGTGAGACACTGATGCACCTACACACAGACCCACTGAGATACTCCTACACCCACTCACTGACCCACTGAAACCCTCACACATCCACTCACAGATCCACTCAGACACTGACGCACCCACTCATAGACCCACTCAGACACTCATGCACCCACTCACAGACCCACTCAGACACTGATACACCCACTCACAGACCCACTCAGACAGTGACACACCCACTCACTGACCCACTCAGACAGTGACACATCCACTCACAGACCCACTCAGACACTGATGTACCCACTCACTGACCCACGGAGACCCTCATGTACCCACTCACAGACCCATGCAGACTCTGACACAGCCACTCACAGACCCAATCAGCCACTGACGGACCCACTCGCAGACCCACTCATACTGTGACACATCCACTCACAGACCCACACAGTTCCTCATGCACCCACTCACAGACCCATTGAGACCCTCACGCACTCACCCACAAATCCACTCAGACTCTTATGCAACCTGTTACAGACCCACACAAACACTAAAACATCCACTCACAGACCCACTCAGACCCTCACAACCCACTCACAGACCCATTCAGACCCTCATGCACCCACTCACAAATCCATTCAGACCCTCATGCACCCACTCACAGAACCACTCAGACACTGTTGCACCCACTCACAGACCCATTCAGACCTTCATGTTCCCACTCACAGACCTACTCAGACACTCACACACACATATACAGACCCACACAGACACTGCCACATCCACTCACAGACCCACTTAGACACTGAGGCACCAACTCACTGACCCATTCAGACCCTCCCACAACCACTCAAAAATCCACTCAGACCCCAGATACACCCTCCTACACCTATTCTCACATCCAGAGAGATAGGCTGCAGCCAACTCCCTTCAGCCATGCATGGCGGTGGTTGGATTAACGTATAGTAATGAAAATTACTACATTAAAACTTAGAAATTCACTGAAAAAAACAAAGGTTACAGGCATGTTAGAATTAGAAAATAGAATTTAGAAAACCTTAGAAATTCTATTACTACTATAACATCCTGGTAATCTTTGTTTTTTCAGTGAATTTATATATATATATATATATAAATATATATATATATAGAGAGAGAGAGAAGGAGAAATCCATTCCTTCAAAAATTCAAGCCATGTTTAAGACCGAATAATAAGAGAAAACAAATGCTAAAATGATTTGAAAAGGTTACAAATTACAAATAACAATACTTTAATGGAGAAGCATCTCTCAAAACTCCATAACAAAGTAAAGCACCAGGGGGTATACCTGTCACCATTCTCTCTCAACTGTCCACCCTCCATCTCAAATCTGCAAACGATTAAGCCCCTGTGGGCTAATAGATATCATAGCTCATTTGCATCTTCCCCAACATTTCTCCTTCAGTTCTGATAAATAGGAACAGTTAAAAGACACTTAAAAAAGTAGTTTTGAACTTCACAGAACTAGCGATAAAAGAATAAAATAGTACACATGAAATAGGCTAAATTCTGCCAGAGAGAGAATTCATTTTTGCTTCAACAGCCAAAGAACAGCTTCAATTATTTTAAACATATTATGACAAATGTCATTATTGTTGGCATTAAAGAACAGTTGCGCTGCATCGTAGTTGTTGTAATATTTTATTTTTTCATAGAGGTAGAAAGCAAGGGCATAAAGTAAGAATATGAATGAACCAAAGAGCAGGTATAGACAGCATCTTTGGCTTACGAAAGAATATTTTTCTAGCCTCCAAAAATGTCAATCAGGCTAATTTATTTGAAACATAGTTTCATATATTGCAGATTAAGATTGGTACATAAACCCACAGTCAAATCATTTGGAGGTTTAAGACAGCTAAAATAACTTACGTGGGGTTTCACCGATCTTCAGTTCATGGATTAAAGTCAAATATATATAATATGCTACATTTCAGTGCATCATATAAAAAAAGAACTGTATCAAAAAAGTCATACTCCAACGTCTTAAAAAAAACAGTAGTTCCTTTGTATATAAATCCACTCTGGTCATAATTGCACAATGCAGTATCCAAACAATTTTAAATCAAAAACCAGTCAAGACGTGTTTCAAGGTAACCTTGTTTGTTAAAGCTTGATATTACTCCATCACAAGCCTTTCCTAAACGTTTTTCATAATGATTTAGTATCCAATCTCTTTTAAAAAATAAAAATGAATTCAGTAAGAATGCTTTCAATTTTTCATATCCTCATATTTTCGTTATCCGCCAAACTCAAAATGAGGCCGTATGGGCCTGATTTAGAACTTGGCAGAGGGAAATCCCCGTCACAAATGTGGTGGATATCCTGTCCACTGTATTATGATCAAGGGGGTCCATAATACGGCGGATGGGATATATGTCACATTTGTGACAGAGTATTCCATCCGCCAACTTCTAAAACAGGCCCTAAGTGAGTTTTCCAGGACAAGGTTGAACTCAACACAAGGTCTAGATAGGCATACTCTGTAACTCTTTCGAATTTCTTTCCTCCAGCTTACCAAATATGATAATTTCACAATGTTTCCGACACCAATGCCTGAGTCTTAGAAATGTTCATTTTGAAACAATAATGGTTATTGTATTCGACCAGGGCTTTCACAAGATGCTGTAACTATTGGAAAAATGAAAGAAAACCAGCAACAATCGTGTGTGGTATGTACTGCCATTACCGCCACTATCCCATGTTCTCTAGTACTATAAAGCCCCAGCTGGATGACCTCAAAGGATACCGAAATAGAGCAAGTAAGGCCAAATCTAAGATGCAAAATTGGGATAGAAACTCAGAGGCCGTCTTTAATCTATTATAAAAAAACCTTCTCCATTATTTTAGTGTGAACATGTAACATCAACAGTGGCCTGGATGCCTTATAGTCATGTGGTTCTTTGTTTGCTTTCAAGGGAACCACAATTAAAGTTTCTTGCATTGATTTAGGCGGTATTCCTAGCTCCCTCAATTCAATAAACACCTCCTATAACTTTTTGAGTGATGAGTTGCTACATGTTTTATAAATCTCTACAGGAAGCCCCAATGAATTACCTGTATTCCACTGTTGTATGGCCAATTTTATTTCCTATTTGAATAACAGGACCTCGTATGTTTTTTATTTTTGGATGCCATTCTAACTTCCTGACTCGCTCAGCGTCTATCACAGTGGGATGCTTATAGAAATCACACAGATATTAAAAAATACTTATTCCCTCTTGTGTAGGTATTTCCAGCCCTTCAGAAAGCTGACCATAACCAACAGTGAAATTTTGGTTTTCCTCTTCACCAGCCACAATAGCAATTTATCTGCTTCATCAGCACCCACAGCCTTCTGGTATAGCCTCTATCAGTACATGTTTTTCTGGTATTTCTCTAATACCTGCATATTATTTTCCAGCAGGCTCTTTTCTAATAGCTCTAAAGGTGAGTATGGCAATTCAAATTCTTCCTTTGACAGCCTAGCTATAGCAGTCTCTATCAACGAGACATCTTTCTCAAGCTGCCTATACATGGAAGTGATTCTGGGTAGAGCCATCCTAAGGACCGCCATCTTCCTTGTTTCGCAGTCTCTCCCTCTAAACAAGATGGTGTCTGTGTTTCCTCAAAATACAATTCTAGTCCTGGATGCAGGTCCTGCCAAACCCTTGGTCGGACAGTGTGCCAGTCTGCAGGTGCCAGGTTGGGCTCTCAGCAAAATTCCAGCTGCACTCTCGTTCTATTTTTAATGGTGAGTGGTCTGATAACTTTCTGTCCATATAGCAAGTGCTATGTACATCTGGTGCATGCTGTCCTGATGCTAGTAGCTAATTTATACCAGTGTATGTGTCTGTGCAATGAGTAATAGGACTATTCTTTTGATTTTAGAGACCCCAGGATACAGCTGTTACACTTAAATCGTTTATAATCTGCTTCTACTTGCTATCTCATGTGGCTGTCGCAGGTCTCCTCCGTTTACCAAATTCATGAATCTTACAGACAATTTCCCTAACCATCCCGTGCCTGTTCAGGAGGCTCTCTTGAAGAATCTTCAGTTTTGCTGGGGAGCAGATCACGTAATTAAGGTGCAGATTTCTACATTTATACTAAACTGCATTAGAAGACCGTCTCTGCCTCTGCACTGACTGAGTATATTAGGAAAAGAACATCTACACTGACCTGTTGTACCGGAAGGGACCCCTGAATCAGGCTACCTTGTAGAATAACTTCTCTTTCTCTGTAGGTATAGATAAGTAGTCTGAAAATAATAGTCCTCGGGGGTGCTGAACATTGGTATTGGTACGTTACGCTGTCTCTCCACAAAGAAGAACAGACCTTTAGGCTTCGAGGCAGTGATGATCCAGTTCTTCACAGAAAGTTCTGCACTGTCCATCTCCATTCTATCATGCAGACCAACTAACCGCTGACTGTTGTGACTGTTACAACCAAGTACCCCTCTGGTTTGGGAAAAATACCTTCACACACTTTTTGTGATATGCTTCAGCACTGGGTGTTTCCCATTCTTAAAAACATTGGTTAATGTTTGAGTGGACTTGAAAATGTATTGGGGGCATGGTATATTATATTTATATTATATTTAGGGATCAAGATCGTAGGTGAAAACTGTCACAAGTGAATACCCAACGTTTCAATGTTATTACTAGTTCCCCCGACCAGGTTAAAAATTCAGTCTTATAGTCCAGAGAAATGATCACACTACCATCCATTTATCATTAAAATGTGTTAGCTGATCCTTCATGCCCAGAATGAGGCACCTACTTTCATCAGTACTATTGGATCCTTAAAACACTATTGATCTTTCTGTGTAGTTACTTGCTTCATAGTGAGCCTCTGGATTTTTTCGAAGTCTAAATGGTTATCTCTACAGCTGGGATTTGCACAGGATCAACTATCTGTAGTCACACAGTGTTCAAATAAAAGATGCCTCCAAGTTCCCCATGTCAAACACTTTGCAGATGACTGATATACCCTAAGCATCTCCAGTTTACAGAATTCCAATTTCCTTGTCCTTTCTTTGAGGACTGTTACTATTGTCTTTCGGTTAGTCAGCTCCTGAGACTGCAGTGAAGCCTCCGCTTGTGTGACTCTGTCTACTACCTTAGCAAAGTCTGCCCATCTCAAAGTGACATCAATAGCCACTGCCTCTGTTTTCATTTCTAGTGAGGCCTTGGGTTCTAATATGGTGCTTATCACATCTTCTCTTTTTATGATGCCTCTGCTGCCACAGGCATGTCAGTGGTCCAATGCATGGTGTGCTTGCCTATTGTATTTTTTGTGCATTGTTGGCATGCTTGCCATTTACCGTATTGAATGTGGGAATCTTTCACTCTAGGATGGGTGTCAAATACAATGCGTGTGTGGTAGGCCCTTGAACGCCCCGATCCACAGCTTATTCTTTCATACAGCTCCCACTGGGGTTTGGTCTCTGTTATGCCTCCCCTGCTGCCCTCGACTCCTGCGTGTTCTCCACATGTGCCGAGAGGGCTCTAACTGTGCCGGCATTATGTGCTGTGTAGCAATCAGTGTTTGAAATGGACATGCACTATCAGGCACTCAGTATCTGCACTTTATTTAATTTGGAAGGGATAGTAAGGCATTTCTCAGCACTTCTCCAGTGCTTCCAATAGGCTGCTTCTCAGCAGCAAAAAAGGGACTCTGGGACAAGGAGTACCTGCACTTTTATATTTCCATTTCAAACACTAGTGGCAGCCCAGACTGTTACACTTGTCCCATCAGAGTAGGGACCCTGGCGATCCTTCCTTCATAGTAGTCCAGTGAGGTAATTCTGATTTGTTTCTGTGCTTTGCAGGGCACACATGCCTCACCGTCCCAGGGCACATACCTGGCTGCCCGTCTCAAGAGTCTTGTTTAAGAGGTAGAGGGCCTATTGCAAATAATCTCTTCAGTGAGGAAGAAGGAGGCAGAGCCTAACTGGTCATTTCACTACTACAGCGCTCCACCCGGGATCAATGTCCATATCACCACTTTTGGTTAGTTATGAGTATCTTATGAACTGTTTCATGACATTGGATGGGCAAAGTGGGTACACTATATTTAACAGGACCTCTGCGGGGTCACTGGATCCTTCTCTGGCACGGCACGCCCTCACACAGATGTAACTGCTTGCCAGTTACATCTTCCCCCTCCCCCCACTTATATAGTAACTGGGGCTTTTTCAAAGACATAAACAAATCACTTTCATTAAAAACATACTTTTATTTGAATTTCCACATTTGAACCAAAAACAAAGCTAGGAAAATGACTCTCATACTTTTTGGCCTGTTTGAGATATTATAAGGTAATATACCTTTGCCGGTCTGTGGTGTAGCATGAATCAAACTTTACAGGTGGACTCGGTAATGCTTTACACATATATTAACATAGTGGGTCTCCAGTGGAGTGTTCCCCCTTTCATACAGGCTTGCATCTGTGAATGAATTTTACTGATCGATCCTGTTATCCCAAATAACTTTTAACCTTTATATTCAGCATCGTTTTTATGGTTAGTTATATTTCCCAAGCACTCAACATTGTTCAAAAGATGGCCACATTGTGTCAGTGGTTTCGTGCACGCCTACATGTGCTTCAAGGCATCATGCCACTTGTGCACAAGGTGGATCAGCTGAGTTAAGTGCAATACCTGTCCTGCTCTATGTGGATGACATTGTCTTAATTTCCAGAAGTGCTAATGGCCTTTCATTGCTCCTGGGTGCCTTCTCCACTTGTATGGATTTTCGAGGTCTTAATACAAATCTTAGCAAGTTCTATATTATTAACATTGGGCCAAAAACATTAAAACTAGGAAATATGAATTAAGTGGGGTTGAGCTATCCAAAGAGTCAAATTTCACATATCTGGATCTTCCCTTTGCCATACGGCAAAACTGGGGATTTTTACTAAATCCTAGGATCAACCAACTTCAGAGAGCTACATAGTGTGTATTTGCATGCAGATTGGGGCACATGCCACTGAAGGGGGTTGTCAGTATATATAATAGCAAATGTGTAGTCATGGTGGGTTATAAGGCAGAGATATGGGGTTATAAAGGAGTGGAACAGCCACAACAGGTAGAAAGTACATTTTTGAGGAAACTGTTGGCTACCACAAGCCTCATGAAGCTTGATTATTTGGAAGATAATATTAAAATTGGCCCCCTATTGTTTTGTGTAAGGATCAGGGGCAACCGGGAAACATGCTTTTCAAGAGAGATTTTGTTAGATTGCCTTTCCCTCGATAGCCATACATCACTTCTGGGGTGTACCCTGGAAGATATTCTCACAAGGGGCTGGGGTAACCAGCAAACTATAAAAATCAACAAAGTGCCTCTCATGCATTAACTCAATCTATTAATACTTTTACATTTCATATTACATAATTCGCAAAGGAGAAAAATATATTTTGATTATTCCTTATAGTAATATAGAATATGTAGTTTATTGATTAACTGGGTGTAATTGGATTTCATTGTAGTCCCCCTGAATGGTTGGACCTCCATCAAGTCCTGAGGATGGGCTCCATGAACAGCTAATAAGAGGACCAAAGAGTCAACACGATATTAGCTCTTGAGGGCGGTACTGAATTAGGAGAAAGGAAGATATCCAAGCTGTACTTTTTAAAAGCATCAGGGCTGGACCACTAAAACATTCTATCCTAATGTTTAACCATGTTTATATGTTTTGTATTGTTGTATTTATGTCTTTTTAGTCGGAAGTGGTGATGAGGTTAAATTGTCCCACCTTGAAGGGGACACAAATAGAGCACTTGTATATTAAAATATCTTTTTGTATTCAAATATTCAATAATCACATATATTTTTTTCTCCTCTGTTTGTGAATTATGTAACATAAAATTTGAAATTATTAATAGATTGATATAACACATGAGGGGCACTTTGTTGATTTTGATAGTTTCCCTCAATAATGTACTAGCCATTCCCTGGTTACATTACTTGAAAAGGACACTAAAAACATTAAGGTGCTGATTACGACTTTGGTGGTATTTCGGAAAGACCTCCGTTCTGGTGGCCGCCGAAATACCACCAGTGATGGCAACCTCCTGAACGCCATATTACGACATACAGGAGACCGCCAAAAATCAGGCCGAAAACTGCCACCTGCGGACTGACCAGTGATGAAGAAGAGGTGGTCCCACCACCAGCACCGCCATGCCGCGAGTACTCCGCCCACCATATTACGAGTAGTAATACAGCACAGCAGTCCTTACACGGCGGTGCAGCATTTGTGGTTCAAACTGCCGACATCTACCCCGTCCCGGACAATCACCTCGACTTGGCCTGCTCTGTGGCTCAGACCGGTAGATGGCCCAACCCAAAGGGGGGTGTGTGTGTCGTAAGTGCATGTGTGTGGTGAATGCTTGTACGTGTGCAAGCATGTGTGTGTGTCTGTATGTGTGCGGAGGAGAGGAGGGTTGTGTCTGTATGTGTGCGAAGGAGTGGGGTTGTGTGTCTGTATGTGTGTGGAGGAGTGGTGGTGTGTGTCTGTATGTGTGCAGAGGATTGGAGGTGCATGTGCCGGTGACAGGAATGAGGGTTCCTGTCACTGGGTGCGTTACTGCCAGGGGTTGTGTGATGGGGCGACCGTCGCGAAAAGTCTGGTGGTTTGCTGCCTCGTAATACGGGCGGCGGTCCCGGAGGAGCTCACTGCCCGCCGCAGCGGTCCATCTGCTCCGGCGGGACTGGCGGCATTGTGGCAGTTTGGCTTCAGCCAAGTTGCCACACTCGTAATGCGGCGGTCTTTACCGCCGGGACCGCAGCAGTGAGACCGCCACCTCCACCGTGGCGGTACCCACCTAAGTCTCTCTTAGCTGTACATTAACTCAGGGACCACTGGCACATGATCTAAAAGTTTGGTTAGAAAGAATTTTCCAGAGGCAAACAAGAAGTCAGTTATTGGATTTTGAAAAGTTGTAGTCCTTAATTCAATATGACCTAATTAAGCAGACGTCTGGTCTCGAGTTTTATTTGCAAAATGTTTTAAGCATCAAACATAGATTCTATCTCACTCGACTCTGCTTTAATATTACTTTTTAGTTACATTTCCACATCAGGGTTTCTGGTTTTCTACTCTCCCAACCTATCCTTTTTTATAATGTTTCTAACCAAAGCACTAAGCACGTTATTCTTTTCTGTGGCCTATACTCATGCCATCAAAAAAGGTTTGTGGCACTAATTTTTCGCTCCGCTAAGATAAGGCAATACAAGTTGGCCTTGATTTTTCTGCAACAATTAAGTAATGTTTGTATCTGTACAACAGTCGTAAACTTTATCTGTTGTGCTCTGGCCACAAGGAAGAGGTACGGGACATCAGTTTGAAAGCTTTAGCTGTTTTTTACTATCTGGATTTTATGAACTTCTGTTTGTATTTTCCTCTTTGCACTGAGATTTTTAATTAGGTAATGACTTTATCAATTGTATGACTCAATAATTGTTATGGAATTTGTATTTTATCTCTTATTTTATGTGCTTTTATAGCTAATATTTAGCTAAATAAGGAAATATATGATGATGAGCTAAGTGCTCAATTTTGAAATATGTATGTGACCTGTTGGGAATATATTTGAAGTCTGAGAGGATCCGCTTTGCCGTTGCGTAATGTAAAATGATGGGGCTTCCTGCAGAATGTGAAGAGGGACCCGAGCCTCTCATATCTTGCAGATATTCATTAGCCTTGGGGGAAATGGTCTCGCTCTCAGTGGATTGGGGACCCCTCAAGGGTTGGTGACTCCCTGCACTGAAGGAGCTGCAGGGGCCTGTGTTACGCCCCTGCTATTATGCCATTTATCCCTCTCTGACTGGTTGACTAAGCATTTTTTTCTTGGATATCATTAGTTAATACCTGTGCTTTATGGCACTTTTAAATGTTAAGACTGAGGGGGCAAGAATAATAGAAAGACAAATTATCCTTTCTAGTCACAATGAGCTATTATGGTTGCAGCATGCTTTTTATATAGGGTAGTTTAAGTACATTGTACATTACCTTTTGTATTATTTGCCAACAGATACAGAGCAGAAAGACAAACATGAGGGAAGCAGGATCTTTCCATTTCAAGCACTAACAAGGACCCAGCTTCCCAACCTCAGACACATGTAACCTCTACAGCTGGGCATCTCTTGGATTAGTCTTGGTGAACTCCAAGTACCCTTTCTGTGTGTAGTTGATAGCAGATTAGATAAGGATGATATTTGCACAGTGCTAACTTGGCCCAACTCGGAACATGCTATGTCATCAAAGATGGACCTTTTTCTCGAACTGAGGCTGTCATCACAATTTTATTAATATTGCACTGACAGTGAAGCAGATTTTACTCCACCGTAAGTAAGTTTGCAAACCCTAAAGGCTTATTAGCAGATTCCTAGAGTTATAATCTCTAATCAAATTGATTAGGCATAAATCTAAATTCACCTGAATACAGCATACATGAATGCAATCCAAGTTGTTCAATTAGTAATGCAAATATTGATGTATTAAAAATAACATATGCAAATCAAGGCAAAGTTGCGTTTCCATAAAGGCAACTCCATGATACTAAGTTAAGGTTGTGGAAGGCCGGGGATATTCAGAAGCAGTAAGTGTCAGGAAATACAGCATCGAGAGAAGAACTGAATAAAGATTCTGATTAGAATGAGAAGGAATGTGCTTGCTCTCAAGAGTATCTCTAAGAGCAGGGAAATAAAGGGGATTTAGTCCCAAGAAGAGGGGTCTGCCTGCAAAAGTAGACAGGGGCAAGTGATCTAACTAACTAACAAACTTCACACAGTTAAAGCACAAGTTTCTTGCTAATTAAACATTCACGGAGTAGGAACCAATCCAAACCCAGTGCTCTCACAATGCCATCTTCTTCTCACACAAAGGTGTATTCAACTCCTCAATTCCCATACCGTATGGCTATTGAAGTCACTGTCCAAACCAGCTAATTGCTATTCTACAGCCTTCAAAATGTATGCTAACAAAAAATAACATTCCTAAATTAGCCCTCTGTGAATCTGATGTCTGAAACACAAAAAATTGTTTTGTACAGCAATGGATAGGTTGAACATAAAGTAAGGCAGCCTACTCATGACACTGTTAAACTGCACATATGCTAAGTTAATTAAACTATGTTATTCACTTCGTTTACTAAACCTAAATATAAAACAACATGAAAAATGAAATGCAAACTAATATGAGGAAATAATGAAAAAATCACGTATAAATCATGAAAGCTGTGGTTATGCAGGTTACTGATTAACATTTCATTAAGCACAAATACATTATGGTGACTCTGTGTCATCTTATCTCTTGGCGTGATATCAGTTGCTCAGGGGGAGGAAGCAGAGCACTTCATTGTTATTGTCCCTTAAATCACCTAATCTACTCACATTAAATGCCCCTAAAATGACCCAGCAATGCCAGTGAATTTTGTAAAATATTTTGTGAAAATATACCTCACATTGCCAATCAGAAGTTTGCGGATTACTTCTGTCCTTAAATTGGACCGATTTTCTGATGGACCTTTGAGGCACATGGAGCTCTTAAAGTCTGCACTTCAGAATTAAATGAATGCTATAATTATTATATTATCTGCTAAAAAAAGCAAAGCCAGAAGTCCTTAAGTGGGATGAGCAAGGTGTTGTGGTGAGCTCGGAAAAATGTATGTTTGAGAAACCTCTAAGAAACCATGAGGTGGGGCCTATGTAAAGGGGCAGCCAAATACTTGCTGTGAGAAACTGGGTTGTTGGTTGAGGAGGGTGATTATCCTGCTTGAGCAAAGGCCACAATCCCTATCAAGTTGAACCACTGAAGTCACTAAATTAACCTGTGCTTATCCCTTTGGAAGCTTGGTGTCAGAAATGTGGTTTCTACTTGGCAGAGGTATGTACCCTGTTCAAATAGGGACCACAATTCTAGTCAGGGTAAGTCAGATACACACCCTAAATTAACCTGTGCCCACCTTCTGATAGCTTGACATCGAGCAGTCATGCTTAACTTAAGAGGCAATGTGTAAAGTATTTGTGCAACACTTAATTGCAGTAATTCAATAAAAGACACCACCCCAGATTAGAACGATAGAGGATATTTATCTAAGTAAAACAAGACTAACACAACAAAAATTCAATCAGTAGAAGTCGAGATATGAATTTGCAAAAAAATGAAACTTAAAATAGTGCTTAGAAGTCACTAGCAGTCAAAAGCTTACTTGAAGTCATAAGGGACCGGTACAAATACGAAGTTTATGCCAAACGCGATGGAGGGATGGCCGGCTACGGAACTCACACAGAGTCTGCTGAAACAGTACCTTGGATGGAGCCAGCGTCAACATCAAAGATCAAATGCCAAGGTGATGCATAGATATTTTCCACACAGTCGGGTCACTGCATTATTGTTGTGTCTCCAAGTTGCGTCCCACGTCGGTGTCAAACTCCACTGAAATTAATGCAGTGCATTATCTTTAAGTCACGCAGAGCTTGAACTGTGAATCTGCTGTAGTTGAGCAGCCTCTGCATCGATGTCAGAGTTATGCGTCGGTTCTGACCGGCGCAGTGGTGATGATGCATTGGATTTTACAGAAAACAGCTGAAGAACTCACTGCTGAGGCCCAGGACTGGAGGGGGATCACCTGACATGGCAGAGACCAGCAGCACTAGGGGGTTTGCAGACAGTCTTTGATGTCCCTGAGACTGCACGAGAACAGGGGGCAACAGGAGGCAAGCCAACAAACCCTTGGAGAACCTTGGGTTCAAGGATGTAGAGGACAGATCTAGTCCTTTTCACTTGAGGCAAGAAGTAGCATGCAGCAGGCCAACACAGAAAAGCAAGTAGCAAAGTGGCAATCCCTCTTACAGCACAGCACACATCAAGCAGTGGGCCAGCACAGCAATGGCAGTCCCTCTTGGCAGCACAGCAGTCCTGCTTCCTGGCAGAATGTTCTTGGTTTCAGTAGAGTTCTGATTTGATGGAGTTTGTGGTCCAGTACTTATACCTAAATGTGTCTTTGAAATCTTTGAATAGTACAAGGTCCCTGCCCTTCATCCTTGGCTCTAGACTTACTACTGGGGGTCACACAGCCCTTTGTGTGGAGAGAGGCACAGCTATTCAGGTGTAAGGGTCAGCTCCTCTCTCTGGTCTAGCCAAGGAAGACACATCAGCTTGGTGATGGGCCATCAGGTTGCAAATGTCACACCCCAGCTCTCTTTGTGTGCAACTGTCTAGATGGAATGCACAAAGCCCAGTTGTCATCCACCCCAGATGTTCATTCAGAGACAGACAGGGGCACAGAACAGTTAAAGTGAGAAAATGCCAACTTTCGAAAAGTGGCATTTTCAGACTAGCAATTGAAATCCAACTTCACCAGATGTTGTGATTTCAAATTGTGAGTCCAGAGACACCAAACTCCAAATTTCTATGTTTTCCCAATTGGTAGTTACACCTAAAGGTTGCTTCAAGGTAACCCCAATGATAACCTAGGGGAGAGATAGGCCTTGCAGTAGTAAAACACGAATTAAACAGTTTTTCACTACCAGGACATGGCAAACTTAAAAGTACATGTCCAACTTTTTGAATACACAGCACCCTGTCCTTGTAGCTAACTAGGGCCTACCATAGGAGGGGCTTACATGTAATAAAAAGGAAGGCTTGAGGCTGGCAAGTGGGTGTATTTGCCAGGTCGAAATAGCAGTTTAAAACTACACACACAGGCTCTGCATTGGCAGGCCTGAGACATGTTTGGGCCACTAGTAGCAGTTAATTTACAGGCCCTGGGCACATACAGTGCTCTTTACTACGGACTTACAAGTAAATCGAATATGCCAATTGTGGATAAGTCAATTTTACCATGTTTAGAGTACAGAGCACCTGCACTTCAGCATTGATCAGTAGTGGTAAAGTGCACCAAATCCAAAAGCCTGCAAAAATGAACTCAGAAAAACAGGAGGTCAGAGGGCAAAAAGTTAGGGGAAGCCATGCCAAGGATGCCAGGTCTAACACTTGGCACAATAGCAGTCAGACTTAACGAGGCAATGTATAAAGTATTAAGCACATAAACAATAATAAAGTGAAAACAAAATACAAGGAAAATCACACACCAATTTAGAAAAATAGAGTACATTTTAATAAATTACTTGACACTCAAATGACAAAAATCCAATCAGTCGAAC
The DNA here is from genome assembly GCF_031143425.1 of Pleurodeles waltl. Classification (NCBI taxonomy): domain Eukaryota; kingdom Metazoa; phylum Chordata; class Amphibia; order Caudata; family Salamandridae; genus Pleurodeles; species Pleurodeles waltl. The sequence goes on from NC_090437.1 coordinate 967,315,685, forward strand.
AGGAGTTATGAATTTTTAAAGTTAAGGTAAAAACTAGCACCTAAAAGATCAACTCCCCTACTGCTAACATCTAGTCACACAAGAATGGGTCAAAGTAAAAAAATATGGCTGACTGCGATGGAGCTCGAGTTGGATACAAGAAGTGGATTGAGCCCAGTCAGCACTTACTTTCGAACTTAGAAGAAAAATATCTTGAGAAGGTAAAGTTCAGTGGGGCAAGTCTTCAGGTGGTGTCTGAGGGGGAGGCATCATCGTCGGGAAACGCTGGACGATTAAAGATTTCCATGTTCAGACTGAATTTGTTTTTTTTAGAAGTAGAAAACCTCCAGCGGAACAAAGCTGCAATCTGTAGCTGACAAGTGCTTCCGGAGGCTGGATATCCCTTCTGTGAAGGACTGCTGAACAGGCTTTACTGCTGTGGAGAAGAATGTAGTGGGAGCTGCTGTGAACCATTTTGGGTGGCTAGGTGAGCAGGTTGGTCCCAGTCTCCTTTTTGTTCTCAGAGCAGTTGTTAGTCAAAGTTTTAGATTTTGGCTATCTGAGCAACTTTAGCACCACTTCCAAAGGTCCAAGGCTGGAAAGGAACCATTTCGAGAGCCAGTACACTCTCAGCCTCAGTCTAAGTGTGTTTTCAAGGCGGAGGGAGTCTTTTCTGCCTGTAAAGCTCTGATCAGGGGAGTCAGTCAGGTTGGGTCCAAGTGTGGGTTCAAGGTGGAGGGAGCATTTTCTGTCCCTGAGGCTCTGATCAGGAGGCCAGTCAACTAGCCCTTGGAGTCACTCTGGTAGTCCTGAGTTCAAGCTGTAGAATAGGGCTCAAGTAGCAGGGCAGGCCTCTAGGGTTTCAAGACAGGTTTCAGGCAGCTGAACAGTCCATCCAGGTGCCAGCCCCACCCTCCCCCATCCTACCAGTGATAGCCCATCCAGGCACACTTAACCCCTCTGTTGTGTGGCTGACTGTCTGGGAGGAATATACAAAGTCCAACTTCCAACTACACCCAGTCATGTGACCCAAAAACATACTTGAGGCATCAAATAGCTAGAGCAGGAAAAAAAGCTAACTTTCTAAAAGTGTCATTTTCAAAATTGTGACTTAAACTTTACCATTAAAGAGGATGGAAAGTTACAATTTCTCAGACACCAAACATGAAATCCAAACCTTCTCCCAACCAAAGGTTAGCACATATTAAATGTGATAAGGCAACCCAATGTTTCCTACAGTAGAGGTAGTCCTCACAGTATTGAAAAACAAATTTAGGAGTTTTTCACTACTAGCTTACGCAAAACTTAAAAGTCAATGTCCAAGCTTTTAATTACAGTGCACCGTGCCCTATTGGCTACCTAGGACTTACCTTAAGATTGACATATGTAATAAAAGGGGACTTTAAGGCTTGGCAGGTGGTTTATCTTGCCAAGTCGAATTAGCAGTTTAAAACTGCATTCAGACTGAAGTAGCAGACCTTGGACAATGTTTTAAGGGGCAACTTGCGCGAGTGGCACAATAAGTGCTGAAGGTCTACTAGAAGAATTTAGTCAACAGGCCCTGGGTATACCAATTTACTAGTACCTCTAAGGAAATTGAATATGTCAATCAGATGTAAGTCAAAGTTGCTATATTTTAGGGAATGAGCACAAGCATGTTAACACGAGTTAGCAGTGGTAAAATGAACAGAGTTTTAAGGCCAACAAAAACTAATTCAGCAAATAGGAGGATGAAGGCAAAAGGTTTGAGGGAATACAACTCTAAGGCTGACAGGTATAACACTTGTGCAATACAATCTTGTTCTTGACAAATTCATGAATAGTGTTAATGGTCAAATGCTAACCGAAATCAGCAGCCAAAATATATATATATATATATATATATATATATATATATATATATATATTTGCTCATTTATGTTGAGTCATTACCATGCTTTATAAGTAATAAAACCTTTTATGTTAATTTAAAGGTAAACAATGATACCTTGGTTATTCAGTTGAAGTGAAATAATGTCTAAGTACCTAGGCACAATGGTAGATGACAGTACCCAATGTTTCATCTTGGTTCTGTGGTCACAAAGAGGACTTCTGATGACACTGGGTTGCAGTTCTGGCGCGTGAGAGGCATTCAGGTACAAGTTTGTTCTTCAGCTCTCACAGAACAAAAATAACGGTGCCCCAAAAAGCCAGGGTTCACTATTAGCTTTTTTGTTTTTGCTCTTCTAGGACTTTAGTCATAACAGGCTACGATTCACTTGGAGCAATAATGGAAGACAGTAGACAGAGAAACTGATTGCCTTGAGTGCACAGTATATTGTACCGACCTGTGAAAACTTCCATGCCGACTGTGGCCTCGCTCTCAATGCTTCTCAATATGTAAAAGCTTAGTTTAGTGAAGCTCCGACCCAGGAACACTGTTTCCATCCTCAGAGGTCAACTGAGAATTCCATCCTGCTCTGCTAAAACTTGCTGACACTCTTGAACATGTCTTACTCACACACACTTATTAATTGTTATTTTACGCATTCTACACAATCACAAAGCACTCACACCAATCAAACCACCCACTGCTGCTACAGTGTTTACCTGCTCAGTGACGTCCATCCAACCATATTCACCTTTCTGTACTTACTGTACATCAGGCTTCTCTAAAGAGCAGCTTATGAGCTACTGGTAGCTCCCTGGCTAACTATAAGTAGTTTACCTGTGTGCAGCCCAGGGAAGTTAAGTAGACAGTTTTGCTGGGGCTGAGATAATATATATAATTGAAAAGCTTGTCGCTGAATGAAAATGTGTGTATTTTTTAAATTAATTAGCTGATGTTTGGATGAAAACGGTTGGATTTTCCAAAATATATTTAAAGCTGATATTTGAGTGATAAAAATCAAACAGTGCTGGGGAGACTTTTAATAACTTTATTAACTTGGTGCTAGGGACATTGCAGCTATGGCAGTAAGGTATTACCAAGGTAGAGGCATTCCACAATGACAAAGCATTTTTCACATCACTGATAAAAACTGTTCCTGGTCCGGTCATTGATTTTAATTTAATCATGCATATAGTGACTATTAATGTAATCTTGTCTGATGTGGTTACTATTACATCACAAACTATGTTGGTACCTCGGGAGGATTTTCAGTGCACATAAGTAGCTCCTGTTACATAAAAGGTTGGCGACAACTGCTGTAAACGCTCCATCATGTGTGGTGTACTACTCTTTTCTGTCATGCAGATATGCACAACTTCTCAAACTTGCTGGTCCTGTACTGTATTGTTGAAGCTTGCTTAAACACCTTTTCACTGCACAAAGCTCAAATGAATTCCCTTTTCAAACCTTCTTTAATTTGAGTGGGTTATAAGTAAGCATGTGTTTGTGTTTATTCTGAGAGAACCATCTAGTACTTGAATTTTGGGGCTTGCTGGTATTTTTCAGGGGTACAACACTGCTCGACTGTGAAACTTCCTTATCTTCACCTCAGCCTTCAAGTTTTTCAGTTTACACCCAGTGCTAAAGGGAGGGTCCTCGTGCGCCTGATGTTGACAGAAGAGGACCAAAGAGGACGTCACCAGCATGTCATAACAAAAGAAACCCGTAACCTGTCTCTGAAAGATGGTCTTTCAAGCAGGAAACGATGTGACTTTGCTAACTTGCTACTGACATCAGTATTATTGCTCTCCGAGATAAGGTTGATGGATCCACACCACCGGCATTTAGACCGATCTTTTCTGGGCCCTTCTTTCTGCCAGTGAAATGGGGAACAAAATACAGCAACCTCTTCACTTCAAGTGCGTGTTTGCAAGATCCCTTGACTGATGCCTGTCCACTTCTCCAAGAAAACAAACTAAAGACTCACTAGGAAAAGGTTGTTCAACATTCAAGATACGCCCAAAGAAGTCTTGGCAGATCATGCAGAATTCACTTCCAACTGCGGGTTATCAAAGATTTCAAGCAGTGAACCGGATGCACGCAGTATAAGGGAAGGACGGCATCAGAAACTACTGAAGGCTTTCACTGGATGGTACAGTTTTGTTTTGGTATATGTGGATAAAATGATCTTGTAAATTATTCACTTCTTCGGATTTTTGTTTGCAAATTCTTTAAGCCTCTGGCATTTGAAAAATTATTCCTCGAAGAAAGTATGTGAAATTCTGGTTTCCTGGTAGAGGGCATGTTTAACCAATATGCAACTCATAGAAAAACTTCCAGATTCCAGGTTTGTTACTTGTGAACTGCACAGTTTACTAAACGGGAAATCTACCACAAGCTGCATGAAAAGAACTGTTTGTGTACTTTCACTGCTTACTAAACTGCTACATACCCACTGTCCTGAGAAACTAAATTGTGACAAAATCACTTGCTTTATCCTCCACCATAGCAAAATTCAACAGCAAATATGTTTACATGTATATAAAAATGATTTACAACAGCATCTCCTCTAGGCAACAAAGAATAAAAGTATGTATACATTGTGTGTCTAAACCAAGAGAAAAAATATTTTTGAACTTAACAAAATAATATTTAATAAATAAGCATATGTTGTAAATGTAATTTATTTAGTTAAGTATCTTTGCTTTAGGTCGGGGAATAGCGGTACCTTTACCTTGTGATTGTGCTACCTTCCAGTGTTTTTGCAACAGATCCAAAATAGGCGGCCTGTGTCCTTCTACATCACTAGATTAGTTATGAATTATGCATATAATGGAGCTTTAAAAAAGAGGTTCCCAATATAGCGATCGATTACGACTTCGGCGGACGGAAAAGGCCATCCGCCAAAGCCCCGACGGTCAGGTTGCTGCCAGTGTGGCCACCTTCCCGCGGGCCCCATTAGGAGTTTCCCGCTGGCCCAGCGGGAAACGGCCTACAACATTGACGCTGTCTAATAATAGAGCCGGCAGCAGTGCTGAAGTGTGTAGGGTGCACCAGCACCCGTGGCAATGCATCGTGATAGGGCTGGCCAGGGGGGCACCTGTACTGCCCATGCCAAGTGCATGGGCCCCACTGGGGCTCCCTGCACCCTGTCTCTGCCAGCAGCTACATGGCGCTGCTTCTGCCATGTAACTGCTGGTGGAGAAAGGACTTGTAATCCCCAGGGCAGTGCCGCATCCAGCGCTGCCCTGGTGGATTAGGACCGACAGCACCCCCAGTCCCTCCTGTAGAGGAAAACTGGCGATGCTGGCGGCTCGACCATGGTGCTACCGCCATGGTTGTAATGTGGCTGTCAGACTGCCACATTGGCGGTGGTCTGACCACCACTGAGACAGCCGGGGTCGTAATGACCCCCATAGTGTCTATCTACCTAGTCCCGCTCACTCCCTGGGTGCCTAGGTGTTTCTGAGATCTTAGCAATGTGAACACTGGAAAAGGCCTTGATGAATTATTTTGGAGCTAGGAGTATGGGGTAGAACCAGCCAGAACTCGTTTGGGTGTTGTTGAGTGGTAATGGGGCCGAGACTATTACCACCAAGTTTCCAATAGATAACTTAAACAGTAAAGAGCTTACTGCCTAACTAACCAGTTACCTCAGGTTCTTTATGTCTTCCTGAGATCAGGACCTTAATAGCTATACAAGGCACAGAACCCCCTTACAGAGATGTTTTAAGGCATAGGCAAAGTGAGCAACATCCCAGGGCCTCCACCTTCCCAGGAGCCCCTTCATACAGTGAGGGGGACAGTAGAAAATCCTGTCATAACATTGATGATATTAAGAAACAGCATATTTTCCTGATTTGAGAGCTGAGCATGCTTAATAGAAACTCAGAAGC